>NC_048597.1:123300941-123660941 GCF_003668045.3 Cricetulus griseus
TTTCTGGATCTGTTACCTGTAATTCTACTGCCCTAGTTAACCTTTGTAAGAAGTCCTGGAACTGTTCTGTAGGTCCCTGTTCTATTCTGGTATAAGCTTCTAGACGTTCTCCTGGCTCATGAACCTTATCCCAGGCATTTAATGCTGCTTTCCTGCAAAGAGACAGTATATCGTCATCATATTCAGCCTGAACCTGTGGGTCAGTATAAATACCCTGACCAAGAAGCTTATCTAGAGGGGCTTTAAAACCTTCCTTTATGCCTTGACGTTCAAGGAGCTTTGCCTCTTCCCTTACCAATGCCTTCCATTGGATTTGGCATGAATTCTCAAGTACAGCTGTTACCAATAGTTCCCAATCTGTGGGTGTCACCCTGTTAAAGGTTGCCCATGAATGTAATAGCTGTTTTACGTATGGGCTATGGAGACCATATGAGACAACTGATTCTTTAATATTCTTAAGATCCTTTGGCTGTATAGGTTGCCATTCATAAGCCATCCGTCCATGAGGGTGTTTCTTAGAAGCTGGCTTTTCTACCATGGTAGCTGGGTACACTAATGGTGTACGAGTAACAACCTTAGAAGAATAGTCATGATACCTGGGTGGAGTAGGTGCCTGGGATTGGAGTGATTCTGCTTCTGAGGCATCCCATTGATCTTTAAGCCTAGCAATGATATCCTTTTGAAAAGTTTCAATCTCCTTAATCATAAAAGATTCCAAGCACGTTAGTGAATCTGTAAATTGTTCTAACTGCTCATCTACACGTTTTTCTAGGTCTTTCATACGATCATCCTTAGACAGCATCTGGATGGCATGGAAACTGCCTTCTAGGTATTGGAGTCTAGATTCCAGGTCATGATTTGTTGATTTTGAGTCCTCAGCAATCGACCGTATGGACCTATGTAATCTGTCAGCCCTGTACTGTAAATTATCTTCCAAACATTCAAATCTAGACTCAAATTTCTGATCTGTTACCTTGGATGCTTTAATAACTGATTGAATGGCATTGTCCAATTCTTTAACCCTATGTTGGGTATTTTGCACCGTTGCGTCTAGTTGATGAGTAACATTGCCTATCTGAGTTTCTAGCTGGCTACAGATATTCTTTAGCTGGTCATGGTCTTCTGACAGCCTAGCCTCTAAGGCCTCAGACATGGAGGATCTCTCTGTGTTTATCTTATCATAAATACGCTGTATCTCATCAGACAGCTCTGTCTTTAGTGTATTGGACACAGAGCCAAGCTTATCATCCAATTTCTGTTCCACTTGCTGCACAATTGTGGTCTGACCTAATCTGTTTTCCAAAACCTCATTGCGTAAAGCTGTTATTTCCTGCAAGCAGGTGGTGAGGTTATTTCTGTCCCTGTTCCTGAGTCCTCTGGCTAGTAATACTATTTGTACCAGCAAGCTGACTGCCATGACAGCATATAGGCCAATAATTGGCAAATTAGCATCCTCCTCAAACAGTGAATTCACGTAATAAGCAAAAACATTACCAATTTCAGCAAATGATAAATATTCCGCTATGATTTTACCTGATTTCTACTCCAGATGTAGTAAATATATTTGACCAGCAGGTAGTACAGGCCTTTAGTTATTCCGAGGCGTTTGGCAGCAGTCGGTCAGCAATGGAGAGCGGTCACAAAAGCGCCTGCGCTTATCTTAGAGAGTATACGGCTTTTCAGCTTTGGCTTTCCCGTTCTGCCGCAAGGGGAAGCCTCTGCTGAAAGCCGAAACTTACTCACCTCTAGGCAGCTAGAAACTGGGTGGATGACTGAGCAGCACAGCTGCCGTGGGTCAGCTGCTAGCCGGCAACGCCTGTGGAAAGAGGGTGCTTTCCCGGCCTAGGCGGCGGGCCCGATGGAACCCACAGCCTGTCCCAAATGGGGTGTGGGTTTCCAATATCCCACTTCTGACACCAGATATAGTAGTAAATTACCAATACGGAGTCAGGTAGAAATATAAGGGTATTTAATAGGGAAAAGCCTTACTTACAGAGCGAACCAGCCAGCCGGTGGTAGTCTGTACAGCAAGAAGCAAAGAGAGACCGAAACCGAAAACGCAGTCCCCCTACTCACTCTGACCACGCCCTCACAAGCCCTCAGGTACTCTTGTAGCCAGCCCCTAAGAAGGCGTGGCTACAGCTTCCCCTACAAAAACTCACCAAGAACAGTAAGCAGGGTAGCATGGGAGTCCCCAAAGCCCCAGTACTGTGGTGATAACTATGTGCTACCACAGCTGTCTGATTTGTCCTTCTTCTTGCTCTTATCAATTGAGACATCTTGTCAACCCCTGAAGTCTCTCAGCCCTCCCAGCATCTACTCATGGTTTCCCACTGGCCACACAGCAGCATCTGAATTATATAAGATGCCAGCGTACCCTGTATTTTCCTATAGACAGAAAGCTCAGACTTACACATGCTCACCTACATCTGCTCCCGTGGATGAGCACAGTTTCGGACACATGAGGATCAGTCACTTCTTCCCACATTTCTTTCCCTTGTCCCTTCACCTTCTCCTCTGTTTGCTGCCGAGGGCACTCATCTATCACTTAAGACCTGGTGAACAAACCTTTTCCACATCCCTCCAGGCAGACATAATGCCCACTTCCTCTGAACTGGCACAGCCCTTCCCATGTGCATTGCCTCCTGCATTGGTGCTCCTTGTATTATTGAGCATTGGTGCTCCTTGTATTACTGCTTTAACTTGTGTAGGGCCGCACCACTAACTCACGAGTGAAGAGCAGACACTACCTGACTTATTTCCTTTCATCCCATTACAACGCAGAGACAATCAGATGATGTGGATTGAGAAGAAATGACAGGTCAGTGGATGACTACATTTACACATGGAGAGCAGGAGTTTGACCCAGGACTACTGACATTTCCAACAGAGTGCTTCCTTGCTGTAGAGGACCAGCTCTCACACTGTGGGGCACTTAGTGACACCTTCCAGGACGTCTCCTCTGCACCCTCCTAGGGGAGACATACCTAAATGGCATCAGGCCTTGCTGGATAGGCAAAGCTGTGAATCGCTGACCTTTTATGTTCACTGGGAGCTATTTCTTCCCACAAAAGAAACAAATGAAGTTAAAATGAATGAGATAATCCCAGAGGAAGGAGAATGCAAAGGTGAGGCAGAAACACTCAGGGCCAGGTCAGCAGGCCTGGCCTCTTCCACAAATATAGCCCCCTCCTCCTGTGCCCCACCAGAGTAGGTATTCCGTAGACTACCAAAGCCAGTGGGAATCTTTTGGGACGATGAAATCAGTGCTTCATGAAAGCAGTAAGTGGCCTGAGATGAAAGCTCCTGTGTGGCTGAGCTGGAGGCCCGATGAGGTTCCCCAAGGCAGATGGTTGATTGGGTTGGTCCTTGAACTGTCAGTGCCATCCTCTACATTGTCAGCAGCAGAGACAACCAAAAAGAGTCTTCTGTGGGGGTCTGTGGCCCTGCTGGCTGCCTGCTGGAGTATTGAGTATGCTGTCATCATAAACAGGCCTTGATCTGTGCACCTACAAAACTAAGGTTCTGTAACAACCTTTGCACAGTGGTTCTGTGGATTAACTGAGTTACTGTAGAACATGTCTGGCAGTACTTGCCATGCACATAGAAAAGGGTTTAAACAATGCATTGTCATAGAAACATTATTCCATTCCTTGCCATATTAGACTTTAGAAAACATGGAGTTGCAGCCGGGCGGTGGTGGTGCACGCCTTTAATCCCAGTACTTGGGAGGCAGAGGCAGGCAGATCTCTGTGAATTCAAGACCAGCCTGGTCTACAAAGAGCTAGTTCCAGAACAGCCTCCAAAGCCACAGAGAAACCCTGTCTTGAAACTCCCCGCCCCAAAAGAAAACAGAATTGCAAAGAGTCATACTTATATAAATAATTCATCAGAATGCAACATGGCAAACATTTCCTGAGATCCACTTATTACCTGTAAGGAGACATGGTTAAACTAGAAGCTGCCTTATCTTTTAAGAGCTAAAGGCTAATTGGCATGAGTAATAATTCCCCCAGTTAAGTCAAATGATGTCAAGGGATACCCTCAGATCTACTAGAAATAGCTCCCAGTGAACATAAAAGGTCAGCGATTCACAGCTTTGCCTATCCAGCAAGGCCTGATGCCATTTAGGTATGTCTCCCCTAGGAGGGTGCAGAGGAGACGTCCTGGAAGGTGTCACTAAGTGCCCCACAGTGTGAGAGCTGGTCCTCTGCAGTAAGGAAGCACTCTGTTGGAAATGTCAGTAGTCCTGGGTCAAACTCCTGCTCTCCTCCCCTCTCCTCGCTGCTTTCTTCACCCCTGAGGAGACACCCTTCCCATGAGGCTAGTTTCTCATACAGGGTTCTCCTCCTCCCTGCTACTTGTTGCCACATGCCCAGTGGGGCCAGGATCACAACCTATGCTGCCTTGGTTTTCAGTTTCGCCATCACAGCTCCAATTACAACAACAAGAAGAAGTGCTGTGGAAATACCAAGCTATTCTCATTTTTACAGCATGCTTTTCTGAGGCTGGCAATAAAAGCTTTTACAAAATGCTTGTCTGGAAAGAACAAAAGGCAAAGGAAATTACTGTTATTTAAGTGTTGCCAATTAAAATAATGAAGCTTCAAATGACTAAATTATCCAGAGCATAAACACACTTTGGATTACACCCCTGTTTCTACAACAATGATGGCTCTTCACTTAACATTGTAAGGTGCACAGAGAAATATGCTTGTGATGTTTTGACACTACATGTCCTGCCACAAAGCATGTTCTTACATCAGTGTCTTCTAAACACTCCACATTTCCTAGTGCTCTAAAATGCTAATAGACTTGTAGATTCATGGATAAGGCACCTGCCACATAGCCCGGTCATGGATAAAAGGGAAATTATGTTGCAGCTTGTCACACCTTTTAGGGTGGCTTCTAGAAAAACAGAAACAAGAAGTGTTAGCAGAATGGAGAGAAACTGGAGCCTCTGAGCATCTATGTGTAAGGCTAAGGCTGCCACAGCAAACAATAAGGTGGTCTTTCAGAGAACTAAACATGGGGGCAGGAAGCTCAGTTAGTGAAGTGCTTGCTTATAATACAGGAAGGACCAGGTTCCACCCTGAAGTCTGTAAACTGAGCTCGGTGGTGAGTGAGTGCTAGCCCCAAAATTTGGGGATAGACCAGGAATGCCAGGTCTTATGATACAAAGAGAGTTCAAGAGCAGTCTTGCTAAATAAGTCATGGTGCCCTGTCTCCCTCCACCTAAAAAAGGGCAAGGTTAGGCCCATCAATATTCCAACATGGATGGGGTCCCACCCCTAGCGACAGAGCAATTGGCAGTTAGTGTTTGGAGAGGTGCAGTCACTTTTTTTCCGGAGGGGTAGCCACTGGTAAATTGCCCTTCATTGATTAAGTATGTGCAAGCAATTCTCATTAACCCTAGTGGGCTATACACATGGGAGTAGAAGAGGGATGTGCTTTTTTTTTTTTTTTTAAAGGAAGGGTCCAGATGGAGTGGGTATAAAACGAGAAAGGGAAATGTGGGGCTGCATGTGACCAAAAATGGTCCTGTGAATGATCTTTAAATATATTTCTGAAACACACACACAACACAGGGTCTCAAACACATGTCTGTTCACCCATGTTCATGTCAGCATTGTTCCCAAGCTATAAAGCACAAGCAGCCCAGTGTCTTTGGTGAAGGGTGAGTGTGTACAATTCGTATTCATACATGGAGAGAGAGAGTATCCATTCTGAAGAAATTGGGGATTCTGGCACCACACTACAACACGGGGAAACCTTCTCTGTGAAGAAAGCCAGCCTCCAAAGCACAAATGTTGAATGAGTCTGTCTGTGTGAGGCAGGTGTTCAGAGGGGAGTTTTGAAGCACACCAGTGCTGTGCGAGGGACTGAGACACAGCAATATGCACAGAAGAGCGCTCAACTGTTCACTGAAAAAGCTAAGATCACCAGTGATATGTTCTGGGATTTAAATTACAAGAATACAAAGCAGGGGCTCCAGGGGTGGATTAGCAGTTAAGAGCACTTGCTGCTCTTGCAGAGAACGGGTTCCCTGCAATAAGCAACAAGAGCTGCAGGGGATCCAATGCTCTGTTCTGGTCTCCTTAGACTCTCACATACCTATGAATACACACACACACACACACACACACACACACACACACACACACACACACACATGCGCGCGCGCGCAACACCTACACGCACAAGTGCACATACCCTCCATCTCTGGCTTCTCCCCATTGGTTCTCTACTTCCACCCTTCCACCCTCTTGGACACTCCCCTGACACCCCCCACCCCCATCTCTCCAGTCCTCTGAACTCAATGTCAAGCCATTTGATCAGAGAACTGCAAACTGACTACATTCTGATCTCACAGCTGGTTTTCTTCTAGCCCTGCACACCCACACTCGTTCCACTCTGACCTGCCCTGTCCTCACCTCTTTGAGAGTATGTTCTACACCTGACACTAACTCTTTCCCCTGTGAAATCTCCAGCTATGCCAACTGCACACTAGGAACTCTTTTGGCTCCTTGCCGTATTCTCAGCTCATGGAACAATATCCAGTTCAGAGAAAGAGACGATAAATGTTTGCAAACTGTGACTACTTCCTTTTTCAATGATTTCCCATGCCCTGTAAGTTGTTTTTAGTCAACATACAAAATAATGGGTTTCATTGTGACATTTCCATACGTGTATATATTGTACTGTTACCATTTGTTGTCACCCACCTCCCTCCCACTGTCCCCTTCCTCCCTCAAATGGTTGCCCCTCTCCTTTCATATACATACATACATATGCCCTTCTCCTTTCATAAACATTATATGTACATACAAACACACATATATAGATACATACATACACACACACACACACACACACACACACACACACACACACTATATTTTACCTAGGGAAAACATGCAATACTTGTTTCTTGGAGTCTGGCTTATTTTGCTTATCACATTATCACTAGGGAAAACTCACTAAAGAATATATGGGATTTCTACTAGTATTTATTACTGATTCAAAATATGAAAGGCAAATCCACAAATGTTTTTGCTCTTCTGAGTGGTTGCCAAAGCTTTCCCATGACTTCTGTAGGAAATGGATATAGTGACTATGTTTTTATCAAAAAGGAGATAATGCTTTTTTGCTCTCTGAAGAAAAGAAAACATATCACTAATTTCTGGATGTCTTATTGGTCTATCAACTGACACTTTCCAAAAATCTGATGCTTTGTTCTGCTGTTTAAAACTTTCTTTCATTTTCCTCTATTGGCATGTTCTTGTGCACTGTGTAACAACATATTTGTTTGTTTTCCCTGTGCTTTAAAATTAAATTGCCCATGCAAGTATTAGCTTCTGTAGACTGGTTACACAGTAACCTTAAAACATTTGCCTCTTATAACATCAGAGTATATTTTTGTGCTACCTAAGTATGAAAGAGAAGCGTCAAATCATAGTTTACTAATACAGCAAAGACTAGCAAAGAGGAATGGGTAATCCTGCAGAGTACATGTAACTTTAAAAATGAAAGGAAGATGGGTGGCTGAGAAGTTAATGTATGGGCCGTGCAAGCATGAAGGGCTGAGATTGAACATCAGAAACAATGTCAGACCACACATGGTAGGTC
The DNA here is from genome assembly GCF_003668045.3 of Cricetulus griseus. NCBI lineage: Eukaryota > Metazoa > Chordata > Mammalia > Rodentia > Cricetidae > Cricetulus > Cricetulus griseus. Next base: position 123,308,570 of record NC_048597.1, read on the forward strand.
AGAGTTGTAATCACAGCGTTGCTATGGCAGATAAGAACCAGGAGAACTCTCAGAAGTTCTGGGTGAGCTAGCCAGGAAGACACAGTGTTGGAACACAAGCCTCTTTTTCAGACAATGATGGAAGGTGAAGACCAACACCCAAGGTTGTCCTCTGACCTCCATGCATAAGCTAGCGTGACATGCGCGCGCGCGCACACACACACACACACACACACACACCAACCACAAAGAAAAAATATGAAAAGGTAAAAGCTAAACTTTTCCAGTATGATGTACGGTTTTTAGTCTCCAAAGTAATGGCTATGAACCCTACAAGATAAAGAGCAAAGGAGAGAGACAAGAGGCCCAAGTGCTGTGTCCACTTGGAAGTCATCATTAGAAACAAGAACACTGACATCTGTAAGCAATAAAAACCCTGCCCAAGGAGCTGTGCTGAAGAAGCAAAACAGAAAAGGAAATTCTCATCATATACTATATATATAATGATGACAAAAAAACCCACAAAAATGTAGAAGTTCTTCACCTAGCACGTACTGTTTTAAATGGGTCATGATAGTGTTATCTGGGAGGAAAGTGACTTAAAACCCTTCCTGATAGTCAACAATTGTAAATCAACAGACTGAATAAATAGGTTTGGGGAGTCAGGGAAGTATGGAAAGATTACGTGTCTATTTTAATGTATCCACTTACAAATCTTGAAATTCAGCAATTTTATATATAACCATGAAAATAACAACCATTATGACGTCAATCATAAGGAAAAATATCATGTCTGAACCATCCTGAAAATAGAATGCTACAGTAAAAATATATTTTAAAGTTAATACCAGCTTAGTCTTCTGTGGATTATTACCATGAATAGAAAATATCTAACAGCATATTACCCAAGTTTTAGAGAGGAAAAGGACAAATTTCCAAACATTCTTCTGAAAGCTAACAAGGAATACACCATGGTCATTTGGCCTTATCTCCCATTACTTGCCTTTCTTAAACTCCAAAGCAGAAGTGTTAAATGAACAGTAAAATGCTTGCAGGCAGCCTGCCAAGACAGGTTTTACTGACTGACTAATACACAGTTTCTCTTCAGAGGTATCTTTTTAGAATTTTAACACATTCTTGGCTGTCATTACGAGTCTTAAGTCTTCCATAATATGAATACTTTGAAACATTTCCCCAAATCCTAGCAAATGCTCTCATTATTCCTGCTCTCTAGACTAATGACTTCTACAAATTCAAGAAAGAAAAAAAGAAAGAAGGGAGAGTGTTCAAAGTTAAAACCCTTCTTTTCATTTAGACAGAAAAAGGAGATGATGGGAGATGTCCTTCTGGATATATGTTTCTCTTATTGGTTGATGAGTAAAACACTGCGAATAGAGGCAGGAATATAGATGGGACTAGGAGACGAGGAGAATTCTGGGAAAGGTAGGAGAGGGGAGGGAGGAGACTCCATGGGGCTGAAGGAGTATCCCAGTAACATGCTGGACTATGGGTAAGCCACAGCCTTGTGGCAATACATAGATTAACAGAAATGGGAATAACTAAGACAGAGCTAGCCAATAAGAAGCTATAGCTATTGCCAACAATTTAATAATTAATATAGCACCCATGTGTTCTTTTGGTACTGAAGCAATGGGACCTGGTGGGACAAGACATCCAGTAACAGGAGTGAGGGAGGGAGGAAAGGATAGAGGGAGGACTAGAGGGATGGAGAGCAGGCAAGCCAGCAGTTGCTTCAATTAGACGGGGCCCTGATCTATCTAAGTCACTCCACAGTATGTGAAATAGTGGTTTGCTCAGAAAGTGCTTTAACCTGACAGACACCAGTTTACAAGCAGCATTTGGCTCAGTTTGGAGAATCTTCTGCAATTAGGAGCACATATCAACAATATCACCTGATAAATCACTGGTCCCTAAAATTAGAAATGTGCTAACCTACAAACTGGAGCTGAAAGAGCCTATAGGCATTCTAAAGTCTTATCAAAGAGACCATATCTGTGAGCAAATATGTATCCACATGGACACATGGACACACACACACAGTTGGATGTGGCAATTCTCACTGATGGATGAAGCCAGAACTTAAACGTCTAGCAACATATTACCTGGGTTTTAGAGAGACAAAATACAACTTTCCAAACACTATTCTGAAACACAGCACACATATATGACATACATCTATCTATGACATAATGAGACACACCTCTATTTAAATATCACAAAAACACAAAATATAGTGGAAGAGTGACCACTTGTAAGTGAGTACATACCAGGTTTGTCTTTCCGGGTCTGGGTTACTTCACTCAGAATGATTTTTTCTAGTTCCATCCATTTGCCAACACATTTCATGAGGTCATTGTTTTTTACACTAAAGCTGATTTCTGATGGTTAACTTGAAGGCCCTCACAGTGTCTCCCTGGTCAAAGGCACTTGGAACACAGCCTGATGACCTGAGTTTGATCCCCACACTCACATAAAGAAGGAGTGAAACAACTCCAAAAAGTTGTTCTCTGATCTCCACACGATTATCACTGTGATACACACAGCACACACAAAAAACATCATATGCACACAGACAGTACAAGTAACAATAATAAACCTCAAATCCATTGTTTGAAAAAGCTACTTCACACATACCACAAATGCCCATATTAATGAATGTATGTCTGTGCACAGTGTGCATGCAGGGCCTGAGGTGGCTTGAGGAAGGTGTCTGATTCCCACAGCAGGAGTTGCTGATGGTTGTGAGCCACCATGTTGGTGCTGAGAACCAAACCAGGGTCCTCTACAAGTGTTCTTAACTACTGATCCAACTCTCCAGCACCCAAAAATTATAATACTTTTTTTTTGGTTTGGGCTTGTTTTGTTTTTTGTTACTTTTTGACAAGGTCTTACTCTGTATTTCTGGCTGGCTTAGAACTCATTATGTAGACCAGGCTGGCCTTCAACTCAGAGATCGGCCTATTTCTGCCTCCTGGGATTAAAGGTGTGCACCACTACACCCAGGCCAAATTATATTTTGAATAAAGAAAAGCACTACAAATAATTGTGCTCTAATATTTTACATAGGCTAACCTATTAGACTAGAAACATTTTAACCCCATTTTTCCCACTAGCAATATCCCCGCAGCTTTCATGATCCCACTCAAATGTCACCATGTTGAAGTCTCATGCTAAGTCTTTAGTAGACTGTTCTATTAACTTTATTAGTCAGTGTTTCTCCCATAAATTATCTTTAAAGCTAATTTCAGCCACATATCTTTTCAAAATTACATGTAGCATTTATTTTTTGCTTCTAGTTGTAAGATGCCTATATGGCTATCTAATTCAGATTTATTCCTTCTTCTCAAATGCAGGATTCATGAAAAATATAGAACAAACTTACCAGCCTACGCCTTTCTTCCTCTACGGCAATAAGCAGCCTTGCGAATTCTTTCAGTGATTGGGCTATTTAAAACAAAACAGAAGTAAGGACATTAATCCTCTTTCAGAGTTAATATTTAATGAAAAGGCAGCAAACATTACAATGAAACTAGTTATTAATTTGTATCCTATATTGTGTGGTTTTGTTTGTACATCCATGAAAGCATGCATACAGTAAGAGGCCTATGGCTAAAAGCTGTGGAGAAGAGGCAGTTGTCTCTGTGAGCTACAAATTCAAGCCTGGAAGTTTGTCTTCAGATCCTAAAATAAATATACATTATATACTTAATATATGAAACTTACATTAAACAGTCCTGAATCTCTTTCAACAATGGTCTGTGTATATTAAACATTTTTGTTGTTTTTGTTTTTTAGAGATTTTTTATTTATTTTATGTATGACAGCTCTATCTGCATGAACAAGTTTATGCCAGAAGACAACATCAGATCTCACTGTAAAGGGTTGTGAGCCAGTGTGTGGTTGCTGGGAATTGAACTCAAGACTTCTGAAAAAGGAGCCAGTGTTCTTAACCACTGGACAGTTTTAAAATCTGTAAAAAGCAATAAATCAGGCTGAAGAGACGACTCTGTCGGTGAGAGCCATCACACTTGCTGTGTGATCCTGAGGACCTAAGTTTGGATATCCAGCACCCACATAAAAACTGTACATAGCTGCACACTCCTGTGACTATTGTGTTGGCATGTGGAAAATGACACAGAAGATATGAGGATCCCTTGGGCTCCCTAGCTACCAACTGAGCTAGAAAATGCTGAGGCTGGGCTCAGTGCGAGTTCCTACCTAAAGAAATATGCTGGAAAATAATAGAGGGAGATACCTACATTCTTCCGTGACTTCCTCACATGTGCACATAGGCATGTGTGTGCACATACACACTCATGAAGGCACGCACATATGTGGTGCCTAAATAAATGGAAAATTGTATAGATATACTTAGTAGCATTTAGTAATGCAAAGCCCCCCCCCCGCCCCACACACACAATGAATTCTATTAGCTCAGGAAGATTACAGAAGGGATGGAAAGAAAGATCCAGAGAGACATATGGGGATGCACAGGAGGAAGAGTACTGTGGGGTACAGACTTCCACTGCACCCTTAAACTACAACAGCTGTGATTTCTTGCCCATCAACGTTCACCATGGTGAGCGAAGTATGTCACAAGGCCCCACCCCTCCTTGAGGATTAGTATACAGCTAATGCCTGAGGGGAGAGGGAAAAACATTTTCCTCTGTAGTGCCCAAGCTCCTGTAAACAACCACTCTCTCATGATCCTCTAAGCAACTCTAATGGAATCCCCTGGGCCATTTAAAAGACACGACAGTAGAAGAGGATCCAAAAGAGTAGGAAGGGGACGAAAGAGGGCAATGAGAATTCAATATAATCAAAACACATCATATAATGTATGAAAATGTATACATATAAATTTATGAAAAAAGCACGCGCCTTTAATCCCAGCACTTGGGAGGCAGAGGCAGGCGGATCTCTGTGAGTTTGAGGCCAGCCTGGTCTACAGAGTGAGTGCCAGTACAGGCTCCTATCTCGAAAAAACAAACAAAAAACCAAAAAAAAAATCCAAATTTTATAAGGTTTATGATGATGTTGATATGATTGTTAACCCAACAAAACTGAGAATAACCCAGGGCACAAACCTCTGCGTATGTCTGTAGGACACAGATGTATTCAGATAGCATTAATTGATGTGGGAAGGCTCACCTTATTATGTGGGAAGGACAATCTATGGGTTGATTCCTAGACTGAATACAAACAACAATCTGAGCTAAGCAGGGGTGGGTGGTGGCACACACCTTTTTAATCCCAGCACTTGGGAGGCAGAGGCAAGCGGATCTCTGTAAGTTCAAAGCCAGCCTGGTCTCCAGAGCAAGTACCAGCATAGACTCCAAAGCTACACAGAGAAACCCTGTCTCTTAAAAACCAAAAAAAAAAAAAAAAAAAAAAAAAATCATTTCAAACACAGGCAGTTGTGAGTACCTTAGGACAAACAGGACTTCACACAGGAATTGGCAGCAGCAGTCTAGACCATCTCACTCCAAAAGACCACAGACATGCTCCTGGGACACCTGCTGATGCCCACAGGCTTCATTAGGAAACCTACTAAGGTGACGTTGCTTTAAACAGGAGTTTGGCTTCCAGAAAAAGGCAACTCAGATACTCATTTTGGTTTCCAACTGCCTCTCCTTGTTCAAAAGGGACTGATGCCATTTTCTACTACACTTGAACTGGTCTGTTTCCCATATAAATACTATTTATAAACTCATAATAGCTGATTATAATACAAATGTCTTAGAAGACAAATTTTAACATACAAAAGAAATTTAATGTCTGGTTCCCCACAACAAAAAGCACCCGCCCTCCAGCAGTTTGGGGGAATTGGACCCAATCTGACAATAAATTTTGTTCCCTCTTTTTCTTTTGTTGACCTTTCAAGGAAAAGTCTTAAAACAAATAATACCCAAAGAACTAAGATTGTTCTTTTCAAATATATAAAGCCGAATCCACTTAGAAAGTACATATTTTTGGTCCAAATGAGGATTTTTGTGTTCTTTGAGAAAGTGAGCACATGGAAACACTGGCTATTCATTTCATTGAAAGACCCCCGGAGGCTCAGGCCCCCCAGGATCTCAGCCCAGGACCCTGGTCATCCCAATCACCAGGCAGAGTTGAAAGCCTGATGCAAACTGCACAAGGCTTTATTGTAGATGTTTAACGAACTAACCCCATGTTAGCTCGGGTCTTTCATTCACCCACCATGGTGGATGGCTAGAAAGACGCTTGGAAGCGTCTGCATAGAGATGTTATAGGGCAGTGTAAGGGGAGTGTCTAGGGGTACACACAGGCTCAGGATTGGTGTGCCTCCAGGTTTGGAGGGTTTGCCCTGTACTGATTGGTTGTTATGGCCCATAGGCCCTGCCAAGGTGGTTGCTATGCTCTTCTAGTCATTGCTGTGCACTTGTCTGTAAAGTACACCCAGATCCATAAAGCATAGCACCACCAGCTAACTTCTGATTGGTTCCTTGCCACGAGGCAGGCATCTGACCTCCTAGTGACCAACGTAAGGTCAGGCAAGTACGTGTTCGGCTGTTATGACTGCCAAAATGGGGAGCTGGTCCCTGCATCATAAACTGGTTGGTGGTCCACCAACCTCAGAACCACAGGGCTAAAGCTTCGAGACAGTTCATTAATAGTTTGCTAGAAGAGCCGAAAGAAGACAAGAGTCCCACAAAGCAAGCAGAGGTCTCAATATTATCATGAAACCTGGATTTTAGGAGAACGATCCTGGAGATCTCCAGTCACCCCTACACCCTCAAAGTCCAACAGGACACTGCCAGAAGCTCAACAGATCCAGCTGTGTACTGATCCTAGGCAGCCCCTAGAGATGGAAAGACAATATTAACACTGTTGGTGCACAGGGCCACAAATACCTTAAAATCAGGAACAAGCCAAGGATGCCCAGGCTCAACAGTCTTACTCAATACACTACTTGCAATTTTAACCAAAGTAACAGAGCAAGAGAAAGAAATAAAGACTATGTAAATAGGGAAGGAGGAGGCTAAATGATCCCTGTGTGCAGGTGACATGATTCTATACTTAGAAAATCCTAAATGGGCTGAGAGGTGGTTCAGCAGTTAAGAGCACTTGCTGCCCCAAAGTTAAAATTAAGTTCCCAGCATCCGCACAAGGCAACTAACTCACAGATGATAACCATTCCAACAGACAATGCTGAGAGAGAGTGTTTCTTGCTTAGGCAATTCCAACTAGACCCTATACTTTAACCCCACACAAACCTACTATAGTTCCATTTCTGTGGCTGTGATAAAATATCCTGACAAACAACTTGAGGGAAGTAAGATTACTGAGCTTACATCTTTGTGTTTCAGTCCATTACCACATGAAAGTTACAGCTCTGGGAGCTTGAGACTGGTCACATCACATCACATCATGTCAAAGCCAGAAGTAAATGCACATATTTTCACCTGCCCTGCCTGTGATGAGCATAACTTCTCCTCTTACACAGCTCGGGATTCCCTGTATGCAGAATAGTGCCACCCACACTGGGCTGAATCTCACCACATTGGCTATTTTAATGAAGACATTCCCCTATACATGTGCCTACAATCCAATCCAAACTAGACCCAATGTAGACAATCCCTCACTGAGACTCTCTGCCCATGGGTCCTAGGTTGTTAACAATTAAAGTTACTGCCCCAAAAAGATCAACTTAAAATGGACTTTCATGGAAGAACCAAGACACTGAAACACCAGAAGAAATATGGGATAACACGTTGATGTACTGTGGCACAGGCAACAATTTCCTGATGCTTAGGATACAAAAGCAAGAACTGACCTAAAGGATTGGATCAGGTCAAAATGCTTCTGCTAGCAAAGGAAATCACCAGGGTGGTGAGGGATGGAGGATAAGACACAGAACGAGAGAAAACCCCTTCTAAAGATTCACTTGCCTAAGGACTGACATCCAAAGGTATAAAGAACTAATAGAATCAATAAGCAAATAAGTAGGCCAGTGAATGTGAGCCAAGATGCCTCTCACTCATAGACCTGTAAACAGCAATCAGTACATGAGCAATATTCCCCACCTTTATCCATCAAAGAAATACAAATCAAAGGAGCATTGAGATTCTAACCTACCCCTCTCAGAGCAGAGATAACCAGTCAATCAATTAGAATAAATACCAGCAATGCTGTAGGAGAAATGTGACCCTTGTACACTGCTGGGGAGAATAAACCATTGCATCACCTGGGGATCAGTAGAGTCTCCTCAAAAACACACAAAACATGTGATCTGGTCATACTACTGCTGGTCTGCACTGAAGGACGCAAGTCCTCACTCACTTAAGAGACACCTGCATATCCACATGTATCATAGCCCTAGTCACAAATGCTGAGCTATGGTATCAATCAGTGGAGCTGTCACTTACACTCATACACATACATAGATTATTGTTCAGCCATACAGACTAACAAGTCATGCCCTTTGCAGGAAAATGAATAGAACCAGACATCATGCTATGCAAAATAAGCCAGACACAGAAAAACAAGCATCCCCTGCTTCCTCTGACTTGTGGAAAGAGGAATATCGTGAAACCATGGAGGGACCACTAGAGAGGCATGAGAGGATCAAGGACTAGGGGTGGGGGTGGGGGAGGACAAGATAGTGAACTTGGGAGGAGAGATATGAACAAATGACTGCTACAGAATACACAAACATCTCAATGAAGCTTATGAATATGTGTAACCAATATGCATCAAGAACTTAATTTATTAAACACTACTTAAAAGAAAAGAACATGAAAACCATAGGAAGTTTACTGTGTCCTGGACCTTGGGCAGGAGGCATATGAAGTAATTCCTCTAGCTCCCACCTTCTATGAACATTTGAATTATTTATCAAAGGCGTCATCTAAGCAAAAGTCTAAAAAGATTGATAATTATATAAAAATTCTGTACTCATACAGAAATAATTGCTCATGACCTTTCATATTTTATTTATTGATATTTACTATGGTTATGAATAAAATCTAGGTCCAGACTAGCATCTAATAAAAGAGTCATTACAGATTTTGACCACGCCTATTTTTATGATGGGAACTTGATTTGGGGCAACTTCTTCAAAAATAATACTTAATACACAATGGATTTTCCACTAGTGAACATGATCAGAAAGTTAGAACAATACATCTGCATAGTATATCCAATGTACGTACAAGAATAGAAATACCACCCCTTAGTCTCCGACACATAAAATATCATAAAAAAGATAAGCCAGGAACCCCAGAAAGTTATGTTAGTTATCTAAATTCCTGTCACCTGAATAAAATTTTCCTGGCTGTCTTCATCACTAACAATCCCTCCCATTCCTGCGCATCTGCAGGAAATGATTCCTGGTGAACAACCAAGAGAGTTTCCCATATAAATTTTAACTGCAAAGTTTGGAGGTCACAAATATTGTTATACACACCTCTTTTATCTCTACAACATAGTATTGGAAAAGTCCTTTGGGAGCTATTGAAATCTACTCTTCAATTGTATTTGTGAGAGGCCATGAGAGTATAAAAATTCACAAAGGCAAAAGTAAGATCTCACCCTATGGCAACAAAGTGTAGTGATGGCCTGGACATATTTGCCAAAAATGTCTATTCTACAACATTCCAGACTATCCTAAGTATTTTTTTATTTTTTATATTTTATTTTAATTAGAAAGAAAATTATTTTACATGTCAATCCCAGCTCCCTTTCCCTCCCCTCCTCCCCTGCCCCTCCCCCACGAACACCCTACCTATCCCATACCCTTTCTGCTCCCAAGGGAGGGTGAGGCATTCCATAGGGGGGTCTTCAAAGTCTGTCTTATTCTTTGGGATAGGGCCTAGGCCAACCCCCTTGTGTCTAGGCTCAGGGAGTATCCCTCCATGTGGGATGGGCTCCCAAAGTCCATTCCTATCCTAGTTATATATACTGATCCACTACAAGATGTCCCATAGATTTCCAAGGTCTCCTCACTGACACCCACATTCATGGGGTCTGGATCAGTCCCATGCTGGTTTCCCAGGTATCAGTCTGGGGACCAAGAGCTCTCCCTTGTTCATGTCAGCTGTTTCTGTGGGTTTCACCAGCCTGGTGTGGACCTCTTTGCTTATCAGGCCTTCTTCTGCAACTGGATTCCAATTCAGTTCAAGGTTTAGCTGTGGGTGTCTGCTTCTACTTCCACCAGCTGCTGGATGAAGGCTATATGATGTCATATGAATTAGTTATCAATCTCATTATCAGGGGAGGGCATTTAAGGTAGTCTCTCCTCTGTTGCTTATATTGTTAGTTGGTGTCATCTTTGTAGCTCTCCAGACATTTCCCTAGTGCCTGATTTCTCTTTCAATCTATGTCTCCCTCTATTATATTATCTCTTATTTTGCTCTCTTCTGTTCTTCCTTCAACTCAACCTCACTGCCCCATCATGTCTTCCTTACGCTTCTCATTCTCCTAGTTCCCTCTCCCCTACCCCCTGTGCTCCCAATTTGCTCAGGAGATCTTGTCCCTTTCCACTTCTCTGGGGGACCATGTATGTCTCCCTTAGAGTCCTCCTTGTTTACTAGCTTCTCTGGCATTGTGGACTGTAGGCTGGTAGTCCTTTACTCCGTGTCTAAAACCCACATATGAGTGAGTACATACCACTTGTCATTTTGTGACTGGGTTACCTCACCCAGAATGGTTTCTTCTAGTCCCATCCATTTGCCTGCGAATTTCAAGATCCCATTGTTTTATTTTTTCTGCTGAGTAGAACGTCATTGTGTAAATGTACCACATTTTCTCTGTCCATTCTTCAGTTGAGGGGCATCTAGGCTGCTTCCAGGTTCTGGCTATTACAAATAATGTTTCGATGAACATCATTGAACAGATGTCCTTGTTGTATGAATGTGCTTCTTTTGGGTATATGCCTAAGAATGGAACTGCTGGATCTTGTGGTAGACTCATTCCAATTTTTCTGAGAAATTGCCATACAGATTTCCAAAGTGGCTGTACGAGTTGGCACTCCCACCAGGAGTGGAGGAGTATTCCCCTTTCTCCATATCCTCTCCAGCATAAACTGTCATTGGTGTTTTTGATTTTAGCCATTCTGACAGGTGTGAGGTGGTATCTCAGAGTTGTTTTGATTTGCATTTCCCTGATGGCTAAGGATGTTGAACACTTTCTTATGTGTCTTTCAGCCATTTTAGATAGCTCAGCCATTAAAGGCTAGGCTCACAACCAAAAATATAAGAGTATCCTAAGTATCTTTTACTTAACTGAATCTTTTAAGCAAGCTTAAATATTCACCCAACTATTTTTAGTTTTTAACAAGCAAACCTGTTAAGTGTCTGAAGTGAAAATGAGGGTGGAAAAAGCCACCAAGTATGCTGAAACATCCTTGTAATTCCAAAGGTCCAGAGGCTGGGGAGGGTCTATGAATACGGATTTGAGTCTGGGATACATGTGAATTCTAGGACAGGCTGAGCTACAGAGTCAGACTGCTCAAAACCAAACTGTAGGTATGGCTCAACAACTAAGAACATCTTTGATCAAGTCTGATGACCTGAGTGCAATACCCAGAACCCACATGATGGAAGGCCCAGACAAAGTCCCACTAATAGTCCTGAGCTCTACGTGGGATATGTGTATCTCCAACATATATTAAATAAATGAATAAAATTTAAAAACCGAAGCAAAACTAGAAAGTCAGTGACTCCCTACTCACTGTTAATGGAACTTGATGACCACATAATTGCCTACTCAATGCTTCAAGTCCTCAGCATGAGTTTTACATATTCTTAAACCAGGACAACAAAAGATTGTGTTAAATTCTTTCAGGAGACTGTCCTGCATTTGAAATAGCACCCATATCCAGACAAAAGCTCAGGGCACATACAATCACAGCCTACCCTGTCATTTTACTACAGTGAGTATATCCCTTTTAATTTCCAGATATTCAATAGCCAAAAACTAAGTAAGTCATTTCACTGAGTCCTAAGGAAAACACGAAAGAAGTGCATGTAGGTTGGACTGAGCTAATGCAATTACATTTTATAAGCCCAGGTGAACTCGAGCAAGAATCTCTTTGTTGCTTGAAAGCAAGAAATAGGGCTGTGAGGCTCTGTCTGAAGAACACTCTGCCCTGATCTTCATACACAGGACAAGGACACACACACACACACACACAGCTTGTGGATGAGCTGGAAAAAGCAAATTAGTTCTATGTTCCTAAAACAGTCCATACGAAGAAAAGGAAAAATAGGATTGGTGTACAAGACAGATGACTCTGTATGCTGAGTATGTGTTTTTGTATGTTACACTGCAGACACATGCAGGGGCTTACAGGACACTGAATTCTGAGGGGTTGATGCCAGGAACAGCTACTGAGAGAATTTTGTTTCTTTGAATAACTACAAAACTCAAGAGTAACACAGAAGTATTGTAGGTGGCAAAAGACTCTGACTGCCAATCAATTGAATCACAGCTCAAAGCAAGGAACACAACCTGCTTGTGGCATTCCCGAGTAGTAAATACTGGGTCAATAAAACAGGTGGAGGGGTATGCAAACTGGCCCACCTTTCCATCAGGTATTTGGTATATACTCTTTGACTTCGATGAGCATCTCTAGTGACAGACTGTCATACTGACCTTGTTTATGACCACAATCCTAGTTGCTATTTTCCGGACTCCACAACATCAAATAAGACTTTCCACTCCATTTGTGACTTCAAGTTCCACAGAGACATATTCCCAAAGCCATTAAGTTGCTTCCTAAACCAACAGTGGCAATGTGGAGGAAGGGGTCATGGAAGTCAGGGCAGGAAGGAGTATGAATGGCCCCCTGTCAAATGCTGGCAGATCCCCATAAATACACATTAGCACTCATAGACATTCCTCTTCTAACACTTCACAGCCCTTGGAATCTAATGCTCCCCCTCTCTCTCACACACGCACATACTCACTCACATACACATGTAAATAAATAAATATATGAAGTATGTTAAGTGTTTAATATTATAGCATAGTTTCCTAATTGAGTATTAAATGGCAATAAATTCACAGCCTACAGATGACCAGGATAGCAAAAGTGAACTTGTCCTGATCTTCCACACAGAGTCAGGAATGCCCTGGTCCCCCACATCTTGGGACTTTTATGGGCACATGGGCCTCATTTGTCTGAGAAGAGCACAGCCCAGACTCCAAACAGGATCATTAAAGGAGTCTTCTCTTGGAGTCTGAGGGTCACTTTCACTTTGCTGGGTCCTGCATCTCCCTGCATCCTTACTTCTCAGGCATTTTGCAAGAGTTACAGCCTGTTGACCAGTATCTTTCTAAATTCCCAAACACTTTCCTTAACACCTGTGTACTGGTACCTCCGAGGTTCTCAAACACCTATAACATCATTAAGCAGGCCTATGGGTGTGCAGCCTAAACCTGCCTGCCTCTGTACATCTGGGCTGAGATCCTTACTTCATGACCAAATCTTCCAGTTTTCACTCTTTCCTCTAAGTGGATACTTGGTCCAGTTTCTCACTGGCATTAACATCTGGGCTCAAGTGAAGAAAGCAAGCTGGAGACTTGACTGTAGACTGGTGATAAAGCTCAGTTCAGATGGTCATTTCTAGTAGGCCTGAGCCCTGGACTCCACCAAGAACACCATAAACCCAGCTTAGTGATTCATGCCTGCTCACCAGCACTCAGGAGGCGAGGCAGAAAGATAAGAAGATAAGAGTCAGCTTCAGCTTCAGACCAACCTGGGGACACATGAGACTATCTCTGAGAGACAGACTTACAGACAGAGATGGAGGGAGAACTTGCTGTTACTGCTCCTTATCATCAGTATTACCTATAGAATTGAGGAATTTTTCTTCAAAGAAGGCTAGTGGTGATGGATGTACAGAAATAATGCTATGCTATACACTTAATGCTTTGTTCCCTGGTAAACTCTGTTAACAGGTGAAGAATCTTTTTATGACCCCTACTTTAAAAGTACCAAACAGGCTGGAGAGATGACTCTGAAAATAAGAGCATTTGCTACTTTTGCAGAAGACCTGGATTTTGCTCCCAGAACTCACATAGCAGCTCACAATTTCCTATGATTCGAGTGCCAATGATTCTAATGCCCTCTTCAAATCTCCATGGGAACTGCACTTTTTTGGTGCACATACATACATGTATGAGGGCAAAGCACTCAAACACATAAAATTAAATAAATCTTATAAGAAAGAAAATACCAAACAAGAATGGAAGTATGTTAGTTCAGTTATATATGTGTGTATGCTGGGCTTATATGCATATTAGTTATACATGCATTATACAAAAGACCAAATTTTAACCAATGAATATGTAGAAATATGAAAAGTGCAATGTCACAAAGCCACAGAATTATACTTGGTTTCAGCTGACTTTTTCCTCAGCGGCAGTCATCACACACTTTACATGTGTTTCCTCTGAATTATTCAGAAGTCCTTTAGTTGGCATCTTGCCCAGCAGTATGCATGTCAAGTTCTCACATCATCAACTTTGTTTTCTTTCCAAACATGCAGCAAGATGCTAACAAAACTCAAGAACGTAGTGGAACTTATTGCCTTGTTGCTGTTGTCACACCAACTATCTAATGTCCACCTGTGATATGAAGCTTCAGCTTCATTTTATAGAGGGGAAAGAAAAGAAGGCTCTGTGGCTAGACAGCTTGCCCCACAGCCCCAGAACAAATAGGTAAGGAAGTAGGTATTTAACTCTTCCTGCCAACCATGATGATGGGGGATGAACTTCTGTGTTTATGTTTATCTTATTGGTTGTTGATTAAAGCACTGTTGGCCAATAGGGAGGAGGCAAGACAGGTGGGGCTAGGAGTCGAGGAGAATTCTGGGAAATGTAGTAAAGAGAAGTCACCGTGTAATCCAGGCAAGAAGTGGCATGGCAGGCAGTAACAGTATGTAATCACTCTTCTTCTCTTCGCTTGTCTTCTCTTGTCTTCTCTTCTCTTCTCTGCAGAGATGCTGAGCAGATGCGATGTAGACCCGAAAGAAGTAGGAGGCCAGGTCCTTATCTCCAGTAAGATAAGGCCACATGGAAATACTTACATTATTAGAAATGGGTTAATAATTAAGACTGAGCTAGCAAATAAGAAACCTTAGCCAAAGGCCAACAGTATTTATAACTAATATAGTGTAGGAGTGTTTATTTGGGGCTCTGAGGTGGCTGCAGAACTGGGCAGAAAAACCTCATGTTACACCATGACTGTAAGGAGACAACAGTGCCAGCCCTGCTACCCTGCCAGGTTAGAAGAGAGAGTCGCCATATTTAAAGACAGCAATCCTGGAACTGTTGTGCACAGAAGGTGAGTAGGCAGCAAGCTTCTGGCCTCAGGGGATCCATCAGGAATTTATTAATGACAACCACCCATCTACACCTAACACACACACACACACACACACACACACCACCACCACCACCACCACCACCACCACCACCACCACCAGGCTTGCTTCCATCAGAACTAACCCCCCAGCTAGCATCCCTTCACATTCTTCAGGCCCATTCATACTCCTCTGCACCCAGTCCTCCTGCTACACCCTCTGCAAGCCTCAACAACCTCTTAGCTGCCCATCTTCATGGTTCCACTTCCCACCCCACTGTAACCTTTTGGCTGTGATCCAAACACTAAAAAGTTCAAGCTATCTAACCCCTTCAGTTTGTGTTTCTGGCAATCCTTTTATTCAACCCTAGTTTACTCCAAATCTTATTTCCCACTGTGGCTTTCTCAAAAGAATGTTCCTTCTCAAGAACCCAACCCAAAATTCCCCTCATTCTTAACAGATGTCCTGGCCTCCTGCTCCTCAGAGAGACACCAGGGAGGCCTGATCAGTGCTGTCTGCTCTTCCACTTCCTCTCTGGAGCTGACAGCACCCCCTTTAAGCTTCTCATCCCACCACAAACCCAGCTTTTTCTTTTCACCCCTTACCCTTCGTTACATCATCAGCTTTCCCTCCACACACAATGTCCTCGTTTTCTCTCTATTGTGATAAAACATTCTGAGAAAAAGCAACTTAAGAGAAGAAAATGGTTTATTCCAGCTTCCATGTTACAATCTATTACTGAAGGAAGTCAGGGCGAGACTCAAGCAGGAACTTGAAGCAGAAACCACAGAGAAAGGCCGCTTGCTGGCTCTATTAGACTCATACATAGCCCAGGACCACCTGTCCAAGGAATGGCAACCAGATATCTACAGGTATGCACTGGATTAGATGCCCAAAATCTGGACAAAATGTAATAAATCCATTTCACTTCTACAATTTATCTTCCCCAATTTCTTTTAAAGTAGAGAGAAAATAGAGGGTTGGGTATAGGCCTAAGTGCCTGGTAGCAGCTTCCCATAGCTGTATCAGAAACCAAGAATCAAGATAAAATTCAAGGCTCTGAGACCCCCAGCCTTTGGTCACAGACCCTTCTGTTTGTTCTGGTGAAAGGCACTCTGGGAATTGCTGAGAGAGTAGACACAATAAGGTGTATGTTTTGTGTGAAAGAAAAAAAAGTTTGAACTACACATAGTAGTAAACAATGTAGTATAATAGGTTTGATTTCATTGAGACTGGGTCTTACAGAGACTGCCATCTTGCTCTGTTTATGATATGTTGGGGACTTAATTCAGGGTTTTGTGCACGTTAGTCAAACACTCTACCAACTAAGCTACATCTTCAGGACTCTAGGAAGTCCTGTAAAGAACATTCCTGTTTCAGTTATTGAAGCTCATCTGTAGGAAAGAGCAGCTCTAGTTGAGTACCAAGACTCAAAGGCGACCTCAAAGCTCTTCTCACAGCTCCTGAAAAACTCCTGTGACCATATCCCTGATAGAGAAACTGCTCCAAACCACTCCTTTTACTTATTGATCGCATCGCCTAGTTAGCTATCCAGGACTTACTTTTTTAGGTCTATTAGTCAACCATGCTCTCCCTCCATGCTTCTCCATCTGCATTGCCTCCTTTCCCTAGTCATTTTCTTTGTGCCTTGCAAGTTTACCCACATGTTTTCCAACAACTCCTATGAGCTTCATTTTTAATTCTTCAGTTTCCAAACGACCCTGGAATCCCTAAGTACTATGTGACATTCACTGAGTTACTAGCAAGTGAACTTCAAGTCTGCCCTCATGAACAGGCTGGAAGTCCAGAATATCACTGTGCTTCTAAATCCAAAGGAAAAGGACAGTGAGCTGCTGCTGGGCTTGCTATGTGCTGTTCCCTCTTTAATAAACTCAAGTCGGCATTCTGCAAAGCCATGGAACACTCCTATGTGAGAAATACTTCCTACTCTCACACACACACCAGAGTCCGCAGCTCAGGCGAAGCACCATCTCTGTCCCCATTGACCATAGAGGAAAAGAGGGAATGACAACTAAAAATTTAAAAACATATGACTTCCCAATAGAAATGCATAAACTACTTCACAAGAAAGCAACTGTGGTGCAGCATTCTCTTGGGCAGTACTTTTAAGAGCTGATGCAGAATTTATGCTAGAGTCATCACCAGCTGTGAAGTTAGACTTCACAAGTGAACTAGGAAGACACCAATAAAACAGGTCTCCTAAGCGTATCTTTGAGAAACTCATATTCAATGAACAAGTGCAGATGGTGCCTACCTCCAACACAGACCTCCATCATGTGCTGAAAAAAAAAAAAACACCTTATCTTGGGAGCTGGAGCAATGGCTTGGAGGTTAAAGGCATTTGTTGCTTTTCAAGATGATCAGAGTTCAATTCCCAGCACCACAGTCAGGTGGTTCACACTGCCTATAGTTCCAGCCCCAAGGAATTCAGCACCCTCTTCTTATCTCTGAGGGTACTTGCAGGCATGTATATGGACACACACTTACACAAAATTAAAAATAAAGTAATACATGTCAAAATCTGAAAGACTATAAAGTTCTAAGCAAACGTGTAAATGTATCTCCTAAGAGCATCCTAGTCATACACACAACCATGAGAGATTCTCATGATGGTGTGAGTGTATACAAGCCAGGTATGGACAACTTGCATTTGAGTTAGGATTTCACAGCCTGTTGCCTTCTGGACCCACACCCAGAAAATAGACAAATAAAACATTGTGAGAAAAGCTAACCTGCAGTAGCCTTCTTACATTTTCCATAAGGCTGCCACACTGCCCTCTGAAAATACAAATACAGTCACATGACCTCTCTGATTAGTGCTTTGCAAAGGCTTTGGTGCCTTTAAGTTAAGATCTCACAGGTCCACCTGCCCAGATCTGTGCACACCATTTCCCCTCACCTCCTCCCTCCCACATCAGTGTCTTTGCTACAATTTGAATCTGAACAGTGTCTGACAAGCTCTCACTTTGAATGTTTGTCCCTCAGCTGGTGGGAGGCCCTGGGACCTACAGGTGGGTGACAGTCTACAGGAGTAGTCCACTAGAGGGGGTCTTTATGGGTTATAGCCCAGCCCTATATCTCCAGCCCTCTTCTGCTTCATGGTCCACTGTAGATGGAATTTCTGTCCCACCTGGTCCCGCAGCCCTTTAGTCCCAAATAAATACACAGAGGCTTATATTAATTACAAAACTGTTGGCCAATGACTCAGGCTTCTTATTGGCTAGCTCTCTCTTAATTGTTAACCCATTACTATTAATCTATGTATTTCTACATGGCCTTATCTTACCAGAGAATACCTGGCACAGCCTATGTTTCCCATAGCTACATAGCATCTCTCTGGCAGCTCCTCTCTTGTTCTCTCCCCAGAATTCTCCAATCTGGTGGCCGTGCCTATACTTCCTGGATATTAGACAATCAGTGTTTTATTTATCAACCAATAAGAGAGAGATATATTAGCAGCATACAGAAGGACATCCCCCATCAGTCCACCGTGATGGGAGGAGCCTGTGCCATCCTCCAACTACTATAGACTCTACTATGTCTTCCCTGGCAGGACAGACTGAAACCTTATCAATCTGTGACCCACAATAAACCCTGCTCTCCAAAAACTGTTCCTGTCAGGTATTTTAGTCATTTATATGTTAAAGTAGTTACTATAGCTGCCACATTGTCCCTTCCATAGATGCTAGATGTTTCCCCTCTTCGCCTACTGCTTCTCTATACCTGCTTTAAACAGCACTGTCTCGGGGATGGCTTCCTTCAGGTTCCCTACCACCTAGTCAGGACTGACTGATCTTGGATTTGGTGTCGGCACAATATAAGTTTCTCCTGTAGCAACTGACACACTCAACACAACTCTGATTTCATGGTAACTTTTACTGTTGCTTTCCCCAATGAAAGTATAAATATAAATGGCTGAAGCCACTGAGTGAGTTTCAGTCATGGCTGCCTTTTAAGTTCTCATGAATAATGAGATTTACAGACACGAAATGCAAGCACAGGCAAGTTTCAGAGTGGAGAGAGAAAGCTACAAAGCAGGTTTATGACTCTAATAGTCCTGATTTGGTTCTTGCTCTGAGAGAAGACAAGGAAACAATCATCCTATTATTGTCCTCAGTAAGTCACAGCTGCCACAGTGCCCATGCTTCAAGCAGGCCACCAAACTTTTTGATTGTTCTATTCACGGCCAAGAAAGCACCAGGAATATTGACTTGGGGTGGACAGTGAACTTTGAGATGAGTTTGTATTCATTGCAGTTTGCACACACTATGTTGCTACATTCTTTTAGCTGACCCCTGCATTTATTTTGTGGTAAAACCTCTTTTTTTTTTTTGCTAAGATTATTTTTGAGATAATGTTGTTGCCAACAATAGATGACAGTCCTTTTGATTATTAGCTATCTATCTAAAACTGGCCTTCTTAAAGTCATATGCCATGAGGGAGGGAAGGGGTATTGCAATCTTACTACTTAGAATCTGCACACTTCATGAGGGCAAAAACTTGGATTACCCTCCAAGGCCCTGTCCCAAGGCAGATTCACAGAGCTTAAAATAGAACAGTTAGTCCATAACAGAAGAACAGGAAAGCATCTTCAATTCTACTTTGAAATTTATTTTCTACTTACAAACATTAGGAAATGCACATGTGTTACCATAACTCTTCCTGCCAGCCTAGACCCAGGGCCGAGTCAGCCCCAAATAACACACAGAGACTCTATTAGTCATAATGCTTTTGGCCAATGTCTAGAGCTCCTTATTGGCTTAAATATGAAGTCATAACTACAAATATATGTATTTCTACAAGGTCTTATTTTACCAAGAATGCCAGACTCGTGTGTCCTCTCCTCCCAGGATCACATGGCGACTTCTCACACTACGCTTCCCACCTATCTTGCTTCCCATTGGCCAAAAGTGTTTTATTCATCAACCAATAAGAGAAACCTATGTACAGAAGAATTCCCCCATCACACATGTTTCTAACACACATGTAAGAATCACATGCATGTGCATACATGTCTGGGTACCTATGTATATGTGAGCTACTTCCCCAAATTTGGACTACCATACCTAAAAAATCATTATATATATATATATATATATATATATATATATATATATATATATAAGTCAGGGTCTTACTGGGTAATTCAAGCTGGTCTTGAACTCACCATCATCCTGTCTCAGGTCCAGAGTAACTACGATTGCAGAATGTACCACCATGCCCAGCTAGTGCCTATTTTAGTGTGACTCTAAAATTCTGTTTACCTATCTTTAAGTGGCTTATTTCTCTAAAGGTTTAGGGGAAATTGCAGGGAGGCCAGGCATTCATCAAACATTATGGAGAGGTTAAACTTATTTCCTTCAAACAGCTAGAGGAGACAGACAGAGCCTTCTGTAGAATAAAATGAAACACAAAAGAATCATGGCTTTGGGGGACTTGTGTACACCAATAAGAAAGCACAAACAATAACAACAAAAAATCTGTTTTTTCACGCTTGTGATGTGCGTGGCAAGTTTTCCTAGTATTTTTCTTTCATCAAACTCTGAAATTAAGAAAATACAAACTAGCCGGGCAGTGGTGGAGCATGCCTTTAGTCCCAGCACTTGGGAGGCAGAGATAGGCGGATCTCTGTGGGTTTGAGACCAGCCTGTTCTACAAGAGCTAGTAGTTCCAGGACAGCCTTCAAAATCACAGAGAAACCCTGTCTCGAAAAAAAAAAAAAAAAAAAAAAAAAAGAAAAAAAGAAAAAAAGAAAAAAGAAAAAAATTTCTAACGAGCTGGTGTTTTTTAAGATACAGATGAGCTGAGCATGGTGGCCCACACCTGTGAACCAAGCCCTTGAGAGGATTGGAATCCTTGACTACACAGTGAACTGCAGGCTAGTCTGTGCTACGTGAGAAACTGTCTGAAAAAATAAACCAATTAAGGTAAGACAAAACAAATAAAATATAAATCTGACATATGATCTTTCTAAAGTAGCATGCTCACTCTCAATAACTTAGGAACACCCTTCTAAGCCGCACTCGGCTGTTTCCAGCATTATTTGTGGGTGGTTTCCATGATGGTACAAAAACAAGGGTGGTTTAAAAATAAAAAGCAGCTGAAATGGAAAACAATAATTCAATTGTCCAACTGAGAGCTATTAAAGAGTAAAATATGCTTCCTCCACAGAGTTCAAAAGAAAACGGTTATTTGTATAAACAATCTGGGCTTTTGGGATTGTTCCACTTTCAAGACTTCCTGATTTACCTAACCTCTTAAGTAGAGTATAATGATGGTGGGTGAAACCTGACAGATTTTCTTTTGAATCAGCAAACCAGTAGGGAATCTTTTCCCTTGAATTTAATAAAATATCAGAGGTCTCTTTTCAGAAAATTTGTGTTTAATAATAGCATTTTTTGTTTATGACATTTTTTAAAAGAGATCCCAAATCAACACTTAACAGGCAGATGCCTAAGGGTCAAAAAACCCAAGGAAATTCTCATGGCTGCCAGCAGTTCCACTTGATGAACCTTGGATACCATCTCACAATCCTAAGAGCAAGTGTATGGGTGCTGGTATATGGGTGAGCATTTGAAGTTGGTAAGCAAATTCTGAAGAAAAATGTTACAGAAGTATTTTCAATAACTTAAACACTAGTTTATTTTAAAGAAAAAGTGGGTTCTAAATTAAAGTTACTAGTGATCCCTTAAGTAAAAGAGATTCTGGATTTATAAGAGATCAGCTAGGTTTATTCTTTTTCTTTGTGTGTTGTACATATGTGTGCATGCGTGTGTGCGTGCATGCGAGTACATGTGTATGCCTGCATGTGGAAGCCAGAGGTTCACTCACACCTTATTCTTTGAGGTAGGGTCTCTCAACTCACCATAGGGTTTGATGCTATGGCAAGTCTCCCTAGTCAGCTTCCTCTGGGGCTCACCTTTAGAGGCTGGAATTTTTAGGCCAGCCACCACACCCATATGGTATTTCTGTGGGTTTTGTGTATCAGAATTCTGGTTGTTTTTTGTTGTTGTTGTTGTTGTTTGTTTGATTGATTGATTGATCAATTGATTGTTTGTGTAGCATGCATTTTAGTTTCGGGGCCAACTCCCCAGTACACACCTGTTAGTTTTCATCAAAATGCAGTTTTCTCTCTCCAAGTGTTTCTACCTTATATAAGAATTCCCTCATCTACAGCAATCTGCTAATTTGCTCCCACAGTGTTAAATAAAGCACAAGGAAACTAAAGCCTCCCCGAGTGGGCTTCACTGAGGCAGTGTCTTCACTTGTCACCCTCAGACTGGTCTTGAGTAATCCCTCCGGCTCCAGGGTGTGTATCGTTACTTCACTTCTGTACCATACAGGCCCTTGGCCCCAAAAAGATAATCAAACAACACATATTTACACTTGGACAAAGCAATGTTGACTCAAGCACACCCACTAAGCTGGGCGTGGTGGCACACACTTGTAATCCCAACACTTGCAAGATGGAGGCAGGCAGATCTGGACTTCGAGGCCATTCTTGGCCATAAATAGCAAGTTTAAAACTAGCCAGGACTACATGAGACCCTGTCTCGACAAAAGTAGGGCCAATGAAATGACTCAGGAGGTAGAGCACTTGGGAAGCAGGAGACAGTAAGACCCTCATTACTGTGAGCACACATTTACACTCAAAACAGAGTTAAACTCTGGAACCACCAAGCCCTGGGGTCCTTTGAGAGATGCTACCTCAAAGAATAAGGTGTGAGTGAACCTCTGGCTTCCACATGCAGGCATACACATGTGAATGAACATGTACCCACACGCATGCATGCACGCACATGCACTCTACACTAGTGAGATCAGAAATAGCTGGATGATTATTACAAAACACATTCTACTCTGAATCACCCAAGGGCTGGCTCCTTTCTCCACTATGGGTTTGGCACACCTCAGGTGGCAGGTGGCTGCGTCTTACCTATCTATCTCCAACACAAGAATGTTCTGTTTAGGTGTGCCTAAATGAATGAATTCTTTACCTAAAGTATTTACTAGCAAACTGACTCTCCTTCTTGGCAAATATTCAATCTCTTGGATACAGATCTCATATCTTCCCAGACTTTCCGGAGCATCTCCCTAACAACATTGCATCCCTACCTAAGCTGTTTATGCACAACTGAACGTGCACTGCCAGATGACTTCCTGGATGGCTCGGAACAAATAAACTTTGCCTTGGATTAAGGCCTAATACTGTACTGGCGCTAGCTCAACCTGACTAAAAGTGTCTAAAAGTCTAGACTTTTTTTTCTTATGTAGACTTGTGCTTAGGAATTATTTCAAGGGCTGGAGAGATAGCTGCATGGGTAGAGCACTTGCCACTCAAAAGTGAGGACCTGAATTTAAATGAGCAGCACCCATGTAAAAATGCAGCCTGGCAATGCACACATAATCCCAGAACTTCAATCCGATGGGAGGCAGAGACAGGAGACTCCTTGGAAATTGCTGGCCAGTTGGCCTGCAACACTCAGCCATGAACAATGAGGAATCCCCATCTTAAACATGCTGAAGGGACCAACACTGAGCTTGTCTTCTGACCTCCATATGCATAGGATGGTCTGTACACACACACACACACACACACACACACACACACACACACACACACGCACGCACGCACGCATGCGCGCACACACACACACACACACACAGCTAATATCCACCAACACATACATAAAAATATTAAAATTTATTTCAAATTATAGGCCTTCAACAGAAGAAAAAATTACAGTAACTTGCATGCGCCACCTTTTGTATGAATGAACTAAAAATTCTAGAGTAATATCTGAAGATGCACAGCCTTCATTATCCTTCGCTCTTAAGAGCTTAGTCAACCTTGTAAGACTACCTGTCTCATAGGTAAGCTCACATAAACATCTTTGAACTTACAAATATTGAAACTAAATGACTATATACACAGCTTTTGATAGAATAAGATTGTTTTCTGTATACAAACCCTTTAGTTCCCACTAGTCTTAAAGATGTGCATATAACTCCTCTTGGAACATGGCAAGTCCCAGCATATGTGGGCACCAGGGATACCAGTGCACAGGGTACTATGTTTTTGTATTAGAAAATATTACTGCATAGTAATAGATCATAGCAAAATAACTGTGCATTTTGTTCTAATCTACCTTATGAATTATCACTTGAGAGAAAGGTTGACACATCCCACCACCGTCGATTTCCAACTTCCAGATTCCTAACCCGGTCCTCTTAGTTCAGAGCACCTAAGTGGTACACAAAGCAAGCAATTCGAGGCCAGCTGGAAGGTAATTTGGCTAGATTCAGCAAGCTGCTTCCACTCATCCAGTGCTACATGCAGCTGGCAGGCCAGGGTGTGCAAAGAAAAGCCCACAGCTCATCTCTCCTTGGAGTAGAGAAGCAAAGGCTTCTAGAAGGGCTTGGCTGGGACGGAATGTGCAGAATAGAATGCTCTATTTGGGACTTCAGCACAATAGTGCCCCCAAGAATTCCCTTTTGGGTCCTGTATGAGTAATTCCTGTCTGTTTTGTTCCAAACCAAGTTTCACTGGCAAAACAGCAACAAAAACAAAAACAAGCAAACAAAACAGGTCAAAAAGGGTATGAGCATAGGCAGAAGAAGACAGCTGAAGAGCAGGGAAGATTTACCAGCTGGACATCGGCCTCCTCACTGAGCAAACTAAGTAGCTAAATTGCCATGGTGACGCCACAACTTTTCCTTCCTAAGGTCTGCAGCTCCCACCACAGGCACATGAGTATCACAGATCTCACCTGCATGAGAATCACCTCTCACCCAACATCCAGTGCCCTGCTCTCACAGCCATCTTCACACACAGCAAGCCCTCCAATGACTTCACACTTCATTCTGCACTCACGCTGCTAACCTTGGAGAGAACCTTTCTGGTGTTGTTCCTAAATCATCAGGCTTTACAGTCAGCTCTGTAAGTCTCAAGGCTATTTTGGCTGAGGCTGTCTTGGCCATTAGTCAATACTGGACTCATCTTCTCCCTACCCCCTCTTCCCTGTCTGTCTCTGTCTCCCCCCAACCACCGTGTGTGTGTGTGTGTGTGTGTGTGTGTGTGTGTGTGTGTGTGTGTGTGTGTGTGTGTGTTTCTCTCTCTTCTTTTTTTCATTTTGTTTTACTTTATTTTGAGACAGAGTCTCACTATGCAGCCCTGACTGTCCTGGAACTCACTATGTAGACAAGACTGACCTCAAGTTCAGAGATTCATTAGCCTCTGCCTTCCTTCCAAGTGAGAGAATTAAAGTCATGTTTCACCACACACAGCTGTCTCCATTTTATTCCTCTTTCACTGAACTGAAGAAATAAAGAAGAAATTCACTGGGGCATCAACAGGTTAGGGTTAGTAAGTGAAGTGTTGCACCTTCCCCTGCAGAAATGGAGCTCTTGAGGGTGTGCAAGGTCATCCCTTTGTCCACCCCAGCAGCCTCAAACTTCAGTCTGGGGTACTCTCAGTTCCCTGTCCATGAATTCTAATCTCTCATGCCAGGAGAGATTAGGCAAAGTTTTCTATTACCCCCAGAATCTGTTTTAAAATCCTTACACTGCATTTTGAGGCTGAGTTACAAGATATAAACATCAGGTGATTAACATAGACAAGTTACTATATTTTTACATTGTGGCTTTAGAAATAATTCTGCTTATAAGAAATCAAATTTCTTGAGACTGGGAATGTTGCTCAGTGGTAAAATGCTTGCCTAGCATAGGAAAAACCCTGGGTTCCATCTGCAGCAGCATAAACATACAAAGATGGACAAAGTAGCGATTACCTAGTCCTTAAGTCTCTTGTGATGGCTATTCTTGGTTGTCAACTTGATTATATCTGGAATGAACTACCATCCAGAAATGGGGATCACACAAGTGATCCAGATCTTGAGGCTGGAAAACATAGACTTTGATCTGGACCTTGAGGCAGGATTACACATGTCTTCAATCCAGATTTTGAGGTGGGAAGACCTACTTCTAATCTGGGCCACATCTTCTGCTGGAAGCCTATATAAAGGACATGGAAGAAGGAAGCTTTTGTTTGTTCTCAGCCTGGTTGCCCCCACCTTGTCAGCACATCCATTCCCTCCCTCACTGGCATTGGAGCCAACTTTGTCAGGGTCCCAGCATATACAGAAGACTGGCTGAGACACCCAGCCTCATGGGACTGGGCAACTCTAGATTCTTGAACTTTCCATTGACAGCTAGTTATTGTTGGACTGCAGCCTGTAAGTCATTCCAATAAATTCCCTTATATTTCATACAATGTTGTGATTGATACATATATGTATATACGGTCTTGTGCTTATATATAGTCCTGTGACTCTAAGAACCCTATAATATCTCTTGATGTAAAATTAGCAAGCAACATTTACCCTTTAATTACCCATCACCTCATCTCTAACCTATTATCTCATCCCACAAAGCTCTTAAACATTAGAATGTAGTTAAGTATTGGTGGCTTATAGTAAGCCTTCACCTACTGGGCAATGCATATCTATCAAATCCAATCTGCAAGCAAGCAGAACACAACAATGTTCCTTAAATCAAACTGGAAAGAGTCAAACAGATGAGAGATCAAGTTCACCGCGAGCCTGGGAAATTACCCAGTGCCTGCTTGGAAGGCTGCAGAGCATCCTGACTAAAACCCTGCTGAGCAGTTCCCACATTCTTCAAGTGTGACTTCAAGAGAAACTTCATATCAAATGCTCATTGAAAAGGTAAAGACTTTACTGACAGCTGCTGCCTGCATGCTTAGCAGCCATTGGTAAGAGATCAATCTGCAGCAACCTAGATGCACTCCAGGCACTCACTGCCTTATGAATTTCCATAAATTCACATGTATGAACCTGATGGAATAAAGTCACCAAACCATTAAAAAATGATGTCTGTAAAAACTCAGAAAGATTTGCATAATCTCCTGCAGAGAAAAAAATACGAATTATATGCTTCATTCTATTAGAAACACATAGAGAAATGAAATCTTCTTAAATAATATTTCCAAAAGACTGGCTCTCATGAGGTAAGCCCACATCACATACCCAGACTGAAAGAAAGGGGCCTGGTTTTTACCTGCACAGAATTTCATTTTATAACAAGTAAAAAAATAATAATAATAATAACATGATAACTTGAGTATTATTTTTCTAAATAATGATGCTGATGTCTTATTATCTTAGCAATATAATCTAGGCTTTATCTGGTTGGGAGCCATATATATTTACAACACAAATGTCAAGAAGTGACAAACAAGTAGAACAGCATACACTGAGCTTATGGAAGACCTGGGGCTAATGCCTCCAGTGTCAAACAGGGTGACTAGCAATCTGACACTCCAGTTACAGATGGTGATGGTACCTGACCACTCAAGCTGATCTTCCCCACACATCCCAAGGGTGAAAGAGGAAGGGAACATGCTGCCTGATGTTCATGTAGCAGGCAGGGCTCTCCCCACTTCCCTCTGACTCCTCAACAGGCACCAGTGAGCCACCTTCCAGTGCAGACTGACACATGAAGACCCATCCACTAATCCAAACACCAGCCATACTCATGCTTCCCTCTCAGAGAACTTCACACTTCTACATATATAGCTCCCTAAGTAAGCATTGCCTTGCCTAGCATGCATTAAAGTCCTGGATTTCATTCCAGTGCCATATAAACCAGGCACACCCATTAGCTGGGATTACTCAACTTCAGGAGGACCGGGAGTTAAGTCACCTTGGCAACCTAGTAGTTTAGGGAAATCTGGGATGCATGAGACCCAGTCTCAAACATTCTCCAAAAAAAGAGATATACTTTCTTGTTGGGCCATAATGTTGTAGAACACTAGTTCAACACATTATGACTAAACGTGGTTATTTCAAACAAATGCTAAACAAATCCTAGCATTAGTGAAAAATTAAGTATTTACTAGAGAAAAAAGAATGCTAGCTCTTAAATCCTATGCTGTGCATACTGAGTACATGCCCAGTCTGCCTTTGAAGGCAGGGGCAAAGGCTGTTATCTCTATTTCATCGAACAGCTGATCTAAGCTGGGATGATTAAGTAATTTCCCTATGAAGAAAACCAGTCAATTTAGAAACAATTTGTAATACTTTCTCACAGAAACTCCAAATCACACCTTGAGTTTTATTAAAGCCAGAGGCTACTTTAGATGTTTATTGTTTAGGTATGTGTGATGTCTGTGTGATTTCAATGAGATAACTACCTGCAGTAAACCTTGTAGACTAAGGTACTCACCAATACTGATTTCGTCATCAGTTTCCGCATCTCCGATACATTCAAACTGGAAGTCTTGCAAAGACTGGGAAAACTTCTGTACAGCCATGGATAGATCTGCAGTGAAGAGAACCACCATGAGGCTAAGTGCCACAGAGAATCCTAGTAAAGACACAGTTTTATAACACGAGCTTCGCAAATTGAAACAAAATTTAATAACTACATGTTTTAGGGCCTGGAACTGCCCTGCTTATGGGCTATGACCCTTCAAGGAAAGAGTGAGGCCAGAAGTAGATGATCTGGAAGTCATTATCACGGAATGGCCACTCATACATCGTAAATGGGACTATTTGAAAACAGAAGGAATGTGAGGGTGGGGAGAAGCTGAATGGTGGATAGGAATTGCTCCACGTGCACTGTGAGAAAGGTGGGATTGTGTTTTCTCCAGTGCACTTCTGGCTTAGATGCAGAAGATGAAAGATGACCCGAAAGGCTGTTTACAAATATCATTGCAATTTACTGGAGACCCGTGTAAATACACGCCCAACCAGACTTTAATTCAAACAAGGATTGGAGTCTAAAGTCAGAAAAGGAATTCTTCTTTATTTCTGGGTGAAAAATAAAGTACCTTCCATGCCCCTGCTACAAAATATGCAAATCCTTAGGAGGCAGAATCCTTAGATGCAGCCCAACAGAATGATTTCTAGGTCCTAAGCCAGGCTGCCTTGGAAGCCACGCCCCTGGACTTGCTTTCTATGTAAGCTTGAGTTACTTGCTGAACAATTCTGGGCCTTGGTTTCCTACTGTTATATGCAAAAATGGAATAACAATGACTTATTTTCAGAATTAAATGAATTAATATCTGCAAAGGATTTATAGCAGCAGCAGCAGGTCCTTAAACTCCACTCAAATGCATCAACTGAAAGTAAAAATAATAAATTTCAGAGTACATCAGGGAAACTGTGATAGTTCATCCCTGAGAACCAGGCTGTCCTTTTACTACCGACTCTTCCACAGATGTTTATAGTAAGAAAATAGGTTTCTCTCAAATTAAATGATTTATGCATTCTATTTAATAGTATTCTTGTGTGAGTTATAAACCCTTCTATTTGACACAACCTATGGAACTAGGATATTTCCTACATTAAACTCTTACTGGAGTCCTCGGCTTCATTCCCTTCCTTGCTGAGTCTGGACAGCCTGCTGTTAGCAAGGATCCTTCTAAGAGAGGGGAATCCCCAGCCTCAGCATCTGGTCAGCTTCTGCAGCGCACCCCACCCCCACCCCACCGACCTTTGATGTCCTCAGCACGAATCCCCCACCATGAACATCACTGCTTGCCAAGTTTTTTTCCCTACCAACTCCTCCTGCTCAGAACAGACTATAAATCCACCACTGTCTTTGCCAGACTTAAGCTCCATCTCCCTTGCCTACTCCAACAGTCTTGAATTCTGCTGTGCTCAGCACAGTACTGTCTTCCTTATCAGTTCACAGGTGGCTTCCTTAGCTGTAAATCGTGGCTACATAGCTCAGAACTTAATCAAACATTCCAGAAAGCTGAAGTCCCAGGAGCCATCAACAAATACACTGGAGGCTGAGTAGGTCTTCATCACAAAGGGTTGGAGTACTGACACATTCCCCAAAGGCAAACCTGCAGACCATGGCCCCAGGCTTCCGAATTGTCAAGATTCTGTTCAGGTCCTGTTTAAAGTATATGAGGGAGGGATTCTGTTTGGTTAGGTTTTAGTTAGAAAATAAATCATGTGCTAGGGCAGTGGTTCTCAACCTTCTTAAGGCTGTGACCCTTTAATACAGTTCTTCATGTTGTGGTGGCCCCTGCCCCAATCATACATTTATTTTCATTGCTGCGGCATAACTGTATTTTTGTTATGAATCAAAATGTAAATATCGGATATACAGGATATCTGACATGTGACCCCTGTAAAAGGGTTGTCCAACCCCTAAAGGCATCAAAACCCACAGATGGGGAGCTGATGCTGTAGAACGTGTTCCTAGCAGAGTGACACCTCCTCTTATGAAAGTACAAAACTCCAGGGTCTGCTACAAGGCCCACTCCTGGATACTTAGAATTAAGGAAGAAAGATGAAGAGAGCTCTTAGTCAGTGAGAAAAATGAGAGCTTATGGAATTAGACTTCCCTTTGCTTGCACAGTAATCATCCTTCCTCAGGCTTGTTTTTATGGTCTGTACAACAGGGAATCAATATTTTAGGGTGGGTGTAAAGACAAGACAGCAAATTGCATCCGTTACTGTCATTCAGTCCAGCTCACATAGGGAGCAAAGTTGATTGACCTTTCAAAGAACGGTACCATGCAACAACATGCATTTACCAGGCTGCTGAGCTCTGGTTAAACAGGAAACACTAACAGCCACATTGATTACTATGGCAAGAGACGGAAGGTATACTGACTCCTAGGAAAAGGTAAGCTCTCTGTGAGGGCTCTTCTTGAGACTGGAGGGAGGAGTTTCATTTATACTCGCTTACTGTCCCACACAGACTATAAAGAAGGCTGGCACGTCAAGAGACTAGAGACTCTCCAATGAATGTCTTTCCTTCCTCTTCCCTCCCACCACCTCAGAAGGAGGCCTTCTGAGACCCCCACTATCCCGGGTGAGCAGCTTGGACACAACATCCTATGGAACTCAGGGTACAATCTTCCATTAGCTCTATGGCTTCCAGGACTGCAAAACATAAGTTGTTCAGTCCTTTAGGAGAGTGCTGTTGAGTACCCAGAATACAGTTTATACTCAAACAAGAGACTGCCTACTTGTAAGTGACACTGAGAACAAAGGTAGGCATTGGACATTGGCTCTGCAAAAGAGTTGGCTGGGTGCAAATCCTGCTGTTTTCGGCAACATGGTGCACTGTGGGTAAGTTCTGTGACCTCTGTATTAGGCAGTCAGTCAGATGTAAACAGGCTTGGGGTCTTCATGAATGTCCCCTTCCCCATAATCAGCCGCTCTAAAATCAGGAGCTAACACTGTGAGCACCTATTTCTACTCAGAAGAAGGACCTCAGTCATAGTTCTCACCATAAATGGAGACATGATGTACAAATGACCAAAGAGCCTAAGGTCACTTTACCTAACTAGAGGCTTCGGGGTGAAGAAAATACCACTGAGCCTTCCTGTAAAATCTAATCTAAATGGGCCTGCCAATCGCCTGGTTAGGAATGTGCTCCCCAGAAAAGTTGTTCCAGAATCTTTAAAGAGATAATATAAAACCCACATGTAGGTCAGCACAGTGATCTCTATGGCCACTGGCCACTCTCATGCTATGAGAGTGTTTTCCTCCTCACTAGCCCTCTTGGTCATTGTCCCCGACACTGTGAGATGCACCTCATTAATCTGCAATAAACAAAGCTTGACTTCTATGTAATGCTCTCTGTGTGCTCTCTGAATTCAAACATGATATGAACCAGGGAATGAAGGGATCTAGAGTGAAATTGCAGTGCCATCTGTACCTCCATTTCCTCATCTGCTGTGCCGCAATTCACCTCTCAGGTCCAGACAGCAGACAATGCACCCAAAAGAAGTCTCCTGGCACCTGGAGAGCACTGAGAACATACTGGGTGTTTCCACATAAGCATCTCAGAAAAGGAGAAAGATGTTCAGTCATCAGAGCAGCATGGCAGACTACAGTCCTTGGAGAGTGCTCAAGAAATTGAACTTTCATAGTGGTTTCAAGTTTCCCCTCTGATGTATTAAAAAGCAATCAAGCTGTAACAGGCATTACTGTGTGTTTCTGTGTAATAGATGGGTTTCTATTTCAACACTGGATTAACCCAGTTCCTGCCCCCACCCTAATCAGTGAGACTCCACGGTGCTGTTGGAAGCATAACAGGCAGGATCACACATGACATTCCAGACCTCAAGCAAGTTACAGAGCAATTCTAAGACTAAAGAGTTAAGAATAGGATGTTTTCCATTGCCAGTGTGTTTTGTATCCTTGATCTCCCTTCTATTTAGTCTTGCTTTGTAAATGCTAAGGTCATGGTGAAGGGCCAAATGAAATGTCATCAAGGCAAAGAGCTTACATTTGCTGGTAGCAGTGCAACATACAAAATAGGGAATGTACCCCTAAACTGATAATCTTGGTTATCTCTCCTTCTTGAAGTACAATCCTGAACTAGAAAGCCCACTATCCTTCACTGGTGTGAAAATAAGACAAGCTGGGGGTGTAGGTGTACTTTAGTGAAAAGGCATAGATTTATTAGCATGCTCAAGGCCCTGAGTTCAATCCCAGAACTAAAAACCAAAATATGGTGATGTACACCTTCAATCCCAGCTCTCTGGAGGCAGAGGCAGGTAGATCTCCCTGAGTTCAAGACAAGCCTGATGTATAAAGCTAGTTCCAGGACAGTTGGAGCTACACAAAGTAACCCTGTCTCTGAGAGGCTTAAAAAAAAATTCAAAGACACACACACCTCCATAGTTCTCTAGATGAAGTCCCAAAATGAAAGTACAGTTTCAAACTTCTTTTAAATAAAGATGACTCACATAATAAAATAATCTTGTTTTAAAACCAAGTTAAAAACTAGAGCTATGACTGCAGTTGTAGAATGTTTGTGCAGCATCCACAAAGCCCTGCTTTCCATCCTCAGCAATCCATAAGCTGGGTATGGTAGTGCACACCTTTAACTTCAGCTCTCAGGGTGTGGACTCAGGACGATCAAAAGTTCATGGATATCCTTGGCTACACAGACAATTCAAAGCAAGTGTGGGCTGCATGATATCATATCTCCAAAAAAAAAACAACTAATTTTTAAATGTATTGCGAAATTTAAATTATCACAAACAACAGAAAAACACATTTTTCTCTTAAATACAAGAAGAAAGACTGAGAGTATAAACCATGGGCTGGAGAGATGGCTTGGCAGTTAAGAGCACTGTTGCTCCCATAGAGGCTTCAGAGTCAGCTCCCAGCACCCACATGGGTGGATTCCAACCCTCTATAACTCCAGTCCCAAGGGGTCCAACATCTTCTAGTCTCCATGTGCACTAGAATTAACATGGTGCACATCCATGCATTCAAGTAGCTCATACACATAAAACTAAAGAAATAAATACATAATTTAAAAAGAGTATGAGCCATGTAATGTCTAAAGACAACTAAGAAAACCCATTCCAGCTGCAGCCAGGGTAGGTACACTTACAGGTAAAAGGGCAGAGATGCATTCATTTACTAGCAATGTCCCCAGGAGTCTACATGCTTTGAGAGCCACACATGCCGCTTCCTTTTCATCTGTCCACCTGAGAGTTAAGTGTGGATTGTCTTCCCATGCATTTGCATGCAACTTGGAAGACATGACATTAGGCTTTAGTAAGCAATAATAAGCCGTACCACCCATGAAGAGATAACACTAATGACACAGTGAAACCTCATTTCATAAGAGGAGTACAAAGCATCAGGTAAATGTTTAATTATAGCTTCTCTTTCACAAAGACTTAAGAGGTGAGGGCTATCTGTATTTTAGAAGCATCACTGGATTGACTATGATGCTGTTAACTGTAGAGGGAAGATGTTTCTATGGGAGCACATGTAACCTGTCAGTCCACAGTTGGGAACCATGATCCCTAAATGCAGCTTCTCCAAGATTAAGTTTAAACAGAACTCCAAGAGGCCATGTATATGATAAGTTTCACTCTACTGTGAAAAGGGCAGACAATATGTAGCAATGGGAACACAGAGGCTGAAAACCTAGTGGTGCAAGCCTGCAATCCTAGCACTTGGGAGATGGAGGCAGGAAGATCAGGGATTCAAGATCAGATTTCAGTGCAGTCTGAGATACATTAGACTCTTTTCAAGAAACAAACAACAGCAATCAGAACTGGGTGTGGTGATACTTTGTTTGTGCTGTAACAAATAAAGATTGCTTGAAGATCAGAGTGTGGAGCTAACCACACTATTTAGCCATAGAGACCAGACAGTGGTGGCACACACCTTTAATCCCAGCACTAGGGAGGTGGAGACAGAAGTGATATGATAGGGCAGAGAGAGGAATATAAGGCAGGCAGCAGGAGAAGGAGCTCATTGCCTTCAGTCTGAAGATTTGTAGGGACAGGATCGCCCCTTTGGTCTAAGGTTTTGTGGCTAGCTCCCTTACTTCTTGGGTCTCTCAGTATATACTCCGTTATTTGACTCCAGGTTTTTATTATGAAGACCAATTAGAACTCGTGCTGTGACAGGGCAGATGTACTGATGCTTCCCTACAGAGAACACAGTCAATAAAAGTATGAAGGATATAATCAACTGCATGAGAGCTGATGAATAAGTTCCCTGAGCAGGCTAACACCATGGACTCTACAGTTCAGCAGCTGGTACTTTTCAAGGCATCTGCTCCAAATCAACCTGAAATTCTCGCAGCAGCAATAAGAATTAGATAGCAGCATTTTCATTTTACACACAAAAAGCCTGAGTTACAGAAAGGGTGGACATGGGCCACCAAGGTGGCTCAGTGGGTAAAGAAGCCCACATGTAGGAGGAGAGAGCCAAAATCTCAACACTGCTCTGGGTCCCCAGACATGTGATATGGTGCGTATGCAACTTGTCTTCAATAAATAAATGAGTAAATAAATAATGAGAGGAGGAATGAAAAGGTAAGGCTGTTCCCCAAGGTCATGCAGGCTAACATCTGCGCTTAACCAGAGTGTCAACCCAGGGAAGAATGCCAGCACTCCTAGCATCTGCAACACTGACTGCAGGCTTTGGATAGTGGTGGCAATTCAGAAGGTACCGTCCATCCTGCTCAGGAGAACTCTTAAGAGGTGACAGGAAGAGCAGGAACTTGAGAAATGCAGGAAGGTACCAGATCCAAAACTTCTAAAGGGCTGCTTCTATGGACAAACCTAATCATACAGGCAGTAGAAATAATTCATCATCTAAAATAAACCATTTTCTGTCTTGTAGTTATGTTATCTCTCTCACTGATAATATATACCTAGGAGCTGGAGAGATGGCTCAACAGTTAAGAGCACAGGCTGCTCTTCCAGAGGACCCCAGTTCAACTCCCAGCACCCACATGGCGGCTCACAACTGTCCGTAACTCCAGTTGCAGGGGATCTGACACTTTCACACAGATATACATTCAGGCAAAACACTAATGTATACACAGAGAAGGAGAAGGAGGAGGAGGAGGAGGAGAGGAGGGAGGAGGAGGAGGAGGAGGAGGAAAGGAAGAAAGAAAGAAAGAAAGAAAGAAAGAAAGAAAGAAAGAAAGAAAGAAAGAGAGAACAAAACATAGACTTAGTCCATACTCTGGAGTCAAAATGGCACCTTCTTTGAGATTCATCTTCTCCAAAAGCTCTCCCTGCCTCTTCCAGCTCAACATTCCCAATCCATCTTCCTTTACTAACTTAAACACTGTAGCTTGGAATGCTTTCTCTAGTTTACATTTTCTCCTAGGTGTGTAAACCTAACTTACCCAGCACATTCTAAATAGTGTAATAAGAAATGCCATCACCCATGAATCTACCCAGTACCTGTCACAGTATCTTGCCATTAGTAAGGGTTTAATTGTTGAAAGGACAAACTTAGATGGAAGTTGGGTAAATACCTAGAACTCACAAGGACCTATCTATCTCCTTCCCTTCTTCTATGTTCTTGCAAGTCCCCACTTGCCACTGTGGTGCTTTCAATGAGAAATGTCCTCCACAGGCTCCTGTATTTGAACCTTCCCCCATTGATGGTGCTGCTTGTGGAGATTATGGAAACTAGGTAATGGAGCCCTTGTTGGAGGAAGTATGTTAATGGGGGTGGACTCTGAAGGATAGAGCTCCCTGGGATACCTACATATTCTTTGCTTCTTTTTTTTCTTTATTACCATAGTCCACTAGTGATGACACACATAGGGAAAGAAGAGAGAGAAACAGAGAGGGGGCAGAGAAGAGAGGAATTTTCATAATGTAAAGAATCCACTGTGCATAAGTAGTGAAATACTCGTAGCAGTGGAGCCACAGTGCACATTACAGAACAGGCCACGTCAGGCGTCCAGCAAACAAGCTTCATCTTTAATCATCTCAGATGTTTTCAGTGTTCTCTCTGGAGTCACACGTGTCAGCTTGTTCTATGAAGGAAAGTCATAAGAAAAGCATGCTGGGTGTGGCACAGTCCAAGGATAACACAATGGGACTTGTGGTTTCTATGGCTTTCACTTGAACAAAGTCTTGCTTATGTTGCAACTTTCTATTTTATATACATGTCAGAAAATAATGATTTTTGGATAATTTAAAGAAATCTTCCTCGAGAGACCCCCTAGAACAAAACTCAAAGAGTGTTAGTCACTCAATAAATGTGGCCTGAGCTGAAGTAACATTGAGTCAAGGAATGGTCTCTCCCTGTAAGCTGTGAGAATGCTGCTGCACATAGCGGGCAAGCCTATGGAAACAGTACCACAGAGAGAATCAACAGAGGCCATGTTGTCCTGGACTGCTCTCAGTGCCCTGGAGATACGAGGAAATACAGGCTACTCAAGGTCACCAAACAAATCTTCTCTGTGTTAGGGTGGGGCTGTGGGATGGGACTGTTGGTACTTCAAAAAAAAAAGGAACCCAACAACAAGGTCTGAATGACCTGACTCATCATGAGGTGAACATTATGGATCTTCTTCTCTGCATCCATGTGACGTTGGATACATTTCATTCATCTCAAAGACAACACAAGTCAAAACATCTGCTTGCAGCATGAACGAGAAGTCGTGTTCTGTAAAGGTTACAGGGCAGGAAAGTAGCCCCTGAGTTACAAAGAATGCTTTTCTTGTGTCCTAAATTGAGACAAGCAAACATGAATGCCACTCTGGAGACTGACTGGTGAGCAGGAACTTAGTTTAACTGAACTCCTGGTTTCTTTTGTAAAAAAGGAAGACACTAACTCCATGCAAGACTTCTCTGGATATTATATAAAATTGCCTAAGCAAAATATCTAGTTCAGAACAAACACTGACTCACAACAAACATTAACTATTAAATCCCTATTTATTATGACAGCAAATGCAGAATATGAAATATTTTCATTGTAAGCATAACACATTTAATCTGGTATTCAATTACTATCTTCAGGAGGGCTTCAGTAAAATAAACAGTGGAACTGACTGCTCAGGAAGACCAAACAGTCTGCAATCCCATGAATGATATGTGTTTGGGAAGCTATTCCAGAAGATTCCTGCCTAAAAATAACAACAACAAAAACCCAATACTTGCCCAGATTTTATCCACAATGTCTATGGAAACACAAATTCCATAAAAATTAAAAATGAAAACCCCAAAGATTTCGCTATTACTAAAACCCAAGTTAAAAACGGATAGCTCAAAAGACAAAATAAATCATCCACCTCCTACCCTGGGGAAAACACAGGAGTGATGGCCTGTGGGAGACTGCAGTTCCCTCCGGTTCTCTTTCACCCATCTCCTACCCTGGGGAAAACACTTGAAGGAGTGAAGACCTGTGGGAGACTGCAGTTCCCTCCGGTTCTCTTCTTGCTTTCATAACCATTCTTTTTCTCTTTGTTTGAGACAGAATCTTATGCAGCCCACGCTGGACTCAAACTTAAGGTACAGTCAAGGAGGACCTTTAACTTGTGAGTGCTTCGACTGTAGGTATGCAGCACCATATCAGGTTTGAGTCCTGGAACGGAGGGCTTCCCGAATGCTTGACAAGCAGTCTGACTACAAGTGCATCCCCAGTCCTCCACACTTACAGCCACATTTCTCTGGAAAGCCTAGCATATCTATATACTCTAGATCAAGTCTTCTTCAGAAGGGTTTGGGTGTCACCTTTATTCAGTCACTAGCCAGACTATTGCCAACTCTTACAATTTATTTCCTTTTTCTACCCAGCCCTTCCTGCTATCATACACCAAAGATATGTGTGGTTGAAGCTTGATTTGCCTACTTTGGTTTCCCTGCAAAGTCCTATGCTAAGTTGTTATCTTAAGTGTATCATCTTTCCTCTACAGTTGTATTGTTTTTTATATCAGACAGTGGCTCGCTTTGTATCCCAGACTCCTTTGCCCCATCCCCCTTTGAATGAAAATAGATTCT
This sequence comes from Cricetulus griseus, assembly GCF_003668045.3. Taxonomy (NCBI): domain Eukaryota; kingdom Metazoa; phylum Chordata; class Mammalia; order Rodentia; family Cricetidae; genus Cricetulus; species Cricetulus griseus. The sequence continues at coordinate 123,347,207 of NC_048597.1, forward strand.
TCCCTCCCCCGTGATATGGAACTTAACACCCAGCACTGCTTGGGTGGCCAACAACCTGAGACTAGATAGGTCATGGGCCTACAGGAAAACAAAATACTACTGTTCTGCTAAAGGGATGTAGCAATAACATGACTCCTTATGACATTCTGCTAAACTCACAGATCTGTGCCTTGCTCAGCCATCATCAGAGAAGCTTCCTCTAGCAGGAGATGGAACAAATACAGAGAGCCACAACTGTACAGTGTGTAGAGAGTGAAAGACCTTGGAACACTCAGTCTTAACTGGGAAGCCTCTGTCATATCCCTCCCTTCAAGGCTCAGGGAATGGTGCAGAAGAGGAGGCAGAAAGAGTGTAAGAGCCAGAGGGGAAAGAAGACAGAACAGAACCAAAATCTTCTAGACACAACAGACTCTCTATTTCATGCATGAAGTTGTAGCCATAAGAGCATAATCTTAACTTGCATTAATAGAGTTTCTCTCCTTTGTCTTGGGTAATGTTCAGCTGTCTTCAACCAGATGGGAACTCCTGGAGGAAGGTTCCCATCCCTGCATCATTGTGATGGCTAACATGGAGTGTCACAACAATTACTTGTTTTGTTATTGTTGTCAATTTTGAGCATCTCCTGAAGTGGCTTCCGTGATTTTTCATCTTGTACATGTATTGATGTCTATAGCCTTCCCAGGCAATGAGTCCCCAAAGGACGAAGAATCTCCCTTCACAGGATCTTGACAACTAGTTAAGAAGAAATGAACTTAGGGTTCAGAATAGTTATTTAGGCAAGGTAAACTGAGGCCTTTCTAGACCTAGGAGAGCACTTAAAGACAAGAAAGCAGTGAGCTCACACAAACTCACCCCCTACTATATAAATGGTTCTGGGAGGAACAAAGGAAAATCAGAGTTCCAGCAAACACATGTTGAGTGACATGGATACAGAAGCAAGTGGATGAGGTCTGAGAAGAGAGTGAATGGTTAGAAGTTTTCTTTAAAGATCTTTTGTGTAGCTGGGGAGGCAGAAAGATGGGGGAGAACAGGAGAGAGATTTTTGACAGAAGCCAGACAGATGGTTTACCTACTTACTTAAAATCTCAGCATTGCCTTAGGAGAGAGCAACCCAAAAAAAATGACAGCTTATGGGTAAAGGTAGATGTCATCAAGCCTGACCAGGAACATAATGAGAGAACTGACTTCTACATGTATGTGGCCCTTCACCTCCAACACATACAGACACATGGACACACACACACACACACACACACACACACACACACAGAGAGAGAGAGAGAGAGAGAGAGAGAGAATGACATAGATATCATACACACACACACATACACACATACACAATGACATAGACATATACAGACATACACAAATAAATGTAATAAAAAGTTTAAGAAAATTAAAAATGATGCATCAAATCTGGTTAAGTGAACATTCAGTTACAAAAAGAGAGAAAAAAAGAACCATGGAAAAAAAGAACTGTGGCTGGAGAAATGTCTCAGCACTTAAGAACATTTGCTCTTTACTGTGTTGAGTTGGCATTGTACAGAAATTAACAGCCATATAGGTCTAGAAATGTTGAACTTAATTTTTTTCCATTTGTACGGGGTAACGCACTGTATTAAATATGTAAGTTCTTATCTACATGGGTTTGATTTCAAAAACTAATAAAGTATTCTCTAAATAAAAAAAAGGAGAACATTTGCTCTTACAGAGGATCTGGGTTTGGTTCCCATACCCAGAGGCACCAGGGGCTCCAACGCCCTCTTCTGGCCTCCACAGACACTGCGTGTCTGTGCTACACTGACACATTTGGGAAAAACATATACACATAAAATAAAAATGAATAAAACCTCAAAAACTGTTAAGAGAGATTAAAACATATCATCAGCATTAATTATAGAAAAATCTAGAGTTGCTTTTATGAGACAAAAACCAGAGCAATTTACCTTGCAAAATAAGAAGCCCATTTCTGATTCTGATTCTGCAACATGTGACTTCATTTACCTGATTATTTTGTCTTCTTTTTCCTTTGTATTTCTCTAACACTCCTTAACATGCAATTAATTCTCTTGCCCATGTAAACACACTTAGAGCTGAATCTTTTATTTCTCCTTCATAAAAGGGACCACAAAAGACAATAGGGTTGTTTTCTGAAATCCTGATTTAATGTGAGACAGCCACTTGAGTAGGTCTCTAAAGTAAAGCTTGCTTTAATCAGACAGTCATGGATTTTGTCTTTCTCCTCGAAATTTTCAGGTTTAACAGTTTCTGTTTCCTTTCAGTATTTCACAGTTACAAATAGATCTCATTCTAAAAAATAAAAAATGACCAGCATGATTGTGTACGCCTTTAATCTTAGCCCTCAGGAGGAAGGGGCGGGCAGATATGTGAGTTAAAGGTCAGTCAGGGCTACACACAGAAACCCTGGCTCAGCAAAGGAAAACGGCATAGACCTAGTTATGAGTGAGGACTTTGGTCACCTGTCCTTGGCCAAAGTGACATCTTCACTGAGGGCCACATACCAAACTAACGTCCACAAAGCTGGCATTGCCAGCCTTCACTTCTGACAGGCTGTGGAGAACAACCTCAAGTCATATTTCTCATGCTATGAAGAGCATAGTATTAGGTGACGCTGAGGGTGGAACCTGGGCCATCATTTGTTATAGTCAACTGCTCTACTACCAAGCTACAGCCCCAGTCTCTAAATTTAAAATCTTAAACTTTAAGTTAATTCCCTTTAGAATTGCTTATAACTGCATGATCAAAGGGGCACAAATTAACTGAAGACTTTGGTTAGTAGGGGAGATGATCAGAAGAAGAAATCTTTCTTGCTAAGTTAATGAGTATTTATTTAACTGTGGCAGTTTAAATATAAGTAGGGTCTTTACCATTCTGTTTTGATATTTTTAAGTTTGTTTTCTATTGTGTGTATGTCTATGTTTAGGGGAGGAGGCATGCATGCATGCAAGTTCACTCACCATGGCACATATTGGAGGTCAGAGGACAACTTGCCAAAGGAAGGTATCTGACAGCATTCACTATGTGGGTCTCAGATACAGAACTTTAGGTTTGGCAGCAAGCACCTTCACCCACTAAGGCATCTTGCTTGTCTTCACTAATAAATTTAACAGGTTGTAAAATGGCCCGAGGATGTAGCTTAGTGGTGGATCTATTGTCTAGTTCACACAAAACCCATGTTGTGCTGCACATGGTGACACACACCTTTAATCCAAACAGTCTAGGCAGAGACAAGTAGAGCTCTGAGTCCTAAGCAAGCCTGGTCTACATAACATGGGACAATGGAGGTCAGGGAACAATTTTCAGGAGTGTCCCTAGAATTTAACATGAGTTGTCAGGCTTGGTGGTCAGTGCCTTTGACCTGATGATCTCAGCAGCTCTCATAGTTTTTTTTGTTTGTTTGTTTGTTTAAGCCATCTCTCCCCCTTCCTTCTTTTCTCTCCCTTTCTCTCCTCTACCCCTTCCTTTTTTGTTTTTCATTCTTAGTATTGGGGATGAAACCCAGGGTTGTTTTTTGTTTTTGTCTCACTATATAGCTTTGGGTGGCCTAGAACTCCACAAAAATAAGTCAATAAACAAAACAATTTAATATAAAACAGTGGAAATATTAAAGAAATCTTCAAAAATGTAGATATAAGGAAGAAGTTTCTGAGAAAATCAGCTCAACTGATTTGTTCAATAAGTTAACTTTACAATTCTCACTGGCACTTTAAGAAAGTTTGGGGCACTCATTAACTCCTTCATCCCTGGATGTGTTCTGTTCCACACCCATAGGCAACAGACTGAGACAAACTCTCAGTCATGGCCTCTGATGCACTGATAAGCCAATCATGGCCTCTGATGAAGTGACAAGCCAACTTTGGGGAAAATTTTACCTCTGGGGTGCATAGCTGGAAAACATATTTCTTAGAGTAGTTTTTGAAGGGATGTTATTTTTCCTGGTGTGCTGTTTTAGCTGTGGTGTAGTCCTGTCCACAGGGTCTTATAAAACTACTCTCAGGGGAAAGTGGAGGAAACACAAAGTCTGTTTCTAGACCCTCTGCTTTCAGCATTAGACTAATCACAGCTATAGCTCCATTCTGCTGATCACAGATGCTGTTTAACACAACTCCAAACTGTGCTGTCCTTAGCTATTACTGCAGAATATACACAGCTCATCTTAGCAAGGCCACATGGAGGACCTCACTGGATGCTTTAGGTCTCTTTATAAATAGCTAGGTACTATCCATGCGCGCCAAGCACAAATCTGGCTGCTTAAGAGGAAGCAAACATAAGCTAGTATATTTGGGTTCCTCCAGTGTGATGGTTTGAATAGTTTTGACCCCCATAGACTCATGTGTTTGAATGCTTGGGCCATAGGGAGCCATAGGGAGCAGCACTATTAGAAGGTGTGGCTTTATTGGAGGAAGTATGTCACTGTGGGGGCAGGCTTTGAGGTCTCATGCACAAGTTACACCCAGTATGGGATACAGTTACCTCTTGTGGCCTACAGATCAAGATATGGAACTCTCAGCTCCTTATCCAGCACATCTGTCTGCACACTGTTATAATAATGAACTAAGCTCTGAACTGTAAGCCACCCCCAATTAAATGTTTTCCTTTGTAAGAGCTGCTATGGTCATGGTGTCTCTTCACAGCAATAGAACCCTAAGGCACCACCTTACATCCCCACTGAAAGAAGGCAGTAAGCAGTCTGCATTGTCTTTAATCCTTCAGAATTCACTCCCCACTGTGTCTCTAGCAGTCCTCAAGTCTTTGACACTGCAAATTCACCTTGTCTATCTAGCAATGTAGAATTGTTTAAGAAGTTGATATTCTCTTTCTTTCTTTCTCTCTCTCTCTCTCTCTCTCTCTCTCTCTGTGTGTGTGTGTGTGTGTGTGTGTGTGTATGTGTGTACATGTGTGTTGTGTGTACGTATCTTTGGGTGCCTGAACCAGTGTGCTTGTTCACAAGGGCCAGGGAAGGTCATCAATGCCCTGGTCTTTCCCTCTACCTTATTCCCACTTATTCAGTCTCCTACTGACCTGGAGCTAGGCTGGCAGCCAGCAAGCCCAAATGAGCCTCCAACAGTACTGTAGTTATAGCCATGTGCAGCCATACCTGGCTTATGTGGTTTCCAGGATCTGAACTCAGGTCCTATAAGCAAGTATCCATTGAACTATGTCTCTAGGCCAAATAAGTCCTCAGGGAGAATGTTCTGATAAAATGAATAACTCACTGTGTTAGGTTGTTTCTTTTGTAGCATAGTAATATTTCAGTAAGAATCTCAACTTATATTTGGATTTTTCAGAGGTGTTTATAAATACAACTCATGTACTTTTGCATTCTTATGGAAAAAAGAAATCATCTTCAACAAATGATGCTGATCTAACTGGATATCTGCATGTAGAAAAATACAAACAGATCCACCTGAACAAAACTCAAGTCCAAGTGGATCAAAGACCTCAACATAAAACCAGATACACTGAACCTGATAGAAGAGAAAGTGGGGAATAGCTTTGAATGATTGGCACAGGAGACAACTTCCTGAAAAGAACAGATAGCACAGGCACTAAGATTAACAATTAATGAACAGGATCTCATGAAACTGAAAAGCTTCTGTAAGGCAAAGGACACCATCAACAGAACAAAGCAGCAGCCTACAGAATGGGAAAAGATTTTCAACAACTCCACGGCCAACAGAGGACCAATAACCAAAATGTATAAATAACTTAAGGCACTAGACATTAATAAACCAAATAATTCAATTTTAAGATGGGGTACAGATATAAACAGAATTCTCAACAGATGAATCTCAAATGGCTGAGAAACACTTAGAAGAATATTCAAGATCATTAGCCACCAGGGAAATGAAAATCAAAACGACTCTGAGATTCCATCTTACACCTGTCAGAATGGCTAAGATCAAAACACAAGCAACATTTCGTGCTGGCAAGAATGTGGAGCAAGGGGAACACTCCTCCATTGCTATTTGGAGTGCAAACTTCTACAGCTACTTTGGAAATAAGTATGGTGGTTTCTCAAAAAAATTGGTAATCAATCTACCTGAAGACAAAGCAATAACACTCTTGGGCATATACCCAAAGGACACTCAATCCTACAACAAAGACACTTGTTAACCTATGTTTATAGTCAGAAATTGGAAATAGCCTAGATGTCCTTCAATCAAAAAATAGATAAAGAAAATGTGGCATGTTTACACATTGGAGTTTTACTTGAAAAAAAAAAAAAGACATGAAATTTGCAGGCAAATGGATGGAACCAGAAAAAAAAAAAACCCTAGTGAGGTAACCCAGACCCAGAAAGACAAAAACATGGTATGTATTGACTTATAAGTAGGTATTAGCTGTAAAGTAAAGGATAATCAGGCTACAACCCACAGACCCAGAGAGACTCAGTAACAAGGAAGTCCAGGGAGATGCATGAATCTCCCTGGGAAAGGGAAATAGATTTTGAGGGTGCCTGGGGTGGATGGGGATGGGAACAGGAGGGAGCAGGTGTGTGTAGAGGGATAGAGGGAGAGTGTGGAGAGAGAAAACTGGAATTGGCAGTCATTTAGGAGAAATCAATATGGTTGTTCCTCAGAAAATTGATAATCAATTAACTTCAAGACCCAGTTATACCATTTGTGGGTATACACCCAAAGAACACTCCATCCTGCCACAAAGACATCATTAGAAATCATTTAATATGCCGGCGTTGGTGGCACACGCCTTTAATCCCAGCACTTGGGAGGCAGAGGCAGGCGGATCTCTGTGAATTCGAAGCCAGCCTGGTCTCCAGAGCAAGTGCCAGGATAGGCTCCAAAGCTAAACAGAGAAACCCTGTTTTGAAAAAAAAAAAAAAAGAAAGAAATCATTTCATTCACTTGGGGGATAGGGTTCAGTGTGGAAACCTAGTGCAATGGAAACTCCCTGCAATCTGTGAAGGGTGACGCTAACAAGTACTCCCAGTAATGGGTGATATGGAGCCCAGACTGTCCATTTTCTGTAACCAGGCAAGGCTTCCAGTGGTGGGACTGGGACACCAATCCAACCACAAAAACAATGACCCAAGCTGTGAGAGGGAGCCTTGGCCAGAAACCGGAAGCTAGAATCAAAAAAGACTGGCAATAAATAAACAACAAATAAACAAATCAATGAAATGATTCCTAGTCCAGACATCATCAGAGAGGCTGTCTCTGGCAGTTGATGGAAGCAGATGCAAAGACCCACAGCCAAGCCAGGTCACTCCTCTTGGAGCTCTGAGAACCCCCAGAAGAGAGGGAGGAGGGATTGTAGGAGCCAGAGGGGTTGAATACACTAGCAGAACACAGCTCACAGAATCAACTAAGTAGGGCTCATGGGAGCTCTCAGAGACTGGAGGCAATCAAGATTCCCTCTTCTTAGGAGTCTGCACAGGTCTACACTAGGTCTGTCCCATATATATTATGGTGTTGGCTTGGTTTGTTGGGGAGCTCCTGACAGTAGGACTGGGGGTGTCTCTGACTCTTGCCTGCTCTTGGGATGCTTTTCCTTTTAATGGGTTTTCTCCCTCAGCCTTGCTCTGGGCATATTTGTGCCTGGTGTTGTTGTATCATGTGCTGAGTTCATGTCCCTGGGAAACCTGCTCTTTTTTAGGGTGGGGGGAGAGAATGGGAAGGGAGAGTGTATCTAGGGAAGAGGGGAGTTGGGGAGGAACTGGGAAGAATGGAAGGAAGGGAAGTTGCAGTCAAGGATATATTGTATAAGAAAAAAATAAATAAAAATTTAAAAAAAATGAAATTCACTGGTGTTTAAGCAAACTATCCCCACAAGTGGTGTTTGTTTGTAGGATGGAGCTTTCTCAGAACAACTCTCAAGCCTTTACAGTTCACATTGCTCTTGCAGAGAACCCAAGTGTAGATCACAGCACCTAGCTGGGCTGCCTACAACCTGCAAGTTAACTTCAGCTCCAAAGGAACTCAACACATCTGGCCTAAATGAAAGTTCCAGACTAGCCTGGCTACACAGCAGAGAGACCCAGCCTTAAAAAACAAGCCAACAAGAAAGAGTTAAACACTCCATCTCTTTGATAAGCTTGGAAATGTCATGGTGACCCCAATCAGGCTGAAGACTGCCTACAGGCAGTCTAATTAAACCCTGACATTCTGGGGGGCATCCTTTGTCTCAAAAGTCTATTATTTCCAACAACAAAGTAATTAGAAAGAACTCGACTTCCTGTGTGTAGGAAGCTCCAGAGCCAGGCGGAGTTACACAAGTGGACACAGTCCTGGTGTCTGCTGAGTAAATCTTCAGACTTCAATCTCACACAGCTGCTAATGACAGAGATCACTGAGAACACTAGTGTTCGAAGCTCAAGGGAACAGCTCCAAGTTTGGGGAATGGATTTCAGTGAGGTTTGCCATGGTGCTACTATGTAATGAATTTCAGTGCTAAATAGACAGGACTTGCCTTCTCAGCCACTTACAGAGTATTGCCCTCATAACAGATAACACATGAGCAGTTCAGATAACTACTGAAAGGTCTGGAAAGGCAGCTCTGCAGCTAAGGACCTGGGTTCAATTCCTGTACAGTGCCTGACAACCACTTAAAACTCCAGTTCCCAGAGATCCACACTCTCTTCTGACTCCCAAGGGCACACACACACACACACACACACACACACACACACACACACACACACACACACACACACCACATGGTCAAACATACAAGCTGGGAAAACACTCACAGACAAGTAAAGCTTTAAAAATATTACTTCATAAAGATGTGCATAATCTGTAAGAACTTTTTTAATACTGTTTCTTAATCTTGATTGTGTTTTATTATTTTGTGTGTATGTGTGTGTTTGCATGTGTCTGCATGTACATTTGCCACAGCACATGTATGGAGGTCAAAAGACAACATTAGGAAGTTGTTTTTTTCTTCCATCATATAAGTCCTGGAAATCAAACTCAGGTCATCAGGATTAGGAGCAAGCATTCTTACCTGCTGAGCCATCACCTGGCCCTAAGGCTGAATTTTAAGTAAGAAAAGGGGATTCAAAGGGGAAAATGATGTCGGGTGTTGTGGCAATACCAAAAGACCCTGCCTCAAAAAAAAAAAAAAAAAAAAACTATGAACCACCAAAATGGTAAATGGTGTGATAAAATGAGCTTTTTGTTCAGTACTATATTAACTATATTTGTACAGTTCTATATTATAGAACTGTAGGTTTATGGAGCATCAAAATGTTATTTGAAGCATTCTAAAGACAGGTTTGACTTGCATGTGGGGTAGATATTGGTCCTGATTCTGTTGTCTGGAAAACTCACTAACCCTTGCCCCCTATTTCCTCCTACATCAAATGGAGAGAATGTCCATGTGACTTCTTACCCTGTAGTATTCCAATGAGACAGGTGCTGCAACAATGGCTTGAGAAAAATCCCTTCATGCACATTTAAGGTAGTAAGGAAGGTTTATTAAAGGTGGAACATAGAGCTTCAAATGCAATGAAGTGATTAAATTTATCTTTCTCAAATCACTGCATTATGAAAGACAGCATGGGGTTGACTCAAGGGTATGTACTAAAATCTTCCATTTTTAAATGTGGGAGGTTGCTAGTTTTTTTTTAAAAAAAAAAAACCTCTAGATAGTACCAAAATTGCTTTAGTGTTTCAAAATAGAGTAGGATAGCAGAAAATGAAGTCTGTAATCATGTGGGATAATGAGTTTGTTGAAGACAACTCAACAAAACACATAGTGTAAGTGGAGAACAATAATCTTTGTACCCTGACTTCCAAAGCAGCCCAGGCTCTACCACTCCACAGTGTCCATTCATGTTTTCTGTGGAAGAGCAAGGCATAGCGCCAACAGGCAACATACTTTCACATCTTGTCCACGACAGTGGCTATGCCTTCTCCTTTCAGATGCCATTCATTACAAAATATTTCCAAACTTCAAGAGAACATTCATCACATTACTATGAGAAAAAATCCTTTTGCCATACCTTATTGCCCATATATAGCCATGATATTACTGGAGACTCGAGGCTTCCATTTGCTTCAAGAAGAATAAAATGAAAACTGAACACAGTGAAAACCCAAATATGCTACTTTAGTATTTTAAGCTCATCACTCAGCATCTACCTCACTCAATTTAAGCTGCATGTGGAAATTTTGTGAAGGCATGTGTCTGCATGAGTTTACATTTATTTCCTGCTTGATTAAGTGTACTTCATTATTGGGTACGAGAGTGCTTTTGCTTTCAGTTTTTGTTGCATTTTTTTAACTAGCTTGTTTGCTTGAGATGGGATCTTGTGGTAGTCTTTTGCTGTTGTTTTGGGGTTTTGGTTTTTTGAGACAGGGTTTTTCTGTAGCTTTGAAGCCTATCCTAGAACTTTCTCTGTATACCAGGCTAGCTTTGAACTCACAGAGGTCCCCCTGCCTCTGCCTCCCAAGTGCTGGGATTAAAGGTGTGCTCCACCACTGCCAAGCTCAGTGGTTAATCTTAAATGATAGCCTAGTACAATCTTGAACCACCTGCAAAGAGTCTCGAGGAGGGATTGTCCAGATCAGGTTAGCCTCTGCGCATGTCTGTGGAGGATTGTTTTGGCTATTTCAATTGTGCTGGGATTATCTTCCCACTGTGGTTGGCACCATTCCCTGGGTCAGAGATCCTGGACTGTATGATGAGTTAAGCATAAGCACTCCTTCATTTATTTGTCTGTTCCTTGACTGTGGCTGTGACTTCCTTCTACCTGGACTTCCCAGCAACCTGGAACTTCGGGCCAAATAAACCCCTTCTCTTTTAGTTGCTGTTGTCAACTTATTTACTAAAGTGGCAGGAAATAAAACTTAAGACAGATATTTGCATCAGAAGTGGGATCATTGATGTGTGGTTCGAAGGATTTTGGAGCTGTGTGGGAGGAATACAGAAGAGTTTGGAGCTCTGTACTGGAAAAGCCCTAAACTGTTGTAATCAGAGCTCAAAGAGCCAGCAGTGAAAGGTCAGAGAGAGGAAAAAGACAAAGACAGGGAAGTAAAGCCTGGCTCAGGAGGTTTCGGATGGGAACAAAGACTCTGGCAAGAAGTTGCATTTCGACCCTTCATGCCATATTCTGGGCAAGAATACTGCTGCATTTTGCCTATAGCCTGAGAGTTTATGTAAGACTAAATTTTAAAACTATAATTTCTCTGGCAAAGGAAATTTCAAAACAGCATAAAATTGAGTACGCAGTATAGTTATTAATGGTTGCTCTTCCATGGGTCTACAGTGAAAAAGAGCCTCAAGTGGAACAGAAAGAAAATGTCTGCAGTTGGGAGAGGGAAAGAGCACAGGAAGCTTAAGTCGTGGCTAAGTTGTATACTGCAGAAGAGGCTGAAACTGTGAGAGATGTCAATAAAGAGATGCTGTGATTCTGCTGCAACAGTGGAGAAGGAACCCTGAGGGTGAGCCGCCCCCAACAAAAGCTCCAACTTTTGAAAGGAGCCTCGGGGCTCCCTGTTATAATGCATTTTGCATCACGAGAAGACTCCATCCTACATTCTCAGAGGTGGAATACTATAGCTTGAATGTAAAGTATTTCCTCATTGGCTCATGTGTTTCAACACTTGGTCTACAGTAGGTGGTGCTGTCTGAGGTTACAGAACCTCTAGGAGGTGGAGCTTTGATGGAGGATGTACATTATTGAGATGGGGTGGGATTTAAGTCTTACTATCCTGGACCTACTTCCAGACTGCTGGTGTACTGTGACAGGCCAACCTCATGCGCCTCCGCCATGTGTGCCCACCATGATGACTTCATCTCCTACCAGAACCATAAGGCAAAGTCAGCCATTTCTCCTTTATATAACCTTGTAGAGGTATTTTTATCAGAGTCAGAGAACAGCAAGTAAGACAGGTCTCATATAATTTGGCCTGGCCTTCAACTTTTTTTTTTGATAGAAGGTCCTATTCTGTTCCAGGATGGCCCTGAACTAGTAGACTCTGCTTTGCTGGAATGTGGGTATCTTTCTCAAGCACTGAGGTAATACTTTTATACAGTTGTAGGGGAACACAAACATTGAAGGCAGTGTGGTATGTCACAGAACATCTTAATAGCATATGGCATAGGGAAATGTGCTTAAGCCAATGGCATGGACACAATTCAGCTGCAGTGGGGCTGGTATTTTGGCGTTTCCTTGGTAGGGAGTTTTCAGCTGCCTTAAAAATAGTCATGAAGCAATCACTGGTGAGTTGTAGGTATGGAGAGGACGGCTTTGTTTAGGTTTCATACTGAACCAACCACTATGTAGTCATTGATTATCTCCTTTAAAAAAGACATACAGGTGTTATAAGAGATGACTTGGTGGTTAAGAGCACTTGGTGCTTTTGCAGAGGACCTGGGTTCAGTTCTCAATACCCACACGTGACTCATAACCATCTGTAACTCCAGTTCCAGAGGACCCAATACTCTCTTCTGGTCTCCAGAATGTACACATGATATGTATGTATGTATGTGTATATATATAATGTATGGGTAGATGGATAGATACAGATATGAGCATTCACATATAAAACAATACATTAAAAAAGAAAAACAATTCAAAGAACATAACTTTAAAAAAATGAATTTAAGAAAAGTACCAATTACTTTCATTTCAAAGGAAGCTCATGGCAGGTTGCCTCTACATTCAGGCCACACATGAAACCTAGACTCCTCAGTGCACAGGGGCATAATAATACCACCCTCTTGCTCCTGTACCACACCCCTGCAGGACGACCTGCTCTGAGCAGCATTAACGACTGAAAGTTCACCCGAATTCAGTCTCAGGGTCACCTCTTTTCCTTCCTCCCTCCCTCCTCCCTCCCTCCCCCCTCCTCCCTCCCTCCCTCCCTCCCCCTTCCAAGCTCCAAAGAACATGTGGAAAGACCCTGGTGGCAGTGTCACAGGGCAATAGAATAACATTATAACACAGGGACCTGTGTTAGTCACACAACAAACAAGTTCTCATCTCTCATCTAGGAGGGATAATCTGCTGGGGAATACTCACATTATTGTCATTGACACAATCAGCATTACATTAAGCTCTGGCCACAGTGACAAGGAAGCAGAAAGAGGTATTTCAAGGCCTGGGCAGACACTGATTTAAGGAAGAGAAAGGGGAAAAAACCTATTGCCCTTCTGTATAGATCATCTGCTGTCACCCTCCTCTTTCCTGGGGAGCTCACAAAGATCCCCTCTAGTTTGCTTGTTTTTTAAAAAGCCACAGAATCAATTAGAAAGATTGGGAATCTTTGGTTGAAACAGACACACCTTGGCTAAGCCTGGGCCTATCAGAACAGCACCCAACCATCAGTGACTGGGCAATGGCAGGTGCAGCCAGCTCTCAGATTAGCTAAAGACAAAACAATGGTTTTCAGATTAAAACAATACTTCCCACACTGGGTTATTTTATTTAATCAAATTAATCTCTTTCATTTGGGGGCACTGTGGAAAAACAGTCCTCCCCAGAGAATCTGCTTTGTGAACAACATTTTGGTATCTGGGTTCCCGACCCATCACTCAGTTGGCATGCCAATAACTTAGAACCCTAGGAAGATGCTGGACTTCCAGCTAGGTGGTCAAGGAACATCAGTCTCCAGGACAGGACACAGAGAGAAGGGAAGGAAGGGAATGTGCAAAGGTCAAAGGTCGTCCATGTGACAAATTCAGAGAGCAGGAAGCAGTACTGAGTTCATTTTTTCCCAGTGTCTTCACCAGGCCTTTGCAGACTGCCTCCGACCTTTCAGGAGGTACCATGTCTCGCTAGGGTGGGACTCAGACTCAGTCTTCCTTCTCTTTCATGTCTACTCTGCAAGAACTCTGACTGCCCATCAGATAGATCTGTTTTCGTCCAGGAGTAACCAGACTTCATGTGTAACCCTCTCATAACTTCTGTCTCCTTAGGACAAGAAAGAGGAAGTGTAGCAATTACCTACCTAACATACTTACACCCACACATGAACATAGGCATGAGGCTGTCAGGGATACATTTGGAGAAATGCATCATTATTTGACTTAGCCAAAGAATATTTACACAGTTCCAGATGGCGGAGCCTGTCACTTCTAGGCTACAACAGGAGTGACATCATATAAATACATGCAGTCAGTTTGTTGAGCAAACACTTTTATACCCCACATGTTGGTATGTGTGTCTGTGTGTATGTTACAATAATACATTTATTAGTACAGATCCAAAGCCTTATTAGGCCTGTATCAAACTCCAGAAGTGGCTGAACCTTCCCCAGAGAAGCAGTGCTGGAGCCTGGACCATAGGAGGGCACAGAGGAGCTTTCCCAGGCTCCTCCATCATCCCAGTATCCGTTATGCATCTAACACTTCAAAGGGCTTCTTTCCCTCGGCCTTTGTTCTCTCTCTGGAACAGAGAGCTCCGCTAGTGCTGCCTTTCAAATGGGTCCACATGCGCAAGTGACTAGCTTTTGCTATCTGGGACAGATCATTTAAGCGCTTCTCTCTAGAGAAGTGTTGTTTGGAAGATTAGGGGAATAGATTAATGGGTTTCCGTAGCAAATACATTTCTCCTCTTTACACCTAAAGAAAAATGCCAAATGTAAACTGTCATGGGGGGGGGGGTTGCTGCTAAGGGTTAGTCGGCATAGCTAGGGTTTTCCTTTTAATGCTGTGGTTGTTAGTCTGTTTTTTTGTGTTTTTTTTAATGAGACAGGGTCTTGATTAGCCCAGGTTACCTAGAGCTCACTATGTAGCTAGGATGACCTTAAACTCTTGATCCTCCTGCCTCTACTTTCTGACTCCTGGGAGTTCAGGCACACACCACCATGCCAGGATTTACACTACACGTTATAGGAGATCGAACCCAGGGCCTTCGTGCACAGTAGGCAAGCACTTTAGACACTTACAAACCCAGCCAACTGGGCCTTTTTTTGGTGGGAGGGGTACCTCTGTGGCTTTGGAGGCTGTCCTGGAACTAGCTCTTGTACACCAGGCTGGTCTCGCAGAAATCTGCCCGCCTCTGCCTCCCAAGTGCTAGCATTAAAGGCATGGGCCACCACCGCCCTGCTCCAGCTGGTTCTTTTAAACCTTGCATATGCATGATATAGGTCATGAAACAACAGAATCCAGAGTGTTTTAGCATTTTAGACTTCATCAAAACATGAAAAACTCCAGAAATCACACAGAAACACTAAGCATGATACATAGGTTTTAGAGAGTCCAAAAGAATTAAACCTTCCAATTTTTCAGGACGACACTAAGAATCTGGAGTTCTGATTAAAAATACTATCCTATCACTAGACACTTTTCCCACACGAAAATTCTCACGTGTCCACTGCTCTAGGTAAGCAGTGGCTGGACTGTGGTTCAGGAGCTTTGGGCAGCTGTGTGCGGGGGTGGGGCACCAAAGGAATGCATGTGGTTATCAAGAGGCTTCTGAGTAAGGAGCCCTTGGAAGGACATGACAGTGAGGGGTCATGGGAAAAGAAGTTCCATTCACCCCACTTCCTGGCAGCATTCACAGTGTACAGGCCCTCCGTCTGCAACTGATGTTTACCAAAGGGAACTGGAAAGGGGCTTGCTTCGTGGGGGAAGGGACAACAAGGCACACAGATACAACCAGTATATTTTGTTTCATTACATTTTAAAGGATTTTTCATTAAAATTCTAGAAATAGTTTGCAGTTTAAGGACACTTCACTTCGAAAAACATTTAATCCCTACAGCTTTGATAAATCCAGAGTATTTTTTCTTCAGTTAATCACACAAACAAAATTCAATTAAGGGAAAAGACAATGTTCAATGTATCCTTTTCAGAGCAATATGCAATTTGAAATTAGTTTCCAGTGTCACAAAAAAAAAAGCTCAAGATGGCAAGTTTTCAAAATAAGAGTTCTCCCAGTTCAAACAAGTTTGCTGAAAAAAAGAGCTGGAAATACCCTGAATTTTATTTTAAAAAATCCAAGAGTATTTTAATCGACAAAAGCCCCTTATTTTATAATTTCTTTGGAAAAAAAAAACAGTCCAAAAATACTAGCCAATTAACAAACCTTACAACTAATACTGACAGCCTCTCCTTTTCTTTTTAAAGGAACCTAAAGTAGTTATGGGAACTCAAGCCAAGCATTTGGGAAGTAGAGGTAGGAGGGTCAGGAGTTCAAAGCCAGCCAACCTCTGCTCCACTAGGAGTTCAAGACTTATCTTACCTACATAGGACTTTGTCTTAAATTCTTTTTAAATAAATAAACAAATGCCAAAATTGTGTATTCTATGGTTCTTTATCTTAATCCCAGGAGTCTAAAGGTTGTACAGGTACTTTTCAAAAATCTCTCAAGTGAGGATCGGTCTCGAGAAACAGTTTATGGCTTCAGTTCTGGTGAGCACTTTCTTTGCAGCTGTGGACTTAGCGATGGGAGAGGGCCTCACTTGCCCTGCTTGAATGTTATTAAATTAAACAGTCAGACAAAATGTGGAGCATCGACCTTGTCTTGGAATGCAACAGGCATCGCTTTTCTCCCTCCTGCTTCTTAGCGAAAAGGAAATCAAAACATTCAAAAGCATGAAATGTAATAACAAACAGATCTCCACAAGCTGACTTTATTTGTAATAAAACATTTCCACTCTCCCACCATCATCTTAGTAGTAATTATTGGTTCTTTATGTCAGCATTTTCACTATATTGAGGGAATATGTGGCTTTTCATACACAGCACTCTGATAAAACCATGAAGCTTTCTTACTCAAAAGCAGTTAGGAGAGACATTCTAGTCTCCTTTCTCCTTGCTGTGATAAACACCAGGCTCAAAAAGCAACCCTCTAGGGAAGAAAGGGCTCATTTCAATTTCATCTTACATTTCCAAGTAACAGTCCATCACTAAGGGAATCGAAGGCAGGAATGTGGAGAGAAACCATGGAGGAAGGTAACTTGCTGACTCACGCAGTGCAGTGTGTGGACACCTAGTGATGCTGTTACCCTAGGTGGGCTGTATCCTCCCCGACATCCATCAGCCACAAGCATGGCCATAACCCCATCGGATTTAAGAAATCCCTCAGTTGAAACTCTCATATTAACTCTAGGTTGTGTCAAGTTGGTAGCCAAGCCTAAGCAGGACAAGAGTAACAAGCAATGATCTGATTAACCTGCAAAATGAGAAGGTAAATGCATGGAAGACTGGCCAAGTTTGTCTGCTTTAAATATTTAAACTAATGATACAACCTTTAGTGTAGTTTTTAATTTTTTTCTTTTGGATTTATTTATGCTACTTTCTATATATGAATGTTTTGCCTGCATGTATGTGTGTGCATCACATGTATGCCTAGTGCCTCTGGAGGACAGAAAAGGGCCGCAGACACTCTGGAGTTATGGATTATTATAGACCACCATGAGAGTGCTGGGAACTAAACCTGGTCCTTTGCAAAAGTATCGAGTGCTCTTAACTACTGAGCCATCTGTCCAACTCCTTGTGTAAATGAAAAGTAACACATGTATTTAGTGTATGTGTATACATATGTGCTGTGATGGGTATGCACGCATGTGGGTGTGCATGTGTGTTTGGAGGTCAGAGAACAACTTCTGGCAGTGAGTTCTTCCTTCCCATGTTACTTTTTAAGTCCTAAAGGAAAGATGGCACCATGCTGTCACCTCACAGCTTCTTGCACACTCCATGGTACTGCAAAGTTCCAAACTCAACAGCCCCCAGCAGCAGCAGCACCTAACTTGACAAACTTCTCTGGTTATCTCAATGAATGTGAGCCCTTCCCGTAGTTGAGTTCCAGTCTATGTGGAAGAAATCCTTCTCTCTACCCTCATCCTTCCCATAATTAGCACCAAAGATGATGAGGGGGAACATATGTGAATAATTGCCTCTGAAGTATTAGGATGGATATAACCCAACCAGCAACTGTCAGCTATGGAGGCTACTGCAGTACGGTTACAACTGACACTGACTCTGAACACTAAGGGTGTGTGGGTGGTGTGGTATTTACATTGACTATTCTCCCAGTATCATGCCCCATCAAAAAATAGTCAAAACACACTTTGCGCATAAAAATAAAGTCATTGACACCTAGCACAGCACACTATGTGGGAATCATGATAAAGGTTCTGATGTGATTCTTACTTTACAGTTTATGAGAAGAAAGGAGAAGGAAGGGCATGATTTATGGGTAAGTCAGGACAGACAAATGGTACAAACGCTTCACCAGACTCCCTGAGGTCTGGGGTTTGATCTCCATTGATCTCCTATCTATCTATCTGTCTGTCTGTCTGTCTATCACCTGTCTATCTGCCTGTCTGTCTGTATCTGTCATGCAGATGGTTTCAGACTCTGGTCATATGCCCATCCTACTGGGAGCTCCTGTTGAAGACTTCTTCACCTTAAGGCCTCTGGAAAGCATACAGGGGCCACTTCCAAGGACCTGGCCCTAATGACTCAACTTCCTTCCACTGCACCCCTCATTCTAAAAGCTTCAGCGCCTCCAGGAGTGCCACAGACTGCTGATCAAGCCTTTAATACAGTGTCCCTCTGGAAACAATCTAGACCAAGCTTTAACAGGTGTAAAAACTAATCTATCCTGAGATGAGCCGCTTCCTTGGGTGCACAGGGGTGAGACATCACCATACAACCATATGGCAATTATCATTCAGAATAAAATAAAATTAGCAGCAATTGTTTCATCATTAAAGGAGGCCACATTCAAATTTCTAAGCACACTTTACATTTGTTTTCTATACTCTGGAACACCCTTAGTGTCTTTTAACTTCCTCCTCATGCAGAATTGTCCCCTGGGACTTTCCAAAGTCATTCGTTGTGTGGTTGAGGACAGGTGGTGGCCCTTTCCCACCCTGACCTGGTACATGACCAGTGTGTGTGTGTGTGTGTGTGTGTGTGTGTGTGTGTGTGTGTGTGTGTGTATGCACCACTAATGTGCCTGCAAAAGTCAGGTGGCTCTGAACTTTTGGAACTGGAGTTACAGACAGTTGGGAACTACCTGCCACAGGCTGGGCACTGAGCTCCAGTCCTCTGGGAGCAGTGAGCAAGGTTAACTGCTGAGACATCTCACCAGCCTCCACTGACTCATTTTAAACTACTTCCATTGCCTTATTGATTGGACTCAGGCCTCCCTCAAGCTAGCCTTCATCTTGTTTCTCCATCCCTTGTGACTCCTATCATCAAGGATTAAACAGTGTAAATGCTAATCAAAGGTAGGGGGGGAAAGAGAATAATGGGTTTCTTTTGTGCTTTGTTAAATATTTGTTTGTTTATTCATTTATTTTGAGGCAGGAGATTTTGTTTATGTAAGCCAAGCACATGTACCATTTTGAATGGGGGAAGAAAGAAAATCTGCTTAATTTATAATAATAAAACTTAAAAATGTTTTTGAAAAAATTGAACAGTACCTTTCAGGTTTATGGAAACGTAGTCCTATTCTCTATAACAGGTGCTACATAAGGTATTTTTTTTCCCCTGAGACAAGGCTTTTCTACGTAGCCCTGGCTATCGTGCAATGTATCTTGCTATGTAGACCAGGCTGGCCTTGAATTCAGAAATCTGCCTGCCTCCTGAGTGCTGGGATTAAAGGTGCGTGCCACCATGCCCAACAAAAGGATTGTTTTTAAAATTGAAAGAAAAGAGTGTTTGGAAAGGGGAAAAGAGGGTCACAATTCCAGGACTGTGACTTTCTTTACAGCCTAGGTTTCATTTGTCATTCATTCTTGGCTAAGAAAGAGTCAACAACCCTACGATTTTCTACCAGCTTTTAATGTGCACAGAACCTCAGGGTTTCTTAATGTGATATGATTCCAAGAAAGCAGCAAGGGAATTCCACCAGGTGGCCCTCCCACCAAGGCCCTCCCACCAGGTGGCCCTCCCACCAGGTTTCCCTACCACTGGGGCCCTCCTCAGGTGATATTTGTCATAAGAGCATTGTGGTTCTGAGGAGCTCAAAGCAGCAAATGGGCACTCTATCTTCACAGAAGATATAACTATCTTTAGGGGGCTCTCTATCGCACAGAAACTTTCAGCTTAGAAAACCAGAGAATGGACCAGAAAGGCTGGCCTTGCAAAGGTCCTGAGTTTGGTTCCACATCAGAAAGCTCACAACTGCCTGGGTCCCCAGCTCCAGAGGATCCTATTACACACACACACACACACACACACACACACACACACACACACACACACACGAATACATACACATAAATAAAAATAAATCTTTCTTCTTTGAGATTACAGAAAGAAAATCATAAAACTTCAATGTGTCCTGATGTAGTGTCAGTTTCCATAATGTGACCTGTCACTAATGACTAGGGGACAGTGACATAGCAAGAGAACCAAGTCAGTTCAAATCAGTTCTTTTTCTGAAGCCATCAGGGATAACTGTCACAATAAATAAACACATAAATGCCTGTAGTCATGTGTCAAGGCTTGCCTGTGCAATGTCCCCACAGGTTCATGTGTTTGGACACTTGGTCCCAGACAATGATAGCTATGGGAATTGTTGGAGGTGCAGCTGGAAGAAGGGGAGGGCAAGCTACTGGACCCACTTCCAGACTGAGCGCTCTGCCTCCTGACCCACAGAGATGTCAGGAAACCTCGGCAAAGGCTCTTGACCCCAGGGCAAGCTGGTAACAGCCAGCAGCCTTCCCCACCATGACAGACTGTGTCACCTTAAACCTCTGTAGCCTAAGGCTACTTTAGCCAGCAATTCTCAGAGCACTGGAGCAAAGACTTTAAGAAAAGGGTGAGAAACACTGGTAAAGGACCCCCTCAGCACAGGGGCAGCTGAGTCAGTGGATTCCAGGCCCACCCAACCCCACAGCAGAAGCAGAGCCTTGAGCCTGCAAGTCATGTGTAGATCTGGGTGTTTATGCCAAAAACAGAATTGTTAGAAAGGCCCCGCCCCACTGGGAAGCAGATTTTTTGTTCTCTCTCTCTCTCTCTCTCTCTCTCTCTCTCTCTCTCTCTCTCTCTCTCTTTCTCTTTCTTTCTTTCTCTTTGTCTCTTTCTTCCTGTCTTTCCTCCCTTCCTCTCTTCCTTCTTTCTTAAATGAAACAAAAATTTTTTTCAATAAGTACATTCCGATCACAGTTTCCCCTCCTTAATCTCCTCCCAGATCATCCCACCAACTCCACACCTTGTTTCTCTCTTTAGAAAATAAACAGGGGGAGGGGGAGTGCACTTGCTTGAAAACACACACAGGTACACACACAAAACTCCCAAAACACAAAATCACACATGCTTAATGTATAAGCAAAAGACAAGTAATGTAAAAACAAAAAATGCCTAAACAAAGCATTATGAGACAAAACATCTCCCAAAGTACCTCTGAGTTACTTATGTGTTGTCCATCTACTTCTGGCATTGAGCCTCCTCTAAGTGTGGTTTGGATACCCAGTTGTTGCTGGGTGCTAACAGCACCTGGGAGAGGGGGTGAGAAGTCAATCAAGTGTCAGGAGATGACAGTCAACATGGGTGGAACAGAAAAAGTATGTGCCTTTCTAACCGGACAGACAGACAGACAAGACAGACAGTACAAAAGAAGGAAAGAAATGGGGGTCCCAACGTTTACTTGATGAAGGGACCAAGAGCACACAACATAAAAGGGCTTTCTCACCAAAATACACCAACTTGGGGCTTGTGTCCATCACTTGGTGTGAGGAGAGGGAGGCACTAAAACTTGTTCTGGGCAAAACCCAAAAACTGTAGCTGCAATGAAAAACAGGAAAGGCCTCTGACCAGGAGAGCTCAAAACCTGTACTAGAAGTCCCTGTCCAGGGCTTCAGATGTTGCTGGGTCCTAACAGCTCCCTCAGGAGAGGGGGTGAGAAGGCTTAAAGTCAAGGCACTTACCTGGGAAGACTGCTGTTTCCTTTCACCTGACTCCCAAGATCTGTGCCTTGCTTCGTGCCTTTTCTCTCTGCTCCCCAAGGGAGCCCTTAGGACTCAATGACACCCAGTGAGACTCCATTGGAGAAACTAATTTTACCTTCATGAGCAGTTTTCAATTGGACATTAATCCCCAACCCTAAAAGTCTGGGTTAGGGACACGGATAGTGTCTCAGTGCTGGAGGTCCACCCGACTTGGACCTGTGCAAGCACCGCACATGCTGCCACAGTGTATTTTACAATTTTACAATATTTCCACCTCCTCTTCCCCAAAGCTCCCTGAGCCCTGAGGGAAGGGGTTTGATGAAGACATCCCTTTTAGGAATGAGTGTTCCAAGATCTCTCACTCTCTATACATTTCCCAGTTGTGGGTCTCTGTATTATTGCCCACCTACTTCAGGATGAAGCATCTCTGATGCTGGCTGAGGAACACAGTGCTCTATGAGTACAGCAGAGTGTCACTAGGAGCCATTATATTGAAATTTTCCTTTAGCACAGTGGTTCTCAACCATCCTAGTGTGGTGACTCTTTAATACAGTTCCTCATGTTGTACGGTTTGCTGCTGCAACTTTGTTCCCCCATCAGTAATGTGGGATCTTGAGATAACCTGAGACCCTGCCCCCCCCCCCGCCAATGCCCTCTCAAATCACTGGCTTTAGTGATGATTTGCTAAGAATATTTAGATAATCTTATTCCAATGTCTAGTCATTTCTCTGTTCTCACATATTCCTGTAGATGAAACTGCTCAAACCCATCAGTGTGCACAAGCCCCTGACAAGTAGGTTAAAACTGTGAACTCAGAAGCCCATAGCTTTTGAAACTAAAGAGAGACATTGAGAGATTATATTCACATAATCTTTCAAATGGATGAAAGACTGCTCCCTTAAAACCAGGAGATGCAGCTTGCACATGACCTTTTCTCCTCCTAGTTTCAATTAAAGATCAGAGTAGGATAATCACCACAGATGACACTAAAACCTGTGGTCCAAGGACAGAGTTCCTGTAAAGAGCAATCCTAGGACTTTTGGTTACTGTGAGATGGTCTGTAGGAGACACTGCCAATAATTAATTTGCCCAAGCACATTTCCATTCTTTTTGTTTCATGACAGGGTTTCTCCATGTAACAGTTTTGGCTGTCCTGGAACTCACTCTGTACACCAGGTTGGCCTCAAATTCAGAGATCTACCTGTCTATGTACCCAGGTGCTGGGATTAAAAGTGTGCCACCACTGCCCAGCATGCCACCACTGCCTGGTACATTTTCAAGGGGAGGGGTGTGTTCAAAGTACAGCATATACGTATTTGAAATGTTATTATGTACTTCAGCACAATATACAATGAATAGAAGCCAGTGGGAAAATCATTTCATATTTCATATGTGTGTGTGTGTGTGTGTGTGTGTGTGTTTACACACCATGAAAGCTTGATCTCTTGGAAATTTGGAGGTTATCCCCATGTCTTTGCTATTCCACTCAGCAAATCCTTCATCACCCAAGTGAATGCTACAAATTACACCCCACAAGCCTTTCTCTTTTCTTAACTATACATCAATCAAACAGTTTATAATTAATATAAGCCTCTGTGTGTTTATTTGGAACTGAATGGGACTAGGTGGGACAGAAACTTCCATCTACAAGGAGAGGGTTTATTTCACTCACAGTTCAAAAGCAATGAAGGCAGGAACTCAAGCAGGCCGGGAACCTGGAGGCAGGAGCTGATGCTGAGGCTATGGATGGGTGCTGCTTAGTGCCTTTCTCTTCATGGCTTGCTCAGACAGCTTCATATAGAGCCCAGGACTACCAGTCCATGGATGGCATCACCCACAGTGGGCTGGGTCCTCCCATGTCAATCACTAGTTAAGAAAATGACCTACAGGCTTGCCTACAGCCTGATATTATGGAGGCATTTTCTTAATTGAGGTTCCCTTTTCTCTGATGACTTTAGCTTGTATCAAGTTGACATAAAACTACCCAGGACAATGGCAATGTATTTGTGGATATGAGTTTGCAGGGACAATGGCACAAGAGCTCTATCTACCTGTTTCAAACCCTAGGTACTGGCTATTATACAGAAACAAAAGAGATTTTATGAAAATCAAAACAAACCATAGGTACTGGGTATTATGCAGAAACAAAACAGGTCAAGACAAGCAAACCTGGTCAATGAGGCAAGCCTGTAAGCCCAGGTCTAAGGAGCATGAACCAGCAGAATCACAAGTTCAAAGCTAGCCTGGACTATGTCATGAGAACCATGTCTCAAAAGGAGGGGGGGGGACAAAAAGTTAAATAAAACATGTATCATGTTAGACAGTAAAAAGTGATACATGTGAGAAAGAGATGGAGACAAAATTCAGGGAAAGGTGCCAAGGAGCTGTTTGACTTTCTTTTAAATGATGAGAGAAGATCCCTCCGGGAAAGCTGCTTCTGAGCAGTTTTGCTTAGTGTGTTCCCCCCTACACAGAGCCAGGTATCCTGATGCCTGCTGACTGGTCTGTGCAGGATGCAATACCAGCATTCTTCCTTTAGCAGCTTTCAAGTGAGGGAGTCAACAGCAGACACTCAATGCCTTCCACAGTCTAAGTATCCCTCCCCAAAGCTCTCAGCCTCCCCAAGGCTCCAAGGCTCCCCAAAGCTCTCAGCCTGTCCAGACCTCCAAGGCTCCCCAAAGCTCTCAGCCTCCTCAAACCTCCAAGGTGCCACAAAGCTCTCAGCCTCCCCAAGGCTCCAAGGCTCCCCATAGCTCTCAGCCTGCCCAAACCTCCAAGGCTCCCCAAAGCTCTCAGCCTGCACAAACCTCCAAGGCTCCCCAAAGCTCTCAGCCTGCCCAAACCTCCAAGGCTCCCCAAAGCGGCCCACAAAATCCAGTGGCACAAAGTTATAGAATAACTATACAAGCTCTAAACAGGGCAGACCTACCCACAGATCTCAGAAACAAGACTCAGTCCTGACTTTGAAGGAACACAAAAAACAGACAGAAATCTGGGTTTTTCCAAGACGTACCATGCATTGCTACTTAACTTTAGAACTATTCACAAACATGTTTTCTATTGAAAAATTGAAAAATAAAAACTAGGGAAGGTGAATGAATAAGAACAATGTATAATGACACAAATATGAAGATGCCATGATGAAACACATTGCTTTGTATTCTAACCTTAAAAATCAGCTTAAAGATGAGAAAATGCAATTAAAGTCCACACAAAATAATACAGGGGCAGTTAATTATTATTTATGGGGTGGGAAAAATGGATGAGCAGGAAAAAGCACTTGCCACTCAAGCCTGGAGCCTGTGTCAATATGCAGAAGGCATGTAAAGGTGAAAGGAGAGAGCGACCCCATAAAGGTGTCCCTTGACCACCAAAAGTGCCATGGCATGCATACCTACATATACACACCATATGCATAATAAAGACTTTAATGAAATTTTAAGACTATTATTTACATAAGTCTTTTGAAGAAAGGAAGGCTTTGCAATTGTTAGCAGTAGCTTCTGCCAGCATGTGTACTGGTCTAATGGAAGACACATGTCTTCTGAAGGTCCTTGAGGGGAAAGGAATTCAAGCTTTCACAAGCATACTTGATGTCGTGGAATCTGTGAGAAAGCACTGGTATTCCAGCTGTCATTAAACTTCATCTACAAAGCTATTCTTGACCAGAAGATACCATCCATTCCCTCCCTGTCCTGCAGATTGTGCCAAAGGCTTTAAAACCAGGCATGCTCACCTCGGGACCACAACCCACTCAAAGGGTTGTTTCTGTGGCTCCTTCAGGTTGCAGCCGTCTAGGTTTAGGTTCTGTTCTGCACTGCTTTCTGTTGTACTGGGTATGAGGGTCTGAATGTCCCCCATAGACTAGGACATTTGAACACTTGATCCCCATGTGGTGGCTCTATTTAGGGATATTGTAGAACCTTTAAAAGTCAGAGCCTTGCTGGAGGAAGTATGTCACTGGGGCGGGGTGGGGGAGTGGTGAGTTTTGAGTGTTATTAGTCTTGCCCACTTCCTGTTCACTCTCTTCTTGGTGCTCATGGTTGAGATGTGGGCTGTGAACTTCCTGTTCCTACCAGCTTACCTGCCTCTTGCTCTTATGCTCCATGGTAGGCTATTCTTTTTTTGGAACCATAAACCAAGTAAACTATTTCTTTTATATTCTTGTCTTGGTCATGGTGTTTTATCACAGCAACAGAAAAGGAACAATGACATTCTCTGGCCATCACACTCATTTAATGAGCACCTGAAGATAATTTCTTTGTTGCTGTTATTAATCTGGCATTAACAACTGGACCAATCCAGAAAGTTTCTGGAATTACTGAAAGAAGTCAGGGAAGAATATAAAGCTAATTGTTTTTAGTTTTAAGTCCATTGTGGATTTTTTTGTTTTAGATAAATGCATAATAATATCTTCAACAGTGAACACACACAGCATCTAGAGAACCGCAGTTGTGGGGGATCCGGTGCTCTCTACCAGCCTCCATTGTACCAGCGTATACATTATACTCATACACATACTGGCAAATACTCATACACATTAAAGAAAAATATTTTAAAATCTCAAATCAATAAAAATCAATTGATGAACTCTCTCAGACCAACAGGCAAAAGAAAAGTCATATAAGACTTGCAGGTAAGCACGCCTTTAATCCCAGCACTCGGGATGCAGAGGCAGGCAGATCTCTGTGAGTTCGAGGCAAGCCTGGTCTACAAGAGCTAGTTCCAGGACAACCTCCAAAGCAATACAGAGAAACCCTGTCTCAAAAAAAAAAAAAAAACCCAAACAAACAAACAAAAAAAAAACTTGCAGGTAAACATTTGTAGCAACTTTACTCATAGCAGGCAAAACATGTAAATAACCAAGATACTGTCAAAGAAGGCAAACTAGACGAACTAACTGGGTTACATACATACAGTAAAATGTTGTTTAACACTGAAAGAGCTACCACATCACAACATGAATATAGCTGAATAAAAGACCAATGGGAAAAGCCTACAGACCACATGGTCCTAACTCTGTGGCATTATGGGAAATGCAAAACTATTATGAAACCATTTTGTGAAGTATGATAAACATAGGACAATCCAAAACACGGAGGAAACATGATGAAATCTACAGACTTTGGCTAATTACAGCCTATGAATAGATCTAATTTTAACAAATTAACCACACCAAATGCAAGACTTTAACAGGGGAAACTTCACCTGTTCATACATAGAAGATGGGGAAGTGGGGTTAACTGAAAGTGTAGTATTGACTCAATTTAGAAAAATCTTTAAAAAAAACTATACAATATAGAATATGAATTGGTATATAGTAGTTCATTGCAATTGTAAAAGTTTTGAGTATTCTGAAAATATTCACAGTAAAACGTTGTTTAAAAAAAGAAATTGGCTGCCCTCTAGGCTCTATCTCCCCAGGGTACATCCTTCCCCCACCCTCACACCCACTGAAGCCCAGGAGACCTGGGAGCAGCCTCTCCACACCCCAGGCCAACCCCCAGGGCTACTGCAATCATCATAGACTCTGCCCCACACACGGAGCAAAGCCCCTGAGGCTCCGCCTACACCAAAGAGCACCAGAACTATATCAGCATCCAGCAAAGGCACAGAGCCCTACACCTGTGGAAAGCGTGACCACCTAACTCACAGGTCCAACCTACACCAATTGGAGGAAGAGGGAACCCCTGAAGCACAGATCCTGCCTGCACCCACTGGAGGAAGAGATGGGTAGACAACAGTGAAAGATTGTAT
The DNA here is from genome assembly GCF_003668045.3 of Cricetulus griseus. Taxonomy (NCBI): domain Eukaryota; kingdom Metazoa; phylum Chordata; class Mammalia; order Rodentia; family Cricetidae; genus Cricetulus; species Cricetulus griseus. Next base: position 123,374,806 of record NC_048597.1, read on the forward strand.
TCAACAACATAAGGAGGAATTTGGCACCACCAGAAACTAGGGGTTTTACATGAGCAAGACCTGAATATCCCAACACAGACAAAGGAGAATAAAACCAACCATAAAAATATCTTTATGAAGATGATAGAGGCCATTAAAGAGGAAATAAAAAACATCCTTAAAGAAATGAGGAAAAGACAAACAAAAAAAATAGAAGAAATCAACAAATCCCTTAAAGAAAGCTAGAAAACCCAAGAACAAACAAACAGGTGAAGGAAACAATTCACACAGTTCAAAATTTAAAAACACAAACTGAGAATTCTGGAAATGGAAAATGTGGGTAAACAATCAGGAACTACAGATGCAAGCATAACCAACAGAATACAAGTAATGGTAGAGAGAATCTCAGATGTGAGATTCAGAACAGAGGAAATAGAATCACTGACCAAAGAAAATGTCAACTCCAACAAAATCTTAACAAAATACATTCAGGAATTCTGGGACACCATGAAAAGACCAACACTTAGAATAATAACTATAAAAAAAGTCCCCCTCAAAAGCACAGAAAACATATTCCTCAAAATCATAGAAGAAAACTTTCCAACCTAAAGAAAGGCATGCCAATGAAAATACAAGAAGCTTACAGAACGTCAAAAAATCTGGACCAAACAAAAAAGTCCCCTTGCCTCATAATAATAAAAACACTAAACACGCAGAATAAATAAAGAATATTAAGAGGTGCAAAGAAAAAAAGCCAAGTCTTTATAGGCAGACCTATCAGAATCACACCTAACATCTAAATGGAAACTCTGAAAGCCAGAGGGCACAGGATGGATATTCTACAGACACTGAGAGACCATGGATGCCAGCCCAGACTACTATACCCAGCAAAGCTATCAATCACCATAGATGGAGAAAACAAGATATTCCATGACAAAACCAAATTTAAACAACGCATATCCACAAATCCAGCCCTACAGAATATACTGGAAGGAAAACTCCAATCCAAGGAAGTTAGCCACACCCACAAAAACATAGGCAATAGATAATCCCATATTACCAAAACCCAAAAAAGGGAAACACACACGCAATGCCACCAACAACAACAAATCCAAATATAAAAGGAATTAGCAATCAGTGGTCACTAATCTCCCTTAATATTAATGGTCGGGGCTGGACAGATGGCTCAGAGGTTAAGAGCTCTGACTATTCTTCCAGAGATTCTGAGTTCAATTCCCAGCAACCACATGGTGGCTCACAGCCATCTGTAATGTTATCTGGTGCCCTCTTCTGGCAAGCACTGTATACATGATAGATAAATAAATAAATAAATAAATAAATAAATCTTAAAATCTCAATTCACCTATAAAAAGACACAGGCTAACAGAATGGATACAAAGAATCCATCCTTTTGCTGCACACAAGAAAACTCAACTTGAAAGACAGACATTACCTCAGAGTAAAGGGTTGGGAAAAGATTCTTCAATCGAATGGGCTTAAGAAACAAGCCAGTGTAGCTATCCTAATATCTAACAAAATAGACTTCAAACTAAAATCAATCAAAAGAGATGAAAATTTCATATTTGTCATAGGAAAAATCCACTAAGATGAAGTCTCAATTCTAAACATCTACTTACCAAAAACAAGAGCACCTACATTTGGAAAGGAAATATTACTAAAGCTTAAGTCATGCATCAAACCCCAAACAATAACAGTGGGAGACTTTAACACCCCATTCTCACCACTAGACAGAACCACCAGGCAGAAACTGAACAGAGAAATAAAAGAACTAACAGAAATTAAGACACAATTGGTTTTAATAGACATCTATAGAACATTCCACTCAAACACAAAAGAATGTAGCTTCTTCTCAGCACCTCAAGGAACCTTCTCTAAAATAGACCACATACTTGGCAACAAAACAAACCTCAACAGATACAAAGAAATTGGAATAATCCCCTGTATCTTATCGGATCACTAAGGTTTAAAGTCAGAATTCAACAACAACACAAATTGCAGAGACCCTAAAATCTCATGGAAATTGAACAATATGCAATTGCACTATTTCTGGGTCAAGGAAGAAATAAAAAAAGAAATTAAAGACTTTCTAGAATTCAATGAGAATGAAGACACATGTCCAAACTTATGGGATACTTTGAAAGCACTTTGAAAGTGCTAAGAGGAAAGTTCATAGCACTAAGTGCCTACATAAAGAAACTGGAGAACTCTCACACTAGTGACATAACAGCACACCTGAAAGCTCTACAACAAAAAAAGCAAACTCACCCAGGAGGAGTAGAATTCAGGAAATAATGAAATTGAGGACTGAAATCGATAAAATAGAAACAAAGAAAATAATACAAAGAATGGGTGAAACAAAGAGTTGGTTCTTCAAGAAAACTGACAGACAAACATTTATCCAAACTAACCAAAAGGCAAAGAGAAAATATTGGAATTAACAAAATCAGAAATGAAAAGGGGGGCATAACAACAGACACCGAGGAAATCCAGACAATCATCAGGTCATACTTCAAAAACCTGTATTCCACAAAAATAGAAAATTTAAAGGAAATGGACAATTTTCTGGATAAGTACCACATACCAAGATTAAATCAAGAACAGATAAACAGTTTAAATAGACCTATAACCCCTAAGGAAAAAGAAGCAGTAATCAAGTCTCCTAACCAAAAAAAGGCAAGGACCAGATTTTTGCAGTGCAGAATTCTACCAAAAAATTAAAGAAGAGCTAATATCAATTCTCCCCAAATTTTTCTACACAATAGAAACAGAAGGGACATTCCAAACTCTGTTTATGAGGCTTCAGTTACCCTGATACTCAAACCACACAATGACACAACTAAGAACATTTACCTTATGAACATTGATGCAAAAAATACTCAATAAAATACTGGCAAACTGAATCCAAGAACACATCAGAAAAAGCATCCATGATCAAGTAGGCTTGATCCCAGAGATGCAAGGATGGTTCAACATACAAAAATCTGTGAATGTAATCCACCATATAAACAAACTGAAAACAAAACCACATGATCATCTCATTAGATGCAGAAAAAGCCTTTGACAAAATCCAACACCCCTTCATGATAAAGGTCTTGGAGAGAGCAGAGACACAAGGAACATACATAAACATAATAAAGGAAATATACATCAAGCTAACAGCCAACGTCAAATTAAATGGAGAAAAAACCTCAGTGAGTCCATCAAAATCGGTAATAAGACAAGGCCATTTACTCTGTCCATATCTAGTCAATATTGTACTTGAAGTACTAGCAGCAGCAATATGGCAACAAAAGAAGATCAAGGGGATACAAATTGGAAAGGAAGAAGTCAAAATACCACTATTTTCAGATAATATAGTTTACATAAGTGACCCTAAAAATTTTATCAGAGAACTCCTATAACTGATAAACACCTTCTGTAATGTGGCAGGATACAAGATTATTTTTTTTAAAAAAAAATCAGTGGCCCCCATATATACAGATGATAAACAGGCTGAGAAGGAAATCAGGGAAACATCACCCTTCACAATAGCCACAAACAACATACAATATCTTGGGATAACTCTAACCAAACAAGTGAAAAGTACTATATGACAAGAATTTCAGTCTTTAAAGACAGAAATTGAATAGGATATCAGAAAATGGAAAGATCTCCCATGCTCTTTAATAGGAAGGGCCAACATAGTAAAAATGGTAATCTTGCCAAAACCAATCTACAGATACAATACAATCCCCATCAGAATCCCAGAACAATTCTTCACAGACCTTGAAAGAATGATACTAAACTTCATATGGAAAAACAAAAACCCGGGATAGCCAAAAAAAAAATTCTGTACAATAAAGACACTTCTGGAGGCATCAGCATCCCTGACTTCAAGCTCTACTATAGAGCTATAGTAATCAAAACAGCTTTGGTATGGGCATAAAAACAGACAGGTGTACCAGTGGAATCAAATCAAAGACTCTGAAATAATCTACACACATATGAACACCTGTTTTTTGACAAAGAACCTAAAATTATACAATGGAAAAAAGAAAGCATCTTCAACAAATGGTGCTGACATATAGAAGATTGCAGATAGATCCATATCTATCCCCATGCACAAAACTTAAGTCCAAATATATCAAATCCAGCCACACCGAACCTCATGGAAGAGAAACTGGGAAGTACCCTTGAACACATTGTCACAGGAGACAACTTCCTGAACATAACACCAGTAACAAAGACACTGAAATTGGCAATTGATAAATGGGACCTCCTAAAACTGAGAAGCTCTGTAAGGCAAAGGACACAGTCAACAAGACAAAACAGCAACCTACCCTAACTCCACACCTGGCAAAGGGCTGATCTCCAAAATATATAAAGAACTCAAGAAACTAGATACCAAAATACCAAATAATCCAATTTAAAAATGGGGTACATTTCCAAATAGAGAATTCTCAGCAGAGGGATCTCAAATGGCCAAAAGGCACTTAAGGAACTGCTCAATATCCTTAGCCATCAGGGAAATGCAAATCAAAACAACTCTGAGATGCCATCTTACACCAATCAGAATGACTAAGATCAAAAACACTAATAAAAGCTTATGCTTGAGAGGATGTGCATTAAGAGGAATACTCCTCCACTGCTGGTGGGAGTGCAAACTGTGGAAATCAGCGTGGCAGTTTCTCAGAAAATTGGGAATTAATCTACCTCAAGATCCAGCAACACCACTTTTGGGTGGATGCACACTCATACCACAAGGACATCTGTTCAACTATGTTCATAGCAGCATTATTTGAACCTGGAAGCAACATAGATGCCCCTCAACCATAGAATGGATAGAGGAAATGTGGTACACTTACAAAATGGAGTACTACTTAGTGGAAAAACAAAAACAAACAAACAAACAAACAAAAAAAAAAACAAAAACATGACATCTTGAAATTCACAGGCAAATGGATGGAACTAGAAAAAATTATCCTGAGTGAGGTAACCCAGACACAGAAAGCCAAACACGGTATGTACTCACTCATAAGTGGATATTAGACATAAAGCAAAGGATAACCAGCCTATAATCCACAACCCCACAGAAACCAGGTAACAAGGAGGACCCAAACATACATGGATTCTCCCCTCCACCTCAGTAAGACAAGATCTCCTGAGTACATTGGGAACATAGGGAGAGGGGGGAGGGTGGTAGGAGAGTCGGGAGGGGAGAAGGGGGGTGTAGGAGTACAGGGGGGATTAGGAAGGTGAGTTGGGGGAAGTACAGAGAGGGAGAGCAAGGAAAGAGATAACCTTGATAGAGAGAGCCATTATGGGCTTAATGAGATACCTGGAACTAGGGAAATACCGAGGAATCCACAAGGATGACCCCAAGGAAGAATCTAAGCAATAGTGGAGAGGGTACCTTATCTACCCTTCCCCTATTATGAGATTGATGACTACCTTAAATGCCATTATAGAGCCTTCATCCACTGGCTGATGGAAGCCGAAGCAGAGATTCACAGCTAAGCACTGAGCCGAACTTCTGGAGTCCAGTTGTAGAAAGGGAGATATGGTGAGCAAAGGGGTCAAGACCATGCTGGGGAAACCCACAGAAACAGCTGACCTTGTTTATCCCTAGTACTTGTACTGGCTTTTTGGAGTCCATTTTAAAGATACCTTGTTCAGCCTAGATACAGCAGGAGGTCCTTGGTCCCAGCCCCAAGTGATGTGACAGACTTTGATTGTTCTCCATGGGAGGCCTCACCATCTCTGAGGAGTGAATGGAGGGTAGGGTGGGGAGATGATGGGGAGAGAGGGAGGAAGGGAGGGAGAGGGAACTGGGATTGGTATACAAAAGAAGGTTTTTTAAAAAATAATATAAATAAATATAAAACAGAAAAAAGAATAATTGAAGATCCATTCACATATGTATTTAAGTTGCTAAAAGCTTATGTGTTAAATAAACATAGCTCATAAATAATGTTTTCAGAAATTACCTTAAGCAACGAAGACATATAAAGTTAGTATTAAAAGCCCTTATTTTAAGTGTTTTTCTTTTTTAATATATTTCTACTAATCCTTTGATAATTTAGTATAGGTATACCATGTATTTTGATAATATTTGCCCTTATTCCTTCCACTAACCCTTCTAGACACACACACACACACACACACACACACACACACACACACACACACACACAGAGCCCCTAAATTCAACCCCTCTTTCTTTTGTGTAACCCACTAAATCCAGGTTGTGCTGCTGTTGTAGGCTTGGTCCTAGGGCAATCCCCTGAGCATAGTCAGCCATCTCTCAAAGAAACCTGTTCCCCTCCCCCACTGTCAATAGCTTCTCAGCTGTGGTAGGAGTCATTTTAAGTTCTGGGAGGATTTTGTTTTGTTTTGTTTTGTTTTTGTTTATCTTTTTCTAAACATTCCTTTAGATTTTGAATTTAACCGTGTTAGTTTTATAAATCTGGAATTTTCCTCTTGGAGAGTTTGTATTCCCCATGAGAAACAGTTCTGTTATTACTAAAAATTATCATTATTGCATAAACAGTACTGAAATGTTACAGAAAGTTTGGAAAGCAGAACAAAAATAATTACATTCCCATCGTCAGAACAGTCATCTGTATAAATTCTCTCCACCACCACCACCCGCCCCTTTTTCCCAGTGTTATTAAGAATAACTACATGGAAACAACCTATCTGTGGCATCTCCTGAGTTCCACCTTAAATCTCCAATTCACTGGAGCTGGGAAGAAACCATACCATTTAATTTTGTTACATCATATATAGCTTCTGAGAACCTGGTAGAAGTTTGAAGAAAGTAATTAAGGAGTGACATGTTGGAAATTCCCACTTTGTCTACACAAACCACTTTCCTGTGTGGACAGACTACATGGTTTGCCTTTTGTACCAGTGAATTCCCAGGTTAGAAAAACACAGACTATACAGTCTGTCATAACTGAAATACAAGGAGCTCAGAATCCCAGCATGCTCTATGTGGCTGCCACCTCCTTGGCAAGAGGGCCAGGGGAGGAACAATGATCTCCCACTGAAGCAATGATGGCTGAGGTTACAGATGCTGCTCTGGCAGCAGGCTGAGAAGGTCCCTGCAGTGACTCAGCCAACAGCAGGAGCATGGAAGGACAGTGCCTGGAACTGAAAACTGATAAATAGCTTTGTGATAAGCTTTCTCGGTCCTCTGCTCTTTCCAAGTAGCCCTCTTTGGGACTGTGAAATGGCTGCACTGTTCTTTCACATTGAATAACAGATTCAAGATGTGTAACATCTACAGGACAGTGAGAGCTGGTAAAGACACATTTACCACCTATCACAGTAAGCCTGCAAGCATGCGCCTATGCACACACACACACACACACACACACACACACACACACACAGAGAGAGAGAGAGAGGGGGGGGGGGGGGGGAGGGGAGGTGTGCATGAGACTGCCTGTACAGCAGAAGACAGAAGCACAGCTCTGTCTGCAGCATAGATCTGAGCTCCCAGAACAACACAGACACATAAGTAAAGAAACATGCTAGCATGTGACCCAGAGAAGGCCAGCAGCAGGCTTCCACTAGACCTGATCTCTTACTTCTTCTGAATCTATCCATGTGTTGGCTTGCCTCACATTTTTCTCCTGTTGCCCCAGAGACAAATGCTAAGTAACTATAACAGCCAAAACTTCCCACAGAGATTGGAACAGATGCATCTTTCAGTTATCGTCTTAACCCACATCAAATCTGTAGTTATGAGCAAAGAGCTGATTCATGTGTGACTGTTTTCTAACAACATTGCACACAAGAAGTATTTCAGCTAAAAAACAAACAACGACAATAGAAACAAACCAAAACAATATCTAGTGGTGAAGAAAGAACTAGAGAAAAAGAAAACGGAAGTCATTTAGACAGTCCCTAAAATGTTTCTGGTCTCCCTGCAGCAAACACTTGTTATTCTTGGTGCTTTAATTAGCCCATGGGTCTTTCCAGGGTCCTTTCAGCCATGTGTGTTTTCTTTGAAACATGGTTGGTTTTTCCTGTCTATAAGAGAATTACCATGTTTAGCAAGTCATCTATGTCATGAGCTGTCATGAAGCTCTCCCCCCTACTTCCCCTGTCTCAAATGCCACTTATTAGTTTAAGCCTTAATGATAAAATACAGACTCCATGCAGTGCAGACCCCATTTAAACATGTACTCTACACAAAGCACAGAGCCCTTACATGATGCGGGGCTTCAAATGAGAACCACCCCTACAGACATGTGAACATCTCCTGGTGGTATCCTGTTTCAGAAGGTACTGGTGGAAACCCTACTTCCTGTTCTTTCTCTCTGTTTCCTGCACGTGTGAAATTCAATCTCTGGTTCCTGGATGCCTCTAGGCCTAGGCTTCTGTTCTTTCCTTCCCAGGCCTGGTGGACTGTAAGCCCCAACCTCAGCCACGCCCCAGAACTGGAAACACATACGAAGGCCTTTTCTCCTTTAAGTTGCTTTTTTTCACAGCAACAGAAAAGTAATGAATGCACATAAATAAAATATTTACATGACATTTGGTTCGATACAGGATTCAGTATTAGTTCACTTTTTGTTTGATTGATTATTGCTTTTGGAGAAAAGGTCTCCTGTACCCTGAATGGCCTCCAACTCCTTGTGTTGTCAAACCTTAAACTTCTGATCCTCTTGCTTCCACCTGCCCAGGCCACCACTCCCAGTTAGTTTTATGTGGTACTGGGTATTGAACCCAGGGCCCCGTGCATGTGAGGCAAGCACTCTTCCAACAGAGGTACTTCTCTACGCCTAGCTCACACCTTTTTAAAATGTATTTTATTTATGCGTGTGTCTGTACACATGTGCGCACCTGTCTGCAGTGCCTACTGAGACCATGAGAGAGCCTTGGATTCTCCTCGAGTGCTTGAATTACAAGTGAGCCACTGACAGGACTGCTATGGTGAATTCCGGTCCTCTAGAAGAGCAGCAAATGCTCTTGGCTAAATGCCACTCCTGACCACCATTCTCTCCTCTCTTTCTCCTCCTCCTCCCCTTCCTCCTCCTCCTCCTCCTCCTCCTCCTCCTCCTCTTTCTTTTTCTTGATAATATTTATAAATGTCCTAAAGATTGAGAAATTATTACCCACTCTGTGGTAGATGATTCTAACTTCAGGGCCTCATTTTTGATTTCTCATTTGCAACCCATTTTTAAATTCCTAACTCACATTATAACTTCAGTTTCTCCACTTTTTACATGTTGAAAATTTTATCAGACTTATTTATTGTCATTTTGAAATGAAAAATGGCAACTTGGCTCTCTGTTTCAAACTTGCTCACTTGGGTAAATCTGTTCTTTTTTTCTACCAGCCAATCCATGTCCCTCTGTGGTGATATATTGTTTATGATCTAATGAAGCTTGCCTGGAGTTCAGAATTGGAAGCCAGCCACAGCCATAGTGGTGGCACACACATTTAATCCCAAGATTCAGGAGACATAGGCAGAGGGAGGAATCTCTGTGAGTTCAAGGCTACCCCAGGCTACATCAGAATGAATCAGTTTAAAAGATAAAGGGAGTTCACACTTTATTCCCAGCACTAGAGAGAATATAAGGAGGCCAGTGCAGTCTCAGGCAGCAGTCTGAGATTTGGTGAGGAGCAGTGCAGCCTGGAGAGTGAATCTGAGGTTCAGTGCATCTCCACTTTGGTGGATCACCACTTCATTTTGAGCATTGGTAGAGGTAAGAGCTCTCTGGTGGCTTAGCCACTTTGCTTCTCTGATTTTCAGCTTAAACCCCAATATCTGTCTCTGGGTTTTTTATATTCATACTACATAGCTCCCAAACTTTGGAACTCTCGATAGAATAAGATAGAATAGAATAGAATAGAATAGAATAGAATAGAATAGAATAGAATAGAATAGAAAGCCAAGGCTGATTTCAGAGCTGTCAGTAGAAAATGTCTGTTTTCAAAATGAGGTAAATTAGCTTTCTTGAACTTCATGTCACTTGCTGGATGAGATGGTCTGAGCACCGTCTAGATTTTTTACAAGGGGTTAATTAGGCTCTACTCTGAAGGGCCTCATAGGGCCCTTGAGACGTGGTACTCACCAGATGGCTATGACCCTACAACTGTCTCTTGGGCACCAGCACACTTCTCAGCAACAAGGCTGCTTACTTACCTACCTTTGCAGAGTTAAGAGTCTTCACCCCATCCAGGCTAGAGAGCCACTTACCTCATGAGATGCAGCCCTCAGCATGGGGTTTCCCTTGTTTTTAATTGTTGACTAGGATCCACACTGAGAATTAACATTTTGCACCAGCAAGATGACTTAGTGGATAAAGGCACTTGCTACCAAGCCTGATAACCTGAATTCCAACCCCAGAATCCACGTGGTGAACAGAGAAAACACACACATAAATAAATGGATGTAAGAAATTCTTTTAAAGAAGAATCATATCCTCCATACTCAGGTGTGTTTCCAAAACCAGGTAAGCTTCATTAAACAATGTTTGCCTTCACACATTCAGTAAGTTATTGCACCTTATTTTTTCTATTTTTCCATAATATTAATTTAACTTACTAAATAGACTTCAGCAACTGTCTAGGATAAAACTCAGCTCAGAACCACTGGGACACTTGACAAAAGGGACTCAGGGTACCAAAAGGATGCCAGGAAAGTTCTTGTAGAGAGTGAACATTAAATCTGTGTCAAGCTTTAAGTGACATCTCTTCTCCACATGCAAAACCCAAAAAGGTGTCTCCACGATCTGGAATGTGTTCTCCACCCAGCCCAGAACCATCCTCAGTTGATGAATGGCTAGTGATGTTCTAGCTGTTCTAGGCCATGGTGAATCCCTGAGAATACTTAATTCTATAGCTTTAAGTGCCTCAAGAGTTCATCCGGGAACATTCCCCCAGGCCCTCCTTCAGAGCAGGATTCTCTCCACCTTTGCTTACTTATTTTTTTTCTTCCCCCATGCTACATATTTGTTCAATAAATGACCTTTAGACAGTTTAAAAGGAGGAAGAGGAGTATTCTCCTTCTTTCATGCAGACCAATTTCCAAAAGTAAATAAAAGAATCCACACTCATAAAACTATTGGGTAATCACTATTTTTGAGTGCATTTTTAGAATAAACTTCACTTTCACTTCCTAATAATATATTCCTCCCAAAGAAACACAATTTACCCCAGAATATAAAACCACAAAAACACAGCTCCAATTCCTCTTCTGAATCAAGAATTATTAACTAGAAGTTTCTATTAGTTCACTGTCATAACTAACAACTCCACTGTCTTCACTAACTGCCTTGTATTTCCAGAATCTGCTCATTTATTTCATTCCTTCATAATTAATTTCTGGTATCTACCTATCAGAGCTTAAAAACATACTGTATGATGACCATAAACAGGTCTGTGCTAGCTCTGTCCTGTAAGTGTTACATTGTGGGACATGGACTCTCTATTCAGCATGAGGTGACCACAGGCCATGCTTGAACCCAGTACAGACATCAGTGAGATCAGACAAGGGAGCTGGCTGTGCACTTTAGGCCAAATTCCTGTGACATTCAGGCCCTCCTTTCCCAGGCCTCTCCTCACTTCCCATTAGCCAGTCATGAAGGTAACTAGTTTCCTTTTCAGTGCTGGGCTCCTGCTGCTCTGCATAGCCAAACTGCCCTCCCAAGCAGAACAGAGGCTATCACTCTCTAGGACAGACTCCCTACAGTTGCTCTAATGTCCCCACCACCTGAACTTGCACCTCAGTTCTTTTTTCACCTCTCTCTTCTGTAAGCTTCCAGACCCTTCAGTAAGGTCCCCTAGTGGTACAAGACACAAGCCTGGGTACTCTCTGGGAAGGGAGCGCCTAAACAACTTTCAGCTAAGTTCCTAGCTCTGGCAGAATATACCAGAGTATAAATCTAGAGAAACATAAAATTACTCTGAAATCCAAGTAGGTAAAGCACCTTTCTTATTGGGGGAAGGCAGGAGGGGCCAGGGAACCTAAGACACAATCTGTCCGCTGAGCCTCAAGCAGCTGCCCAGCGTGCTCTGCCTCTGAGACAGCTTGCAAACATGCCACTATAGGTTTTCTATCCTAATGGCAACCAGCTTCTCTGTGCTACTCTATTACATGAACCCTGTTCTAGGACACAGTCTAGCCTCTTCTGGACTGTTCTTACCCAGGAAAACAGGAAACAAACAAAAAGGGAGACTATGTCTCCCAGGCACTGACTTCCACTGTGCTCAACTGTTCTAGATCTTCGTATTCAAGTTCAGAGACCAAAGCTCCTCACCCCACACTTCCTAACTGGAAACAAGAGTTAAAAAGGTGTACTTGGTATGACTAATTTGGGATCCGAAGTCAGTCTGGTTTAAATAACAATTCTTTAGGTCTGTCTGGTGTAGTACAACCAGGTCAAAGAATCTGAAGTCTAGCCAGTATGTCTGCTCAAATGAATGTCTACTACGTCCTGGTCAAGTCCAAGACCCGTGCAGTGATGCTAGGGGGCTGGCTGTGGGATCTGCTCACTAAAATGCCTTCCACATGGAACTTCAGAATCTCATTTCCTAACAGAAGTAGAAGGAAAACAGTCTACCAAGTTTGGAAGTTGACGTTCGTGGGAATGGCTACTTCCAACTTAACTGAATTGTCTCAGAACTAAACACACAAACACATTTGTTTGACATAAAACTGAGCTTAACAGCTGAACTTGCTATTAGTCCTCTGAATTGTTTTAATAGAGTTTAACAGAAGTAGGGTTATAGACTGTCACTAATGGTAATCTTCCTACCTCAGCCTGTTTAAGAATGTACTTAGCAGGTGCATAGATTTTTAACTCCCTTTGAACAAATTGTTGCATCATCTCAAGATCATTTGAAAGATCTGCTAAAAAGATTCTATTTTTACAAAAACAGGACTTCAGAAATCTTTGCATCATTCTTCCCACTACACTTCCTCCTGATTTAAAAAGCAGAAAGTAAGTCAGGATGCTGAGAAAACTGTTATCTGCTCAGAGGGGCCAGACAGAGCCAGGTCCAAAATTCTTAAATTATTACTTCTTTTCATTAATAAAAAAGAGCAGAAGAGACACTGATATAATAATTTTGTTAAAAAGATGATTGATAAATATGATTAAAGTCAAAAACCATGAAAAAGAGAAACACAAACACGTGGATCTCCTAAGTAAACAGAAGTCAGTGAAGCTAGGCACAGAAAGGAACAAACAGGGCTGGCAGCAATAGTACTTCCAAGGGAACAAGTTTTGCAGATGTCCTAAAGTAGAGGTAATAAATAACTAACATTTTATTATACCAAGTTCACCTTGGCTAAATTCCTTAAAATTCTCAAGTGATGTTCAGCAGAAATTAAAGAAAGCAGATTATCTTTCATGCCAGCACACGGCACGAAGGTGGTGAACCCTTTAGAGACACAGTCACTGTGGGGTCACTGAGGAGGACCGCTAGGGACCCTGGCACCTTCTGTCTCTGTTTCCCAGCTGTCAAGCAATGAACAGTTTCCCACACCATCTAACCTCACCTCAGTGTTCTATCCTAAGATTCCGAAACATCTGAACAAAAGTATGAGCCAAAGGGTAGCTTACTTTCTCTTCTGCTGAGGTGATCTTGTGAAGCATCTTGTCATGATGAAAAACTGATCAATGCTGGGCCAGTGTGGCTCACACCTTTGATCCCAGCACTCAGGAGGCAGAAGCAGGAGGATCTCTGTGAGTTCAAGGCCAGCCTGGTCTACAAAGTGAGTTCCAGGACAGCCAGAGCTAACCAGTGAAATCCTGCCTCAAAAAAAACAAAACAAAAACAACAACAACAACAACAAAAAAGCTGAAAAAAATTAAAACCTGATTAACACATCAGCTAATAATAATGTAATAAATGTTTGGACTCAATTGGAATGAAAATATGAAGTGAAGCCAGCTATCCCAAATCCAAGCTAGCAAACAGCCTTGGAGAAAGTTACAAATTCACCAGAGACTGAGCACAAGGTCCAGGTCCAGGTCCTCCCAAAGCAACCAACTGAAGGCAAATCTTAGGGTAGTACAAGCCATTTACTGAACCCAGAGTCTGTCATTTTCTCAAGTCAACTGTGATTCATCTGCCTCAGCATATGTCACCTCAATACAATACTACATGTCTTCCTGTGAGGGATTTCCACAGAAACTGGCATCTTTTCCAGACATACACACACAACTTTACGAAACAAATTAAACTCACTATAGGCTGTGTGCTGGAGTCATTGTCAGAAGTATAGTCTCAACATGTTTAAAACCTGAACCTGCAATTCAGAAGAACCCTAGTTAGGGACACCAGTTATATTTTCATGGAACACCTGGGATAATTAGTTGGCCCATAAAACTGTATTCTTACCACAGCCCAGTAAGACAGAGCAGACCTGGATGTGTACTTTAGGATTGCCTTGATGTCATTTCTAAAGGACAAAAATGCATTGATCAGACAGAATTGCATGAATAGGAAAAACAAAGTAAATAACCAAAAACTTGAAGTGGAAACGCAAGAAGGCCATGCTTGTACAGATTCTAAATGAAAGTTGCTAGCAAATAATTTACAGAGAATCTTTCATGGATTAGAAACAAAACAAGTTAAAGAATAAAGTCTGAAAAGCTATGTTTCTCCATGTGTCTCCCTGACTGACTCACAGTTATATGCTTGAGCTTTTAAGTTCATGGGCCTCTCTCTCTCTCACACACACACACACACACACACACACACAAATATATACACAAATACATACACACAAATACATATATACACACAAATACATACCCACAAATATATAAACACATAAATACATAGATACACACAAATACATACACAAACAAATATATACACACACACAAATGCACACACAAAAATGCATACATACACAAATACATACATACACAAATGCATAGACAAATACATACACACAAATACATACAAACATACACACAAATACATACACACAAACACATACACATACATAAATACATACACATATGCTCACATACATATTCACATACCACAGCCCCCAACATACACAAATACACACACACACACAAACACATACACACACATACAGGTATACACACATCACATACTGTGATGGTTCATTCCTTTAACATGTATGAATTTATATGTATATTTACTACACAGAGAGAGTAACACACATACTGTGATGATTAATCTATTTTACATACTTTTTGTCATTTTATGTGTGTGATGTTTTGCCTGCATATATGTCTACACCACAAGTATATCTGATGAAAGTGAAGGCCAGAAGAGAGCATAAAATCCCCTAGCATTGGAGTTATGGATGGTAATGATGATAATCTTAATTGTCACCTGCAGAATTTAGAATCACCTAGGGAAAAAAATCTCTGGGCATGTCTGTGAAGGCATCTCCAAAGAAGTTTAATGTAAGTGAAAAGACACCCACCCCGATGTAGGTAGCCATTTTACAGGATGGGAGTCCAGACTGCATGAAAAAGAAAAAGCCAGTTGAACAGCATTCATTACTCTGCTTCCCAACTATGAATACAATGTGACCAGTCGCCACATACTCCTGGCCAAGCCTTTGTATTATGAAATTATAAATTATAAAATAACCTTTCTTAAACTGCTTTTGTCATGTATTTTGTCACAGCAACCACACACACACACACACACACACACACACGGTTGCACAAAACAGAGAACTGTAGAGCAAGGCTTTGACAGAATGGTGAGGACCAGTTCCCCATCATCTGCCCCAGTGTCCCTACAGGGACCAAGGCTGGGATCTTCCTAATAATAATCCCACCCACCACTGTACATTTACACACAGCATTTCTTTTCAGTACATTTCATTGCATTTTCAGGGGCATATTTTTCTCATGTAATGATAATAATATGTAAATAATTCTATACCTTAGTTTTTCTCTCAAATTTAGATGACAAAATTTATATTTAGGAGATAAGTAATGAATTTAGTAAACTTCAATTTCACTTGCTTGCCATTCCTAGTCATTTCAATCATAAGTAAATTCAATTACGTAGCTTGGGAGCCCTTCCTAAACTGTACACACTAAATCACAGCCAATGTACAGGTGTGCTATTAAAATAGCTGAAAGATCATCCATCTCTTTAATTAGAAATTTATTCTTATTCTTTTTATGTGTGTGTGTGTGTGAGAGAGAGAGAGAGAGGGGGGGGGAGAGAGGTAGACCCCTGGAGGTCAGAAGGCCTCAGAACTGCTGGAGCTAGAGTTACAGGCAGTTGTGAGACACCTGACAACATGGGTGCTGGGAGCTGAACTCAGGTCCTCTGGAAAAGATACTTTTTACCACTGAGCCACTTCCTCAGGCCAAGCAGCAAATTTTAAAAACCCAACACTTTGACAAAATCATTCTTTTCAATAATTACACCATTATGTTTCTGTAGAAACAGAAAAGTTCATACAAACACACACACACACAAAAAAAAAAAAAAAAAAAAAAAAAAAAAAACTCTACAACTTCCAGCTTAGGAGTCTGAGCTGAGGTCTTTCAGGCTGTGGTCCTTGATGTGTCCTGCATGAGGACATACACAGTGCATCCCATGGTGATTGAGTGTTCAAGACTAAGGTGCAACACAGGGAAGGTGCAACCACAAACACCTCAGAGTCACTAGACATTTGGTTCATAGATACATGCACAGGCAAAACACACCACATAGAATAAAATGAATCAGTCTAATTTTTTTTTTTAAAAAAAGAGCACTTTACATTTAGGAAGGAAGGAAGGAAGGAAGGAAGGAAGGAAGGAAGGAAGGAAGGAAGAGAGAAGAGGAAGGAAGAGGAAGAAAGGCAGGGAAGAAGAAAGGGGAAGGAGGGAGGGAAGGAGGAGGAAGGGAGGGAGGGAGGAGAGGGATGGATCAGCAGATGCTGTATGTAAACCAGCAGTCTGAGCTTGTGAGCTAAAGAGGCTGTGCAAACAGCCCCTTCTTCTTTCTGTAGCAAGAGTTCTAATTGGTATTAATAATAAAAATTGGAGTCAGATATTGGGGGAAAGCTGAAAGATGGGAGAAACAAAGCAGCCACTCACCAGCTCTTACCTCTACCTCAAACCAAATGGGCCATCCTATCTCCAGGAACCCTCAGACTGACTGCCTAGACTGCCATGAGCTCCTGTCTCCTCCCACCTTATACTCCTCTCTCAGCCCAGCCACAGACCTTCCTGTCTCCACCTTAGTGCTGGGATTCAAGGCAGATCCCAAGTGCTGGGATCACCTTTGTGTGAGCTCTGTTTCTCTTTCAGACTGGATCAGTTTCCTGTAGCCCAGAGTGGCCTTGAACTAACAGAGATCTGTCTATCTCTGTCTCCTGAGTGCTGGAACTAAAGGTGTGTGCCACCACTGCTTGGCCTCTATGGCTAAGTAGTAGCCTTGCACACTGATCTTCACGCAAGCTTTATTTGTTAGATCATAAAAAAATATCACCACAAACCCAGCAGAGGCTGTGGTTCTATCCTAGCACCCCAGCATGTCAGAACTTTCTAAACACCTCCTCACAACCTGTACACCACAAGCTTCATTCCAGAAGGAATTCTTCACAAGATGAAAGTCTTATTCAATCACATAGCAGATACATGATCCAATTTCCTTTCAGTGAACTCAGCCCACTGCAGATGTTGCTCTACATAAAATCCAGCCGCTCTGGTTCCCTTTACATTTCGCATGTAGATGGTTTTAAATTACTTACACGTAAAGTCTGTGGACTTTCTACGATTAACAAAAAAAATGTAATGAAAGTATTTAGCAGAATGGTGTGAATACTGTGTTACTATAATTTGCCTACATATATTGTATTTAAGGTGTGTCCACTTTGACATGGAAGTTTAAATTAAAGGTGAAATAAATTTTATCGTCATAGAACAGCCTAGAAAAGATTCTTTTTAGAGCATTGTAATAGCAGTATTACTGTATCAAAATACAAAATGGGAGGGCTAACCAGGGTGATTTAAAAAAATCTAAAAGTAATATAATGGAGGCACAACTCTATGTATATGAAAAATCACTGCATTTTTAATAGGGTTATTAGTTTCATGGCAGAAATAAAACATAAAAAACCAATGGCATTTAAAGAAAACATCCTCCCAAAATTAAAAAACAGCCCTTTGAGCTGGCTGTGATGGTAGATACCTTTAATCTCAGCTCTCAGGAGGCAGAAGTAGGTGGATCTCTATGAGAATGAGGACAGTCTGGTTTATGGAGAGAGTTAGGCAGAGCTAAAGTATGAGACCTTGTTAGAAAAAAAAGTCCTTTGAAATGGTATCCTGAAAATAAGCAATGTAATAACTAATACACCATTATAACAACAAATCATAATCAGTTGTACAATTTCGTTTTTGTAGCAAAGTTCCTTATATCTGAGTCAAAACACAGTATTATAGTTGCTAAGCAAACAATTCTATTATTAAGTGTGTGTGTGTGTGTGTGTGTGTGTGTGTGTGTGTGTGTGTTGGGTAGCACAGGTGCAATGTTTGTACCTGAGTGCAGGTATGCATGTGCACACGTGGAGATCAGAGGGTAACTTTGGGAGTCTGTTCTCTCCTTGCACTATGGATTCTGGGGACTGAACTCAATTCCTCAGGCTTGCACCATTCCACTGGCCCAGGAGAAGATTCTTTAATGCAAATGTCAATTTGTGTCTTCCTTCCTTCCTTCCTTCCTTCCTTCCTTCCTTCCTTCCTTCCTTCCTTCCTTCCTTCCTTCCCTCCCTCCTTCCTTCCTTCCTTCCATTTAAGACAGTATTTCATAAAGTCCAGGCTATCCTCAAACTCTCTATAAAGCCTTGAGCCTTGATCCTCCTGTCTCCACCTGTCAAGTGCTGGGATACAGACACACACTACCACACCCAGTTTATGTGGTGCTAAGAATTGAATTGCCTGGAGTCTCCTGCATCCTGGGCAAGCCCTCTGCCAACTGATTCATATCTCCAGCACACAAATATCAATTCTTTGTTGTTGTTTATTTATTATGTAAGCAGTGTTCTACCTGTATGTAGGCCTGCACACCAGAAGAGGGCGCCAGATGTCATTACCGATGGTTGTGAGCCACCATGTAGTTGCTAGGAATTGAACTCAAGACCTCTGGAAGAGCAGTTAGTGCTCTTAACCACTGAGCCATCTCTCCAACCACTATCAAGTTCTTAATAGTCTAATCTAATCAACCTCATTGTAGTAAGATTCCATAGTATTCTAGTTTTCCTCAACGATTTTTCTTCTCATAGAGTTTTGGAAATCAGTCCCACTGTTAAGTGTTCTAATGACAACCTTTGACTTCAGCATTTCCAGATATTATTCAGACACAATCTCTTGTAAATCTGGCCATCTAATGAGCACATTCACTTCATAGCATCAGTAGCTAGAGGGGGGAAGGGGAGAAAAAATTAATACTGTAGATTGTGTCATCCAATGCACTATATACTCTGCAGAAGTCAGATATTCAGTATGGGGCTGGAGAGATGGCTCAGCGGTTAAGAGCATCAGCTGCTTTTCCTGGATGACCCAGGTTCAATTCCCAGCACCCACATGAGGGCTGACAATCATCTGCAAACTCTGTTCCAGGGGATCTGTTCCCTTTTCTGGCCTCTGAGGGCACCAGTCACATGCATATGTGGTACACAGATACACATGCAGGCAAAGTATCCATGCACTTTATATAGGTAAAACATTTTCAATATACATCCACTACAAAGAGCATGTGCTTGTGAAGTAAACACTATTCACTGCTCTGAAGTGGGTGAAGTCACAAGAGACGTGCAGGATATGCCCACAGTTACAAATGATAGGTGTGGAACTGAAAAGGCACATGACTCACTCCAAAGCCCAGTCTCTTCCTACTAAAGTGGACCTTCCTTTAATGCTGCATCTCCCAGACACCTAGCAAGTACTAAAGTGTTCCAATGTTCAGAGATGAATGCAATTAGCCAGCCATGTCTGCGAGTGACAATGCTAAGCTCACCTGAAAAGAAAAGTTCTCCTTGTCTGTTACTCAGATGTAATACTCAGGTGACTTGGATAAACGGGGCTCACCTTGAGCTAGCATACACCATGACAGAAGTTCAAAGCACAGTCTCAAACGTGAGGTAAGCTGAAGCTTCAACATGAAGCTTGACCTAAACTTGACCATCTGAGACAAAACTCATCTGTCATCTGGTCCTTTCCTGGTTTTCCTCCACCAGGGTTGTTCAGGATACATTATACATTCTCTTTCTTTACTCCCTAAGGGTCATTTCTTCCATTGCTGTCCCCAAAGGTCAGACTTCCTGTCCATCCATCCATATTCTCCAAAGTCTACTGTCCTTTAAAATCGGATCCAACACACACACACACACACACACACACACACACACACACACACACACACACACACACACACTCACCCTGGCTATCCTGGAACTCATTCTGTAGACTAGGCTACAATCAAACTCAGACATCTGTCTGGCTCTGCCCTCTGAGTGCTGGGATTAAAGGCAGGGACCACCATGCTTGGCTAATAATAATTTTTAAAATTTAAAATTTAAATTTACCTGGCCAAAGATTTATATAACTTTCTTACTTTCCTTTTATCTTCTTTCTCCTCCTCTCTCCCCACTCCTCCTCCTCCTCCTTCTCCTCTTTCTTCTTATGAGTCCAGGTCACCCATACATAACTCAGGTTGGCCTCAAACTCATTATATAACCAAGGATGACTCTAAACTCCTGTTTTTCTTGTCTTAAGGTCTCAATTGGTGGGATTACAGGCATGCACCACCACAAATAATTACATTCAATGACTATCCTGCTATCACCTTGCCCTTGCCCTTGCCCTTTGCTTCAGGGGCTATTGGGATGAACTCGTTTTATGTAAATTGCTACGATTATATAGAAGGCAGACATCATAACTCAAGAGCTTGGCTGCTATGAAAGATGAAGCCAGGGTTCTGTGACCTACACGACCAGGCACTTAGCGGTGGGCTCTATCTTTCAGGGTAAAAGTCAGTAAAAACATCTCTTGGTCAATGAGACCTACTCTATGGAAGACACACTGTAGGGATTACTAGATTTGGGGCAATCATCTGGCAGGCTCAAAGAAAGGGAAAAACTGACAGAGTTGCTAACTGAACCTGCCTGGTGGCAGGTGGGGATGTGGCACATGGTACCTGTTTGGAATCTGACATGGGCAGATTGCGATCCAAGCAGCATGATGGCTAGCACTGTAATCAGAGCTCTGCCGAGAAACAAGATTCATGAAAGAAATTATACAAACTTATTTCCCTTCTTCTCTCATCTGTCCATCATAAGCATTTCATTGTTATATAATATTTACTCAATGCAGTGTAACATTCCAATTTCTTAGATCTCCTATTTCTGCTTACAAATCTAGGGAAAAGATTAGCCACTTTCCATAGAAATGTAAAAAGCTTTACTAGACTTATACTTGTCACCAAAACAATGCTAAATGTGAACTGTATTCTTTTTATCTTATATAATCCTGAATATCACTTTTCACTCAACACTGCAGTCTCAGAAACATAATGCTTGAAAGGATGTTTCTGAGAGCAGCTTTTCAGTGACTCAGAATTGAGTGTTCCCCCAGATTTCCTGCACTCCAAGAAGTCCCCAGCCCTAGTGACCGGAGGCCATGTATACTGTAGTTACTGCAAAGGTGTCACTTCCATCACACAGGCACTGCCTTTGTATTCCCATGGCAACCCATTTTTCTGACCTTCTAACCCAGAAAAGCAGCTCAATGACCAGCCTCTGCAAAGGAAGTCAGGAGAATGAGACATCATTCTGGAGTGCCCACTAAGTTCCTGTGGAACACACAATGAGGTAGACTGGAACAATCAACCACGCTGATTTAGCTCCACTCCGATGAGTGCCAAGGCAGCCATTGAAATTAACACAAACATGATTGCCTTCCCAAGAAACAAGGCCCCTGAGATGACCTTAAGGAATCATAGTCTGATCTAGCTCCTAAAATTAATTACAGCTTATTTGAAAGGCGTCTGCTCATTTACCTAGGGTTCTAAGGACTGTAAGAAGCAAATGAATGGTGAGGTAATTACACATTCACACTTTTGACTGGACTGCCCAATCCAACAAGTGAAACCACCTCGGTGAAATGCCCAACACTGAAACAGCACTCCAGAGTAAACAGGCACTGTGAATGCCCCTTCAGCTGGAGACAGCCCTACTGCAAGTTCAGACACCAGGAAGAGGCTCTGAGGACACTTCTCAGCATGCCTGCAAATGGCTGTGTAAACAGGAGGGAACCATGGACAGCCTCTCCGATGCTGTAAACTTTTCCTTTCCCCTTCTTACTTAATTCTTTTTCTTATACAACTAAAACTTCTGAATGCAGAGCAGGTCCCAAGTATACCAAGCAGAGACTGGTTTAGTGAAAGTCCATGAACAAGGCTGAGTTTGTGTGCAACAGATGGGGCATGGGGTCTGTCATGTTTCCCACAACAACTCCTTTTTGTTATTGCTGTTGTTTTAGAAGGGTCTTCTGCAGGGTTAGGGTTGGTGTGTTCTCCATCTTGCTACATAGCCAAGGTATCAAAGTCAAGCCATGAACTCCTTCCTCCTCCTGCTGCCTGAAGCCCCCAAGTGGTAGGCTGATAGGTCCATACCAGCATAACAGCCGCCTTTCTAAGACAATTCAGTGTTTACTGACACTGGGTTTTCCTTTTACCTTTAACACCTACCTCATTCCAGGTCACAAATACACGGTAGCAGTGAACTTCACACTAAGGTCTGTGACTGTGACAGTAGATACCTATGCTAACCTATGCTAATTACCTCCCTAGCATATTCTACAACGTCAACTTGTACCCCATCCTAGTCACTGGGATGAGCACAATGCATCTTCTTGGGGTCATGGGGCACTGGTGTCATAAATATCTGCTTCTAGAAGGCAGGTGATGTGTCCAGTGAATGACTGGGTCAGTAAGGGAAGGCCATCAACAAGGCATCAATGCTGAAAGAGGTCCCAGGGGTAAAAGCCACAAATAAACAATACAGATGTTATCAATGATCTCTGTGAGAGCAGAATTAGTTCCAGTAAACCAACATCATTAAATTAATTATACAGAGTTGACTAGTTTTGAGTTGGTTTTTCAATACTTTTTGCATTAAAATTATAAATGTATTTGCTTTTAAGATAGTATGAATGTAATACATAGAATTCATTTCATGCTTATGGATTGCCCTAGTCTCATCGTTGGGATTAACAACATGAGCAAGGGTTGGGAAGAAACGGGTTTATTCAATTTATACTTCCAGGTCATTTTGTCACTGAGGGAAGTGAGGGCGGAAACTGAAGAAGAAATCCTGGAAAAACACTGCTTACTGGATCTCTATCTCAAAGTATGCTGCCTTCCAACAGCTCTAAGAGATGATACTGTACACAGTGGGCTGGGCCCTCGTACATCAATTAACCAACCAAGAAAATGCTTCACAGACATTCCCACAGGCCACTCCTTTGGAGACAAAGCCCTCAACTGAGGTTCCCTCTTCCCAGGTCTTGTCAAATTGGCAACCAAGTTTAGCCATCACACGTATATTTAACAATTACAATAAATAACTGAATATATATGATTGTCTATTATGGTTGTTCCCTTTTAAAGAACCCTAAGCTTACAGGTTTAAGAAACTCTCAACAGCAAACCAAATAGCTAGCCAGTTCCAGCATAAGCCCCCAAGAGGAAAGCCAGAATAGAGGAAAGATGGTCCAGATGGTTGCTGCAAGCAGGCTAGAAGGAAGAATGCTGATGTAGGGGTTATCTAGACTGCCTATCATCTTATTTCAGTATCCACCAGGATGGTTCCAAGACTGCTAGAACCACTGAAATCCAAGAGCATCACCTATTAAAGGACACAGTGTTGGCATAGAACACATATGCATCACACCAGCACTCTATCTCATCTCTGGACCACTGATAATGCCTAATGCAATGTAAATAAATACCTATTGCTTTGGGGAAAGCACTGTGGTAGTTATACTGAGAACGAAACCCCCAAGGCTCGTATGTTTGAATGCTTGGTTCCTAGTTTGTGGCACTGTCTGGGAAGAATTGGAAGGTGTGGCCATGTTGGAGGAGGCGTGTCACTGAGGTTTGAAGAGCACATGTTAGCCCCGTCCCCCATCTCTGCTTGCTGCCTGAAGATCAGGATTTAAAGCTCTTGGCTACCACTCCAGTACCATGCCTGTCTCCTTCCAGCTATGGTAACAATGAACTTACCCTCAGAAACTGTATAAGCAAGCCCCCAATTAAATGCTTCTGTGTATAAGAGTTGCCTTGGTCCTGGTGTTTCTTCACAGCAGTGGAACAGTAAGAAAGAAAATGATAAAGAAAAGCCTGTATAAAGTGTTATATCTTTCTCTTATCACTTTTTATTTTTTTGCTGACTGCAGATACAGAGGGCAACAGGCATTTGAATTATTGGTTGACTGATTTTAATTTACAAAACCTGGCTGAGGAGACAGCTTACTCAGTAACATGCTTGCCATTTAAGCCTGAAGACCAAGGTTCCCTCGCCAATACCCACAATAAAAAGAAAGAAAGAAAGAAAGAAAGAGAGAGAGAGAGAGAGAGAGAGAGAGAGAGAGAAAGAAAGAAAGAAAGAAAGAAAGAAAGAAAGAAAGAAAAGTGTGTGTGGTGGTGTTTGTTCAAATCACAACTCTGAGGGACAGACTGGAGGACCCCAGAAGCTTCATGACAGCCAGCCACATCTACTCGATGAGTTCCAGGCCAGTGAGAGACCCTAACTCTGAAAATAGGGTAAACAACAAAACAGAAATGAAGCCTGAGCTTGACCTCTGCCCTGTGCATGTGTATGTGCTTACACACACACACACACACACACACACTTGCAAATCAAAACTGACAAAAATGTATACACATGTGTAGACTGCAGAATGGCTAAATGAGGCTCACCTCTGCATCACCTCCGGCACCCTCCTTCACAGAACAGTGGAAATCTCAGTTATTTTTTTATCCTATTCTCTCACTATCACCACCCCATTTCTCTTTTTACCATCTACTTCAAGAACAAAGTTCATTTTTCTCTCAAGGATTCTTTAAACACAAAGCATAGGGGGGAAATGTGGCAAAGGATATGAGAGAATAATACTGAAATGTTTTTACCACATATGATTGTTAAAAAGAAAACAGTCAGTAAAAATCTGTGATTTAAAGATTTTAAGACTGGCACCTGATAAAGGAATAAAGTCCACATAACATAATATTTGATAAGGGTGGAGCTTTTGAGTCACACAGCTTGAACCAAACTTGAGTCACTGTTATCAAGAACATTGTCAAATACCACTTATATATAAGGTATGTGACGAAATACGTCGATAATCCTAGGTGTAATGTTTGTAGCTACTTGCCAGCTATCACACTTGGAATTTGAACTCAAGGCAAGATGAATATGCTAAACTATCACCCTCTTCCTCAGAGTAGGTACAAAAATGGAATGGAATCATTTAAAGTAGAATCCTGTGAGCCTGTCAGATCAACAACTCTGGAAACTGAAGGCAAGAAAAGCAACGGAGCTGAGGTGTTCAGAACTATCCTGGGCAACACAGGGGCCCTCATCTCATAAACAAACAAGCAAGTAAATAAGTAAATAAACAAATAAGGAAAAATGGAAACACTAGCTACTCTTCACAGGACATTAGTTTGATTCCCAGCATCCACATCAAGGCTCACAAATGTCTATAACTACAGTTCAGAGATCTGACAGTCTTTTGGCCTCTATAGGCACTCCAGACATATGCTGCAGATACACATGCAGGCAAACACTCATATGCATAAAATAAAATTTAAATCCCGTTCAACTCATTTTGGCAATGCAATGCTGTGATTGCCAAACTGAAGCAGCTGGATTTCAAGTTCAAGGTCTTGTGAACAACATAGTAAGACATTTTATCGAAATACAAAGGAACAATATCAACAACAAAATGACCCACAAGATGAAACTATCTAATTCAAGATATAAGCAATCTTCCATACAACCAGCCAAAGAAACCTGGGTCAAGAGACATGCATAGTTTTATTGGGACAGGAATGTATGCATAAACCATAAGAGAGCATGCGCAATGAGTATAGTGCCATGTGCCAATAATCCTGGGACTCTAGAGGTAGAGACAGGAAGATAGTGAACTCAAGGCCAGTCTGGGTGGCATAAGACTCTGCATCAAACAAACACACAGGAATACATGCAGGAAAAATTACCACATCATTAAGAATAGAAATCAGACACTGCTGTCTTTAGTTAAACAGGTCATATTAGAAAACCATTATTAGTGAAACAACAAGTTTAGTTAAAATCCTGAAATGATCATGGACACAACTATTAAACAAGTTGAAGACCTCCTCAGATAGGTAGGAAAAACATCAGGAGGGTCAGACTGGAGCCAGGCTCCCTTGGTAGGCCTGGGAAAGCACTAAGGCATCTTCAACCCTTCAAACAGAGCACTACCATAGCAGCTTCAGAAGACAGGTGTCTAGAGCTGCAGCCTGGCCTAGAGTATCATCTTCGGGGAACAGAAGTGGATTGGCAAGCAAAAGACAGTACTTTCCTGTCTCTTCAAGCATATTTTGCTTCAAAAGTCCCCATTTGCCAGCTGATGCATGCATCAGGTGCATGCATATACATTTGTGGTGTGCGTGAGTGTGTGTGTGTGTGTGTGTGTGTGTGTGTGTGTGTGTGTGTGTTGGCATGCCTATGATCAGCTGAAGTGACTTCTGGGAGTTACTTCTTTCCTTCCACTATGGGTTCCAGCAGTGGAAGCAGGTGGTCAGGCTTGCATGGCAAGCACTTTTACCCACTGAGCCATCTCACCACTCCTGGGAACTCATTTAATGAGAAATAAAAGTTTCTTCCACAATGAAAAGAGTAACAAGTGTGTGTTAGTTATGGTTATACCCTCTCTTCACAAAGCCTTATACAACTATAGCAAGTTTATATATTCAAGGGCATAAAGCCTAATTCAGGAGGCAGGGTCTCAGCGTGTCCATCCTAGGTCCTGCCCACAGGCCGAATTCTTCCCAGGATAGCTGTGAATGCAGACCAGTGTATTTGCAGAATGCAATATCAAAAGGTTGGGCATTCCTGATGACCTCCAGGACTTCACACCCTCAACATGACCTCAGGGACATATTTGAGAAGAACTCTAGGGAGGGTCAAGAAACACAACCTAGACTGAAGAATCCCAG
The DNA here is from genome assembly GCF_003668045.3 of Cricetulus griseus. Classification (NCBI taxonomy): domain Eukaryota; kingdom Metazoa; phylum Chordata; class Mammalia; order Rodentia; family Cricetidae; genus Cricetulus; species Cricetulus griseus. Next base: position 123,402,013 of record NC_048597.1, read on the forward strand.
GAAGTGTATAATATCACCAGTGAAATAAAATACATATCAGGAAATATTTTCAAATTATGAAACACCAAATGTAGACCACCTGCCACACGAAGTGTGAGTCATCCCGGCACGGCACACTGGGAAAGGGATGACCTCTCTAAGGAGGCATCATGCTCCCTCGTGCTCAGTAAGATGTGTTCTGAGACCTTCACCAAGATTTCAAACCAGATAGAAAGGGAGTTCACATTTGTGTACACAAGCACTCAAAAAACTGCACAGAAGCACTGTTTTCACAAACCATGTAAATAATCATTATCATAGTCTCAAATTCATATTAATTGACAATGGACATAAACATATTTTCTTTATTCTGGACAAATAACACAAGTGGTGCATAAATATTTGAGCACTGGGTATGGCTAAAACCAAAAGGGATCTGGGAGGCATTAATTTCAAGACATCTAAGAGAAATCCTTGCTAGTAATATAGTGTTCAAAGTATAGATCAGATGCTAAGTCTCCTGCCAGCACACACAAACCCTAGTCATATAGACTTGCACCCAGGGAAAGTCCTAGGGACCACCAAATCATCCAGAGGCCTCTACCCAACGTTAGTGCCCTCACCAGAGGCCAAAGACCCAAGACTTTCTATTTAAGACACAAATGAGCCCTGGGAAAGGAAGTGGTTACACTTTAGCGTGTAGTAATTCACTTGGTTCTCAGTATGAGAAATTCTGGGTTGAGATAGTCGAAGGGGAAGTTCTGGAAGAGAAAAGAGGAAAGAATATCCTGTCGGGAGGGGTGTGGGAAAGGAGGCAGAATCCAGACACTGACATCCATCAGATGTTGAATTGAACTCAGACCTGAGCTCTCACCAATGACCAACACCACACACGATGCAGGCCAAAATACAGTACTCACAGAAAACTCTAAGGCTGTAAAATACACAGACACTGTGCTGTGTCCAAACAGCTTATCAATGGCCAAACTGCAGACGTATATTTTTTAAAAGTCAAATCAAGACGAGTCAGTGTTGTATGAGATAGTTTTCTGAAATATTACTGAGTTCTCTAGCTTCATTTTAATTCTGAAAAACATGGACTTGATTCCAACTCTCCCCAGGAGCTTTTGTTTGTTAGTTGGTTTTGTTTGTTTGTTTTGATACAGGATCTCGCTCTGTTGCCCTGACTGAAGTGTTATTTCATTCTTAATTCAGACTAGCCTCAAACCCCTAACATTCTGCCTGCCTCAGCCTCGCCAGTGCAGGCATCACAGGCGTGCACCACCATGCCTGGCACTCTCTGGGCCTTTTAAAAAGAAAAACAACACAACAACAAAAACGAATAAAAACAAACAAAACAAAACGCAATCAGGCACCGAAGCCTTGACAACATTACAAACAAAAGTGAAAGTCCTCAACATCTTTTTAGCTACAAACTACAAAAGTTTACTCCGAGGGTTTGTCTGGGGAATCTTTCCCTTCCCGGTGTTGCCGGGGGAAGTAAATCGGAACCACTCAGAACAGACTTTGTTGGCCACCAGCAGGGGAGCCCTTCAGCTTTTGTCCCCAATCCATTCAAACAAAAGAAGCTCGGTTTGGGCTTCCCAACCAGGGTCCCGCACCCCGCGGGGCCCTGCACACCCCGGGGCCCGCTACTCACTCCTCAGCGCCCCGATGAGCAGGGAGCCATCCTTCAACAGCTCTTTGATGAACTTGTTGGTTCTCTCTAGCTCGATCTCGTGACACTGAAGTCTCTCCCTGAAATCCGGGCTGTCCAAGTACGAGTCGCTGAACTCCAGAGTGGGCAGCCCCATGGCCCAGGCGCCGGGGCCGCGGGAGCGGCGGGTGTGGGGACACTGCGAATGCGGGGAAGCGCGGGGAAGCGCGGAGGACCGGGCCCCGCGCGCCGGGCTCAGTGCAGCTGCCCCGAGGCCAGGCGGAGGCTCAGGGCGCTGTCACCGGGGTGCATCGTCACTCGCTCGCAGCGTGGGGGTAGCGAGGCTGCTGGCTGCGCCGCAAGAGGACAGCCTCCTGGCAGCGCTACTCGCGGGCCGTGGGGACAGTGGCGCGCACTTAGCCGGCGGTGCCCCGCGGCTACTCGGGCCCGCCGGGAAACCCGCCCCCTGCGCCGAGTGCACGCGGGCCGGGCTGAAGCTCCCGGGCCGACCCTCCTACGCGCTCCCCGCCCCTCGCTGTCCCCGCCCGGTCCCCGCCCGGTCTCCGCCGTGCGCACTTCGCTCCCGGCGCCCGACACTGCTCCGCAGCCTCGCACGGAGCACGACCTGCTCCCCTCCGGGTCCACGGTGATCGCCCGGCCCTGTGCGCCCCAAACCGTCTCCAACCCCAACGTCTCTCTCAGGCACACTGGAAGAGACTCCCACGTTAACTCCGGCTGAAGTCAGTATCCTCAAGCCTGCTGGACCTCCTAGCGGCTTCCAGGTTTCACTGCCCAGACTTTCAAGGTGAAAAGGGTGTTCTGACTTGGTCAGCAGTGAGGTGACTTGGTTGTTTCCACCCCCCAGTATGTAAGAAAGTGGGAAGGTTTTTCAATTTACATATTTTGCACTCCAGTTTTAGTTTCTGAATTGACACCCTGCTAGGCAGACCTACAAACCCGGAGATTCTCAATGTGTTGACCTGGTGGCAGTGGTGACCAATACCCGTATTCAAGAGGCTGAAAATTGTTGAGAGTTCAAGGTCAACATGAACTACACAACAAAACCCTCTAGCTGAGGTAAAAATAAGAATTTCTTCAAAAAAGTTACCCCTGTAGCAGAGTTTAGCCTAGGAAATGTGAGTTCTCTTGACACCATGGCAGCCAACAAAAGAGGCGCCTGTCCCACCCCATGCTGCGCCATCAATAGGATTTCTGAGAATTCCTCAAGGTTCTGCTTTTCATTTCTCATTTCCATTGCTTTGTGCATTTGAACCATCTGTTAAAAAAAAATCGTACAAATCATGGGGTACAAAATCCATCAAAGTGCTTTACATTTTTTCCCAATTAAATTTCAGGAATTTTTAGATTCAATTTTTTTCAAGCATACAATAACATTAAAAATAGCATGTAAACCTTAAAACAGACAAAATAGTTTAAACAATATGCTGGGTGGCTTGTTTTAAGTTCTTCTTTTAAAAGCTTACATCCATATTCTCCTTTCTTTCTTTTTTTGTTTTTCAAGACAGAGTTTCTGTCTTGAAACTCTGTAGCAGCTCTGGCTGTCCTGGAACTCACTCTGTTTTCAGGCCGGCTTCACAGAGGTCCACCTGTCTCTGCCTCCTGAGTGCTGGGATTAATGGTGTGCACCACCATAACAAGCTCATATTTTCATTATTACTCTGCACACATTTTTAAAAGATGTGTGATCACAATTATATTCATTTTATTTTATTGCATTTATAGGGAGCAAGGAGCATACACTTGTGACACTGTGGAAGTCAGAGGGCACTTTGCTGCAATTGGTTATCTCATTCCATCATGTAGGGATTGAACTCAGATTCTTGGGCCTGGCTGCAATTGCTTTTGTCAGCTGAACCATCTTGCCAGCCCCAGTTACAGTTATTTTCATTTTCAAGGGTGGAACTTGTCTGTTAGTTGCATATATGCACAAGGGAAGACAATAATACTGTTTGTCAACTATGAAGGGGAGGTAGTAGGCAATTCTTTATGTGCTGTGATTATTTGTTTGTGTGTTTGGTTGGTTGGTTGGTTGGTTGGTTGGTTTTTCAAGACAGGGTTTCTCTGTGTAGCTTTGGAGCCTATTCTGGCACTCGCTCTGGAGACCAGGCTGGCCTCGAACTCAGAGATCCGCCTGCCTCTGCCTCCCGAGTGCTGGGATTAAAGGCATGTGCCACCATTTAACATCTATTTGTCACACAAACTGAAAGACAGAAAACCAATAAGACCTAACAGGTTCCTGTTCTAAGCACCTAAATGCTGTGGAGTGGTCTGAAACAGTATAAAACAGAACATTGCTTCTTCCATCTCATAACTTGTGACCATTTCTATAAAAAGTTCATCACACTCTTTGAGAAGCAGCTTTTAATGTTGATGGCTGTTGTTCAGTTTTCCGCAGAAGTCATACACAGCTATAGCATAGATTCTAAGACCTGGTTTATCATTCCTTCATGTGGATAGGTAATTGTCTATTTTACTCTGACTGTCTATATCACTGGCATCCAGGAAGATAAAGAAATCAGAGTACCCTACTTGACCCTAAGAGTTTCTCAGGAAAGAAAGTCCAGAGTATGAATGAGCAAGCATAATCCCTGGAGCAGGTAGGTAAGCTGCAGCCTGGCAGGGGTGCCTACGAAGCAGTGTGTTTCCACTGGAGCCCATTGGCACTCTGCTGTGGAACTGTGACTTTTCTGCCTACTTCTCACCCAGTAGGATCTAAAGTACAGTATGGCACTGTCAGAGTTACTCATGATTCAATCTGTGATTCATGCTTTAATGATACCTGCTAGTCTAGCCTTCTCTCATGCCACATTAACCCAACCACCAGAAATGTTTCAGCTTTGAGAAGAATTTACTGACAGTTTTGAACTATTGTTTGCACCTTATTATTCCCCGACCGTAATAAATGAACCTGATACTTTGCAAGAGGTGGGCTTCCAAATGAAAGTTCTCCAAATCTGCAAGTGTAAAGTATCCTTTGAAATTTTATTTCATTGGCGCCTTTCCAGATACTTCCACTTTTGCAGTACGTGGCATTTGTTAGCTGCACAGATATTATTAGCTGAACACACCCACTGGCACTGGCATGGATATTGGCACAGTGAAATGTCTCTGTTTGTTTTCTTCATAGAGTGGTGATGAGTGAGGCTTTGTGTTTCTATTCAAGAGTGACTAGGTAATGGGGGTGGATGGCAACTGTAGGGTTGTGAATCTGCCCCAAATCTTCTTTCCCAAGTTGATGTCTCCAGAAGTGTTTCTGGGAAGGTATTATTTTGCAGTTACTGAGAGCAGACCTTTCTTTAAGTTTAACTATGTATGTAAGTGAAGTGTGTGTGTATGTGTGTGTGTGTAAGTGTGTGTGTGTATGTAAGCATGCCACACATGGACAGGTGTCCTTGTTGGTCAGAAGAGGGTGTTGAATCTCCTGGAACAGGAATCATAGGCCACAGTGGCCTGGGAATCAAACCCAGAACCTTTGCAAGAGCAGTGCATGCTCTTAACCACTGAGCCATCTCTTTGGCCACTTAAGAACAGACCTATACCTTCAAAAGACAAATTTTCTAGGACTACACTCATGTTTGGGACAAGATGGCTAAACTTCAAACAACTGTAGACTTTTTGGCCTTTCTTTGAAGATGAGTACAAGGACATTGTCCCTGTTGACATCCCTCCTTTTCTAAAAGGAGTTTCTTTGGAGTTAAGTTTTGCATCACTCCATTTCCTTCTTCATATCTACGACTTCCAACATGACTGTGCCCAAATGAAAAACAAAACAAATCAAACAAAAGACACCTGGCATAGTGGCACATGCCTTTAATCCCAGCAATCTGGAGTCAAAGTCAGGCAATCTTTACCAGTTCAAGGACAGCCTAGTCTACATAAGAAGTTCTGGGACAGTCAGTGCTACACAGGCCTGGCATGAGCTTCTGAGACCCCAAACCTGCCTGTAGTTACGCACTTTCTTCAATGACACACCGCCCAATATTGCCAGTCCCTATGACCCTATGGAGCCATTTTGATTCAAACCACCACAGCATGACTCTTTTCCAAAAATCATTTACTTCGGTTAAATATATGTAAATTTACCATCTTTACCATGCCTGTCACTAAGTACATCCCCATTTGTGGGCAATAGTCACTGTTTTTCGTTTCAAACCATTTTCACCCTTACCCTCTAAACTTAGTAGTCATGAAACTTGAGTCCTGTTGCCTGCTCCTCAACACCTTTTCTTTCTTTGCCTGTGTGTGAGCTGGGTTCCTCATATGAGAGGAAGCACACACGGCCCCTTTGTATCTGTTTTCTTTTACTTAAGTCGGTCATTGAAACCAGAGACAAAGAAGACATATCTTAAAGTCATTTGAATCAACATTCAGTTTTTAAAGGTATTTTGTCATGTGCATGTTTTTAATTAATATTTTATGTAACTACTTATTTATTGGGAGTAGATGCACTTGCCACAGAGGTCAGATGATGATTCTCAAAGCTTATGTGTGTACTTTCTATCAAGTGGGTCCCAGGGATGAAAATCAAGTCAACAAGCTTTTCAGTAAATGCCTGTATCCCTGAGCTATCTCACCAGCCCCTACATTCAGTTTTGAAGCAAGTACCTTTCTAATATACTCTTCTACCAGCAATATGGCAAGTATTGTTAATTCTGCTCATTTAAATCATTACAGAGTAGCAGAAATGACTCAGCAGGTAAGAGCACATGCTTCTCTTCCAAAGCACTGGAGTTTGGTACCCAGCACCTACATCAGGTGGACTCACAACCATAGGTAATTCCTGCTCCAGCAAATGTGGTGCTCCCTCTGGCCTCTGTGAGCACAGGTGAGCACATGCACACACACACACAAACACACACAACCGCCTAAATAAAAAATAAATCAATAAAAAGTGTTGTAATTGATCCCCATCAAAATCCCAGCACAATTTTTCACAGACCTTGAAAGAACAATTCTCAACTTTATATGGAAAAACAAAAGACCCAGGATAGCCAAAACAACCCTGTACAATAAAGGAACTTCTGGAGGCATCACCATCCTGAATTCAAGCCCTATTATAGAGCTATAGCCCTGAAAACAGCTTGGTATTGGCACAAATATAGACAGGTAGACCAATGGAATCAAGTTGAAAACCTGGATATTAACCCATACACCTACGAACACCTGATTTTTGACAAAGAAGCTAATTTATATGATGGAATAAAGAAAGCATCTTCAACAAATGGGTGCTGGCATAACTGGATGCTGGCATGTAGAAGACTGCAGATAGATCCATGTCTATCACCATGTACAAAACTTAAGTCCAAATGGATCAAAGACCTCAACATAAATCCAGCCACACTGAACCTATTAGAAGACAAAGTGAGAAATACCCTTGAATTAATTGGTACAGGTGACCACTTCCTGAACATTACACCAGTAGCACAGACAATAAGGTCAACAATTGATAAATGGACCTCCTGAAACTGAGAAGCTTCTGTAAAGCAAAGGAGACATTCAGCAAGACAAAACGGCAGCTGACAGTCTGGGAAAAGATATTCACCAACCCCACATCTGACAGAGGGCTGATTTCCGAAATATACAAAGAACTCAAGAAGTTAGTCTCCAAAACACCAAACAATCCAATTACAAAGTGGGGTCTGGCACTAAATTAATGGCTGAAAAACATAAGAAAATGTTCAACATCCTTAGCCATCAGGAAAATGCAAAGCAAAACAACTCTGAGATACTATCTTACACCAGCCAGAATGGCTAAAATAAAAAACACCAATGACAGTTTATGCTGGAGACAGTGGAGACAGGGGAATACTCCTCCACTGCTGTTGGGAGTGCCAACTCGTACAGCCACTTTGGAAATCAGTATGGTGACTCCTCAAGAAAATGGGAATCAGTCTACCACAAGATCCAGCAATTCTGCTCTTAGGCATATACCCAAAAGAAGCACATACATACAACAAGGACATCTGTTCAACGATGTTCATTGCAGCACTATTTGTAATAGCCAGAAACTGGAAGCAACTTAGATGTCCCTCAACTGAGGAATGGTTAGAGAAAATGTGTTACATTTACACAATGGAGTACTACTTAGCAGAAAAAAAAAAAACAATGGAATCTTGAAATTTGCAGGAAAATGGATGGAACTAGAAGAAACCATTCTGAGTGAGGTAACCCAGTCACAAAAAGACAAATATGATATGTACTCACTCATAAGCAGATTTTAGACATAGAGTAAAGGATTACCAGCCTACAATCCACAGCTAGTAAACAAGGAGGACCCTAAGAGAGACATACATGGTCCCCTGGAGAAGGGGAAAGGGACAAGATCTCCTGAGCAGATTGGGAGCAAGGGAGTTGGGAGGAGGGGAGCTAGGAGAATGATAATGGGAGAAGAGGAGGGATGCAGAGGACATGAGGGAGCAGAAAGGTTGAGTCAGGGGAAGAATAGAAGAAAACAAGAATGGAGATACCATAATAGAGGGAGCCATTTTACAGAGAAATCAGGCACTAGGGAAATGTCTGGAGATCTACAAGGATGACACCAACTAACAATCTAAGCAACAGAGGAGAGGCTACCTTAAATGCCCTCCTCTGATAATGAAATTGATGACTAACTTATATGCCATCCTAGAGCCTTCATCCAGTAGCTGGTGGAAGTAGAAGCAGACACCCACAGCTAAACCTTGAACTGAATTGGAATCCAGTTGTAGAGAAGGAGGAGTGATGAGCAAAGGGGTCAAGACCAGGCTGGTGAGACCCACAGAAAAAGCTGACCTGAACAAGGGGAAGCTCTTGGTCCCCAGACCGATATCTGGGAAACCAGCATGGGACTGATCTAGACTCCAGGAATGTGGGTGTCAGTGAGGAGACCTCAGAAATCTATGGGGCTTCTTGTAGTAGATCAGTGCATATCCCTAGCATACGAATAGACTTTGGGATCCCATTTCACATAGAGGGACACTCCCTGAGCCTAGACACATGGGGGTGGTCCTAGGCCCTATCCCAAAGGATATGACAGACTTTGAAGACCCTCCCCCATGGAAGGCCTCACCCACCCCACCACCCCACCCCCCGGGGAGCAGAAAGGGTATGGGTATGGGTGTTAGTTTGGGGGGTGGGGGACAGGAGAGGAAGGGAGGGAAGGGACCTGGGATTGACATGTAAAAGAATCTTGCTTCTAATTCAAATAAAAAATGGAGGAAAAAAATAGTGTTGTAATCATTGATGTATCCCCTCAATGTTCTGTCCCTATCATTCCTCATCAGATTGCCACCTTGTGACTTAGTTACAGTCTCTTCTGTAGCTAGAAAATGTTCTTGCAAACCATCTCTAATACATACATCTCCTCCTTCCTTTGATCACTGTCACAATTAACAAACAAATGCTAAATGCAGTCAGCATTGATATAAAATTGCTTTGTATGGGCATAAGGAATGGTAGTGTGCCACAGGGTACACCAGAATAGAGCCCACATTGTATGAGCCTTCAAGTTCCAAGAGCTCATTATCCAGGAGATTAAAGAGTCATGGTTAGAAAACCAAAGAGCTGCAACCAACTACATGAGAACTGAGAAGAGAAAGCCTGGATGTATTAGGTGTATACAAGACTGGGTAAGAGACTAGTAGAGGCAAGAGAGAGGGAAGAAATAAATATGCTGAATTGTTTGGGAGATGAAGAGGGAATCCAAAAGTGCTTTGCTTTTCCATTCTGAATTTGAAAGGGATCAGTGTGATAAACTGGGTTGTCTGGGAAAAAGGGCAACACTGGTGCTCAAGGGGTGGGAGTGGAGTGAGGGAGCTGAGATGAGGCCGGAAATGTGGGGGAGGGTCATGGGGTTGGGCTGTGGGGTTAGTTTAACAGAGGTCAATGTCAGCGGCAAGCCTAGACCACAAAGTAAGCAAACAGAAGTGACTGAAAAGTATGGACTGTTTTTAGCCGGTGGGTGGTGGCACACCCCTTTAATCCCAGCACTCAGGAGGCAGAGGCAGACGGATCTCTGTGAGTTCGAGACCAGCCTGGTCTACAAGAACTAGTTCCAGGACAGCCTCCAAAGCCACAAAGAAACCCTGTCTCGAAAAACAAAAATAAAGCAAGGACTGTTTTCACAGTGACAATACAACAGCTCGGGCACCTGATGACTAAGATTGATACTCTGCTGACCTATTCTCAGAAAACTGGGTGAAGAAAAAAGGAAGCCCTAGTGTGAAACCTTCATTAGTTAGTACTATTGTGAGAAGGCAGAAGAGGGATAGAAAGGGAGGGGGGATGAGAGACAGAGAGAGGGAGGGAGGGAGAGAGCGAGGGAGGGAGGGGGAGGGAAGGAGGGAAATAAAAAGACCGATTATCAAAGACTGAGTCATCAATTATGATTTCCATGTAGTATTCATCTCTTGAGCTAAGTCATCTGCTCAATGATAAAAAGTCAGAGTAGCTCTTTTGTTGTGTGTCTTATCTCACTTTGGTCAATCATTAATGACAAAGGTGAAGAAGACAAGGCTGTTACACACACACACACACACACACACACACACACACACACACACACACGTATGGATTTATTTTATTTTATGTCTCTCTCTGTATGTGACACATGTGTGAAGCTACCCTTGGGCGGGGGTGGGGTGGGGTGGGGTGGGGGCGGGTCAGAAAAGGGCATCAGATAACCTGGAGCTGGAATTACTGGTGGTTCTGAGGCCACAGATATGGATACTGGGAACTGAACTCAGATCATCTGGAAGACCATCAAGCATGCTTAACCACTGAGCCATCTTTGCAGCTGGTTCAAATATTTATTGTAAAGTCATTTGAAAGCTGTGGTCTACATAGAGAGTTCCAAGATTGCCAGTCATACCCTGTCTCAAAAGAGAGTCGTTGAATCCTGGTTTTAAAAAAGATGCTCTTATTGCGTCCAAAGCAGAGGTATGTCTTTGTTCCTCTGTGTGCAGTGTGTGAGTCTCAGAGTTCACAGGCTACACCGTTGGATGCAGGGTCTTGAAGAGCTAGGCAAGTGCTGTACCATTAACTATTCCCAGTCCTTGCTGCAGCCTCATGTTGCAAAGATTCTGTAAGATGTAAATGTGTCATCTTCACCATCCATCTTGCTTGAGACAGCATCCCTTGCTGGTCACAATTGTGTCTTCCAAACTGAGCCTTCTCCCCAACCTTAAAAGATCTGTAGCTCATTTTCATGTTTCCATATCTGGGGTCTCATGTAGTCAAATTGGGCCTCACACTATTTATAGTTGAGAGTAACCTTGAACTCCTGATCTTCTTGCCTCTACCTCTTGGATGCTGGGGTTACAGATGTATCTTTCCATACCTGTTTTAAACTTTTATTCCTTAAAGCAGTGGCACTCAACATGTGGGGTGTGACCCTTCAGAGGTCACAAATCAGATATTTAAGCTAACAGTAGCAAAATTACAGTTATGAAGTAGTAATAAAATAATTTTATGGTTAGGGGTCATCACAACTTGAGGAGCTAAATTAATGGGTCACAGTGTTAGGAAGGTTGAGGATCGTTGCCTTAGAGAGTTCTAACTGGCTTTGTTGTAAAGGTGTCCTAAAGCAGGTTTAAAGAGAAATAGGAAGGCTACCCTGTTTGACACGGAGGACCTCACTTGCTGCTTAAGCTTGACTGGGCATGGAAAGAAAGTTTGCTTCCAGCCCCTAAGTGTGTGCTTGCTGGACCAGCTGGCAACCTGCCATGGACCTGGTAAAGGCAGAGAGGGACATCTTGAGGAAAATATCACGCCCCGCTGTGGCTAAAAGAAGCTAATTCAAACAAATAGCTCCACATCCAGCAAGAAGTCAGCACTCAGTGCTGCACACTCATGGATGATTTAACCCTAACAGAAGGAGTAGACCCACAGTCTCTACAGCTGGAGCATGTCCAACAGGAAGAAAAGAGATGGGAAAGGGACCCTGGTTAGGAGTCACAGTGGCTGCTTCCTTTGGGAGGCTACTCCCTCCTCAACTGCCCTGACTTCCATTCTGTTAGTGTGGACACACAAGAGACTCAGAGAGCTTGTACAAGTCAGCTATAATGGACACACAAGAGACTCAGAGAACTTGTACAAGTCAGCTATAACAATGAAGCATAATCTGTTTTTTTCAGTAAAGGGCAGAGTTACTATTTTTATACTTTATATATTTTAACATTTGTTAGTAATTTTTTCTCTCTTCATCAGTTTATTAAATTTTAACTGAGAGAAAGATGTGGATTACTGAGAGGAAGTGTTAGTTTTGCTAGATAAATAAAAGTAGACAGGGAGTTGAGAGACCGACCCTCCCTCCCCCAACACACACACACACACACACACACACACACACACACACACACACTGTTAATATGTCTGCAGCTCTCTTGCCCTCATCCCATGGTAAAGCCAGGTTTCAGTGCCCAGGAGCCAGACATCTGTGACTTCAGGTTGTTCTGTTTTCTGTTGATTTTTTTTTCTTTAGAGTCAGAGTTTTGTGTATCCCAGTATGGACTTGATCTCGATATGTAGAGAGGGTAATAATGAACTTTTGATCCTCCTGCCTCTACCTCTTTATTGCTGAGAATACAGGCAGGCACCACCATGCCTGTTTTTATGTGGTGTTGGAGATTAAACACAGCACTTCATATATGCTAGGCAAATACTGTTACAATTATAATGAAAAAAAAGAAAAAGAAGGAAAAAACACTTCATCTTAGATGCTGGATTCAACTTCACACACAGAGGAGGGGTGTGCTTAAATGGGTGTGACAGATAGGGTCCTGTTCCTGTCCTAGGAGACCCTTCTCTTGGGAGAGATCTCCTGAGGGCAGTGACTCCCTGGTGGTAGGGTTAGAGCCAGTGTCTCAGGCACAGGTGTGCTGAAAACTTGTCTTACAGGTCCTTCTCTCTGGAGACTGAAGGTGACTCATCACCTAACTTTTCCTTTCATGTCGGGAGGAGAGAAGAAACAAGGATATAAATAGTGACAGAGTTTGTCTGATAAGGAGGGGGAGGAAAGGGAGAATCCAGGGCAGAGGATAGACAGGGTGGACAGGGAGGAGGAGACAGAGGAGGGAGAAAGGGAAGGAGGGGATTCCAGGTGCTCCTTCCAGGAGAACCCAGTATCCTCCATTTGCTTGGCTTCTGGATACTCATAGTAATTTAGGAAGAGTGGTGCACACCTTTAAACCCAGCCCTTGGGAGGCAGAAGTAGATTCTGGGTGTCTGAGATCAGGTCAGCCTGGTCTGCACGATGTGTTCCAGGACAGCCAGGACTATAGAGAAAGACTCTGTCACAACAAAACAAAACAAACAAAAAAGAATGAACTGACTGCCCCACCCTTGCAAACCAATGCCATGCCACACGATTATTTGTGAGGTTTGGTTCCTGCTAATAGTTTCTTTCTACCATTCCCGAAATTGTGAGGTAGCTAAGGAGTTTCACGTAAGAAGGAAGCCGTGATCCACAGTGTTGTCTAAAATACCACCAAGTGTGTTCACATTAACATACTAGGCTAGTGATGTGGCTGAGCTGATAAGGCACTTGCCAAGCAAGCACGAGGACCAGAGTCAGTTCCCCAAATCACACAAAAGCCAAGGTGGTATGGCTGCCTGCAATCCCAATGAGTTGGGGGTGGAGAAGAGAATTCATAAAGCAAGCAGCCAGCTAGCCAAATGGTTAACTCCAGGTTCAGCAAGATACCCTACCTCACTGAGTAAGGTGAACAGCAATCTAAGAAGAGAACTGACACCCACCTTGTCATCCACATGTGCAACCTCACAAACACGAACACACACATACATACAAACACATACGCATACATACATATACATACAAATATAGACACACAGCAAAGCAACAACAAAAACACCTTTTCTTCTCATCCAGGTATGGGGGTGCATGCCTATAATCCTAGAAGTAGGGACATTGTGTGATATTTTGGTTATGTTCTGACAAATAAAGCTTGCTTGGAGTAAGAGGGTGGAGCTAGCCGCTAGTTAACAATAGAGGTCTGGAGGTCTGTACAGAGAGGAGACAAGAAGTGATAAGGCAGGGCAAAGAGAGGAGCTAGGCCCTTTTGGATGGAGGAAGGAGAAAGCTAGGAAGCAACTGGCAGGTGCTCACGGTTCTTTGATCATCCAAGTTTTTATCCCAATATTTGACTCCCAATTTTTTTTATGGATTAAGATTAATTAGATTAGTGCTTCACAGCGAGGTGGAGGTAGGAGAATTGTTTATTTTAGGCCAGCTTGAGCTATATATTAAGAGCCTATCTCAAAGCAAATAAGCAAGGAAGCATTTCACACTGACCATCCATTTAGATGTGTAGACTAAATGGTATCTGAAAATTGTCTCCCTCCTTCAGAATTGGCACTTCCCGGTGATTCTTCTGGCAGCTGCTGTTGCTATGCTGGAATCCATTTCTCTGTGAAGCTTCTAGCAGCTGTCTGTGTCCACAGTGACATTCCAGGGGCTTGGCATGGACCCTTTGCTATATCTCAGCCTTTTTTTTTTTTTAACCTGCTTTTATAATTGCATTATTTTATTCCTGTGCCCCATTGGTTGGCTGAGGGAGGAAATTGATTTGCCAGCTACCTTGGTATCTCTGGGGTCAACTTTCTTCCCCTTTAGCCCTGGCTTCAGCAGTGCATTGACAGGGGATGTCCTTCTGCATATCTGTTTCTCTTATTGGTTGATGAATAAAACACTGTTTGGCCAATAGAGGCAGGAAGATAGGTGGGACTAGGAGACAAGGAGAATGCTGGGAAAGGTAGGCAGAGAGAGACCATGAGGAGACACTATGTAGAGACTGGGAAGATATGATGCACCAGGCGTTCTCTGGTAAGATAAGGCTATGTAGAAATACATAGATTAGTAGTTACGGGTTAATTATTAAGACAGACCTAGCCAATAAGAAGCCCTAGCCAATCGACCAACAGTATATAAATTAATATATGTCTCTATGTACTTATTTGGGGCTGAGAAGCACGGTGGTGGGACCTGGTGGGACAAGAAAACTCCAGTTACAGTGCATTGGTCTTCAGCACCTGGGAAATTAAAACAAGCCCTTGGCTCGTGTCCGTGGGTCTTGTGAGCCATTCTTTAACAGTGGTTGAAGGTTGACATATCTTTCTGAAAAAGAAAGTCTCATTCTCTCCAGGGCTTGAAATCCTTCAGAGGCCTCTCTGACTAATGATGAAGTCCAGACTCCTAAGAATGCCACTGCGTTGGCTGACATCTCTCCAGTCCTATTGATCGTCTTATCTTCTTTGTCTGGAGTTACGCTGCAGTTAAGCTTCATTTCTGGGAAGGCTCTTGATGGGCTGGTGATAGGATTCTTGACGGAGAGGTCTCCACGAATTTCCATCTGGGTATGGAGGTACATGCTTGTAATTCCATGACACAATCATTACAGATGAAGTTCGAGTGATGTCATAACTTGCTTAATGAATACAGATCTGGCAAGAGTTCAATCTTTCATTTTTAAATAAAGTCTCCATAGCCTGGAACTTGCTGTTTAAAGCAGGCTGGGCTCAAATGAGAGATCTGCCTGTGTCTGCCTCCCAAGTGCTAGGATTAAAGGTGTGTGCTATCACACTCAGCTCTAATATTATCTATACCTTTGAATATAGGTGAGTGCTTACTATATTGACTGTCTTTTTTTTTTTTACAATATTATAATTTCACATGTCAATCCCTTCTCCCTCTCTCCTCCCCCAGCCCTCCACAGGGAGTCCCCAAATTCCATAACATCATTCTGGGCCGGGCCCAGGCACTCCCCCATGTGTCTAGGCCAAGAGAGCATCCCCTCACATGGGATGGGGTCCCAAAGTCTCCTCTTATACCAGGGAAAAACACTGATCTACCACCAGAGACCTCATAGGGTGCCAAGGCCTCCCTGTTGACATCCACTCTTGGGGGTCTGGATCAGTCCTGTACTGGCCTCCCATACAGCAGTCTGGGGTCCCCCTTGCTCAGGCTAGCTGTCTCTGTGGGATTCACCAGCCTGGTCCCTACCCCCTTGATCCTCATTTCCCCCTCTCTGCAACTGGGTTCCAGAGTTCAGTTCAGTGTACAGCTGTGGGTGTCTGCCTCTGCTTCCATTAGTCACTAGATGACGGCTCTAGGATGGCACACAAAGTAGTCATCAATCTCATTATAGGGGAAGGGCATTTAGGGTAGCCTCTCCACCATTACCTAGATTGTCAGTTGGTGTCATCCTTGTAGATCTCTGGAAATCTCCCTAGTGTCAGATCTCTCCTCGGACCTATAATGGTTCCCTCCGTTATGATATCTCTCATCTGGATCTCCTCCATTCCTCCCCTAACTCAACACCTCTGCTCCTCCATCTCCTCTTCTCCACTCCTCTTCTCCTCCTCACATTCTGCCAGCTCCCTCTCCCCTATCCTCATGCTCCCAAGTAACTCAGGAGATCCTGGCCCTTCCCCTTCTCCAGGGACCATGCATTTTTCTGTTAGAGTCCTTCTTGTTTCCTAGGTGTTTTTGATTTTAGCCATTCTGGCCGGTGTAAGATGGTATCTCAGAGTTGTTTTGAGTTGCATTTCTCTGATGGCCAAGGATTTTGAGCACTTTCTTAAATGTCTTTCAGCCATTTTAGATTCTTCTGTTGAGAATTCTCTATTTAGTTCTGCGCCCCATTTTTTAATTTCATTGATTGGTGTTTTGCTGGCTAGTTTCTTGAATTCATTCATTTCATATTTTGGAAATCAGCCCTCTGTCAAATGTGGGGTTGGTGAAGATCTTTTCCCATTCTGTGGGCTGTCCTTTTGTCTTACTGACTGTGTCCTTTGCCTTACAGAGGCTTCTCAGTTTCAGGAGGTCCCATTTATTAATTGTAGATCTCAATGTCTGTGCTACTATGCTACTGGTGTAATGTTCAGGAAGTGGTCTCCTGTACTAATACCTTCAAGGGTATCTCCCACTTTCTGTTCTAGAAGATTTATTGACTGTCTTCTTTTTTTTTTTTTTTTTTTTTTTTTTTTTTTTTTTTTGGTTTTTCGAGACAGGGTTTCTCTGTGTAGCTTTGGAGCCTATCCTGGCACTTGCTCTGGAGACCAGGCTGGTCTCAAACTCACAGAGATCTGCCTGCCTCTGCCTCCTGAGTGCTGGGATTAAAGGCGTGCACCACCAAAGCCCGGCTTTATTGACTGTCTTTTAAGTCAAAGAAAAGGATGTTATCTTGTTCCTCTTGTTCATAATTGCTTCACAAATCAGACAGGCTGAACGGACATCTCCTGAAAGAAGAAAAGAAAGTAAAATTTGGTTTTATCTTACTTGGCCCAGAAAAACTGTATCCACTACCAGAGTGTGTGTCCTAAACCCACCATGCTTTCCATGAGTGAAGGAAAAATTAGGCACATAGAGTGATTGTAATATTCTTCATGTACTTTGACTCCAGTGTTATATTTCATTGCCTTACTTGTCTCACAAGGAAACTACTGGAAACTGTATTTGCCCTCACTTTCTGGAACTTTGTTGACGTTAAAGCATAGAGTTTTCAAATAAGGCAAAAGGAACCTGGTGATTATATTTTGGTTGATGCATCATCAGAACTAAAAATAGGATTGGATATGGAAAACTGTTACTGGAAACTCCATCCAAATCATGGCTAACAATTGTGGGTAAGCTGGAATCATGGCTGGCATCTTTCAACCAGGCATGACTAGTTCTGAAGCATACATGATCTCCTGGGCTCAACTTCCCAGTTCTGGCTTTACCAGTTGTTTTTGGTTTTTAAAACATGTTTTTATGACACCCAGGCTAGCTTCAAACTCATTATGTAGCCTAGGATAACACCAAGCTCCTGATTCTTCTGCCTCTACCTCCTAAATTCTGAGATCATAGGCATGAGGTAGGAAACCCAGCCCTGCCATTCACTTTGGTTCTGTCATTTGTTTTTGGCTACCACCTTCCCTGGGACTGTAAGAGAAAGAGTGTGTGTGGTTGGGTTCAGTTTATCTTTGAAAATAGAACTAATCCTTAAATACAACATTTGGTTTTATTTATGAGACTAATTTTCTGGCCTACATATAAAATGCACACTGCCTTCTCATATGGCTTAACCAGGATATAAGATGATACAGAATTGAATCACCTGTTAGGACTGGGACAAAGAGCACAGACCAAGAATATGTTTGGTTCAATTCTGTCCCCCATGTCCAAATATAACTACACATATTTATTTATGCAAATGCATGTAAGTGCATGTGTTTATGTGCAAAGTGTGTGCAGATACCTGAAGACTGGAAATGGACATTTGATTTCCTGGAATTGGAGTTATATACCGGTGATTGTGAGCCGCCTGATGTGGGTGCTAGGAACTGAACCTGAATCTCCTGCTAGAGCTGTAAGCTCCATCTAGCCCCTAAATATGAATGGAGAGTGCAAATTGAAAGACTGGTTTTATGGAGCAAAGCCAGGCTACAGGAGTACACACATAGATTTTTATTTCTTGTTCTTAGTTGTTTACATTTCATTATTAGAACAAGCATTTCTTGACCCCAGAGGCCATGACAACTTGTACACCTCAGGGGTTTGACAGGATAATTCATAACTCCAGCTTCAAACAAGCATTTCTCTCCTTAAGCTAGAATAAACACTTGAAGAAGGCAATTTCTCTTCCAGCTTCTACTGAAGTCCTGATTTTGCTTATTGGTTGCACTCCAAGATCATCATCAGCTTCTGTTCTGTTTTGTTTCATGTAGCTGAGGCTTGTCTCAAACTCATTATGCATGTGAGAATGACATTGAACTCCTGACCTTGCCTCCTTAGTGCTGAGATGACATGTGTGCAATGTCACACCCATGATTTTCTTTTGAGTGTTCATCCCTACACAAAGAAAAAAAACCATCTCTTTTGAAACCTTATGTAGACTCCAATTCCTTCAGAAGCCTTCCCCAGTCATCCTCAATAATATGGTCTCCTCTAGCCTTGCATTGTGTCTCGTGACTCTTCATTGAGTATTACACACACACACACACACACACACACACACACACACACACACACACACACACACACACACTCTATTGGTTGATCTGATCCCAACAGGAACCAGCAAGGTGTTGTGGGATATTTGTATACTGTGTAAAGATGTATTGCTGTGATTGGTGTAATAAAAACTTAAATGGTCAATAGCTAGGCAGGAGGTATAGTTGAGATTTCTGGGGAAAGAAGGAAAGAGGAGGAGGAATCTAGGCCTGCAGGAGACATGGGAGTCATGGAAAGAAATGGGAGGAGCAAGATGAAAGGGAGGTAACACCATGTAATAGAACATAGATTAATATGAATGGGTTAATATAAGTTATAAGAGGTAGTTAGGAATAAGCCTAAGCTATAGGCTGAGCTTTTATAATTAATAAGTCTCCATGTTGTTATTTGGGAGATGGCTGGAAGGATAGAAAGACGTGTTATAGTAATTTAAATGTAGACTTTGTGAACTATCAGGACAGTGGCTGATTAGGAGCCCAACTGTGAGGTTTGTTGTTCTTTTTAATGTTGTGTGTGTGTGTTTTGCCTGTATGTATGTGAGTCTATGTATCCTGTGCATTTAGTGCCTACGGAGGCCAGAAGGTATCAGATTTCCTGGAACCGGTGTTACAGATGGTTATGCCCCACCACTCCTGCGCTGGGAATCAGACCAAGGTCCTCTGCAAGAGCAGTCAGTGCTCTTAACTCCTGAGCCATCTCTCCAGCCCCAACTGGGAGGTTTTAAAGCCTCCTTTGCCATCTAGCCAAGTAAATACATTTCTCTAGGATTCCCTGTATAGGCTGGGCATCCATATTTGACTGCTCTACTTGGAAACAGAATTTAATTTCTCTGTCTGCTCACTCTTTCCCTGGCCCATAGAGTATGTGCTCAACTGGTCACTATATCTAAGTAATTAACAGTAGCATTCTTTGGATATGACACTACACACCTTGAATTACAGCACTCAGGAAGTCGAGGCAGGAGGATCAGGAGCTCAAGGCCATCCTTGGCTATCCAGGGAGATTGAAGACAGGCCTGGACATTTAGCAAAATCACAAGACTTTTCCATTTGTAAAGAGGAAAGTACACAGACTTAAAACAGATTTCTCCTATTTATTTTCTGATGTGTAAGTAAATTGTCTGCC
The DNA here is from genome assembly GCF_003668045.3 of Cricetulus griseus. NCBI lineage: Eukaryota > Metazoa > Chordata > Mammalia > Rodentia > Cricetidae > Cricetulus > Cricetulus griseus. Next base: position 123,421,785 of record NC_048597.1, read on the forward strand.
CTCGAATCAGCATGGGGCCTCTTCACAGTTTCTGCTCTCCTTGCCTGACCTCAAACTGTACTTACAAAGGAGTCACCCAGATCTCCAGGCTCCATCTACCTCTGAGGTTTTCACTTTACTTGTGCACTGAGTTCTAAATGGAGTTCTGTCCTGGGAATCTCAGAGCTCAAACATCCAAACAGTCTGCCTTCTGAACATCTCAGATGCCTACACCCTAACCACAGCTGTTTGTTTAGTTCATTCCAGCAGCAACAAACACTGTCACTATTCCTTTCCTTTTAAGGTAGCAATCCAGTTTAATATGGGCAGAGGAAGAGTGGACAGGGACAAGCTATCATCATATGAGAGACAAAAATACAAACTATTATAGCAGTCTGTCCTTTGAATATTCACTTTGAAGAGTCAAACGTAGTTCATACATTTTATAAAGGATCGGAAACAAAGCTGTGGCAGACAACATAGCCAAACGGTGGTGTGTGGAGGCCAGAGGCTGATTTTGGGTGTCCTCTCTGAGACCTTACTGTTTGATACAAGCCCTCTCATTGGCCTGGAGTTCACTGATTGGCTAGAATGGCTTCCCATCCTTCTGTCTCAGCTTTCTAGCTCTGGGATTATAGGCAAACATGGACATAATGTACATTTTGTGGGAAGCTGGGGATTTGAACCCAGGTCCTCATCTTGTGTAACCAACACTTCACTCACTGAACTGGCTTCATGGTGAACATTTTTTCTTTAGGTTCACATATTTTTTATTTTATGTATATGGACGTTTGCCTGCTTGTATGTCTGTGCACCACATGTGTGCCTTGTGCTTGTGGAAGTTGGAGCGAGCATTATGTCCTCAGGAACTGGAACCACCAAGTGGGTGCTGTGATTTCAAACAGGCCTCCTGGAAGAGCAGCAATGGCTCTTGCCTGCTGAGCCATCTCTCCAGTACCTCTATGCAGCTCTTGAAACTACCATGTAGAATGGTTTGTTAATAAACAAATTGTTTCGTGTGTGACATAAGCCATTTGATTTGCACAAAAATTTCCTTCCTAGAGTAAGGTGTCCTCTTTGCTTTTTGTTAAAAAACCATATAAGATATAAATAAAGGCTGTATCATGATTATAAGTATGTTTGCTAATGGATCTCACATAGTACAATATTTTTTAAAAAGATTTATTTATGTGTATGCATGTGTGTGTTTGTGAGTATATGTCACATGTGTTCCAGGGCTTTTGGATGACAGAAGAGGTCAATGGATCCCCAGAAGCTGGAGTCACAGAGAATTATCGGCCACCTAGTGTGGGTCTTGGGAGCCAAACTTGGGTGCTCTGAAAGAGCAGTGTGAGAGCTTACCAGAGATCTCCAGCCCTGGCACTACACTTTCCTAAAGGTCATTTTGTCTTATGACATTTGTTGCATATTTTTCTGCAGAGATGGTGTGGCATTCCTCAAGACAGACTAGATTGTTAAACCCTTGTTTGTACAGGTCTTTACATTTCTCATGCTGTCTCATTTAACTCTTTGTTTTAGTCAGAAATCAGTCAATTGTGACCAAGTGGACTTGAACCAGTCTTGGTTGAAGGGGAGACTTTGTTGTTACTGTTGGTCTTTCTTCTTTTGAGACAGGACCTCTCTGTGTACTCCTGGCTGTCCTGAAGCTTGTTCTGCAGGCCAGGCTGGCCTCAAAGCCACAGAGATCTTCCTGTCTCTACCTCTGTAGTACTGGGATTAAAGGTGTGTGCCACTATGCCTGTTCTGTTGTTGTTTTAATATAATATTTTTATTAGTAATTTGAGAATTGTATACATATACACAATGGATTTTTATCATATACAAGCCCTACTCGTCCTCTAACTCTTCCCAGGTCCGTACCCTCCTTCCAATTCCTCTCAACTTCATGTTTTCTTTCTCTCTGTGTCTTTTTAACCTACTGAGCCCAATTTATTCTGCTCATATACTTGGGTGTAGGGCCATCTACTGGAGTATGGTGACAGAACAGTAGCCACACCTGTACAGAAAAATGACTTTTGGGGCTCACAAGCCCCATCCAAGGGAGCATTTTTTTAAGGGCAAAGATTTACCTAATTTAAAGTCAGTGGCATGTCTGACTTTTCAAGTGGGACCATTAAGAGCTCTATGCCTAACTCTAACCTTAACTTTTAGTTGAGGTTTTCTCTCATAACAGCTAGGACAATCGACTCCAAAGCCATCTATCTATACTTGAGTCTTGCTGTTCCAGAGAACATATAGCAAAATTAAAAGAAGACTATCAGCTCTCGGAGGGCCATGTGTCCTGTGGTGGTTTGAATGAGAATGGCCCCCATAGGCTCATATATTTGAATACTTGGTCCCAAGTTGGTGAGCTGTTTGGGAAAGATTAGGAGACGTGACCTTGTTGGAGGAGGTGTTACTGAGGGTCAGCTTTAAGATTTAAAAAGTCCCTGCCATTTCCAGTTAGGTTGCTCCCTCTGCTTTCTACTTATAGATAAGGATGTAAGCTCTCAGCTACTGCTCCAATCCAACACCATGTTCACCTGCCTGCTTCCATGCTCCCTGCCATGATGGTCATGACTCTTACACTCTGGGACTGGACTGTAACCCCTATAAACTTTCTCTTCTGTACATTGCCTTGACATGACATCTCTTCACAGCAATAGAAAAGTAACTAGGATATGCCATGCCAATGTCTCAGCAGAGACCTTGCTGTGCTGACTGCCCATTTGGGTCATTTGAGACACCTTGTGGCCTGGAGGGAGTTAGGGCTCAGAGAGTCAACCACTGTATCAGGACTGAAGGAAGCAGGGAGATGTACCTTCTGTAGGGACAAGAGACTGCTGAAGACATGACAGTGACAGATGGCCACTGTGTTATCATAAGCACTAAGAGCATTGTTTTTTCCCAGTTTACAGGCTCCAAGAGACTGCTTTGCCAAAATTCACAGCAATTAGTAAACAGCTAACCTAAGCCTTCTAACTATTTTTTGTTGGTATTTAAGTTGGAGAGCACATTACCTACTTTAGTAAGAAAGTAATAAATGAAATGTATTCATCTTATGTGTATGCGTATGTGTTGGGGAACAAAGTGAAGGTCAGAGGACAGCTTGCAGGAATCCATTCTCTCTTTTCACTATGTGGGCCCTAGGGATAAAACTCAGGTCATCAGCTTGGCAGCAACTACCCTTAAACCCTGGGCCATTTCACAGTAGGTACTTTAAAAGTTTGCTTTCACCAGGCATGGCATACAGCTGCAATAACAGCACATGGGAGGTGGAAGTAGGAGGATCAGTAGTTCAAGGCCTTCCTCAGCCATAGAGTGAACTCAAGGCTGCCCAGAGAGCCACGAGACCTTGCCTCAAAAACATTTTGTTTTCTTTTTCTGAACAGAAGGGGTATAAATAGGCATCTCAATTTCATTTTCAAAGTAAAACAATTTGGAATATTTTATGACCTAAAAAGAAATCCGAAATATTTTGTAACTTGCAAACAATAAGAAAACATTGCTTTAAATATATCCTAACATTGTAAAAAGAAATACCAATATGCACATATAAAAATCTGCATCATTTTTTTTTCATTTGGAAACAATGTTTGGTTACAAAAGTTACCAAGTTTTGCTATTGGTATCATTTAAAAAATAAATTTCAAAAATTAGAGCCCTAGGAAAAGCAAAACCTCAGTTAGTGCAATAATAAATTACAATGTCATTGAAGCTGGAATATAAAATACTGTGACCTGCAAGTCACATGTCTTCTGAGGCTCATGGCTTTGAGTACTTGTCCAGACTGGTAGTACTGTTCTGTGGGGGATATAGCCTGCTTGGACATAGATCTTAAGTATAGAAAAATGAGTCACCTGGGGGCCAGGTGTGGGGTTTAGTTGTCCAGAAATTCTCATCTTTTTCCAGACCTTGGTCTGTCAAGGTGTGAGAAATCTTGGCCACAGAGCCCTACAAAAATCAACTCTGCCATGTCTTCCTCACCATGGTGGATGGTTCCCTCTCAAACCATGGGCCAACATCAATTCTTCCTTTAAGTTAGTTCTATTATATATCTGTCACAGCAATGAGAAAAGAAATTAAAAGAGAAAAAACCTAAAGTATGATATAGAGCTTGGCACAGTGGCACACTCCTTTAATCCCAGAACTGAGGCAAAGGCAGGAGGATCTCTGAGTTCAAGGCCAGCCTAATCTACAGAGTTCTGAGATAGCCAGGGCTACACAGAGAAACCCTGTCTCAAAAAAACAAAGAAGAAAAGAAGAAGAAGAAGAAGAAGAAGAAGAAGAAGAAGAAGAAGAAGAAGAAGAAGAAGAAGAAGAAGAAGAAGAAGAGGGGAAGTGTTTCTGTGTTTGTCTTACTGGATGATAAATAAAGTACTGTTTGGCCAATGAGGCAGCAAGTTAGGCGGGACTAGGAGTCGAGGAGGATTCTGGGAAATGTAGTAAAGAAGTGGTGATCCACGCAGGAAATGACATAGCAGGGAGACTCACAAACAAGGGCAAGAAGGCAGTGGGCCCCTTCTCTCTTCCTCCTGGTCTTTGCTCTGGAGTCACCATGTGATCCACCGGCAAGAGAGGGCGCCAGTGGAAGGCATCCTCTATAAGATAAGTCTTATAAAATATATAGATTTATGATAATTAAGACTGAGCTAACAGATGAGAATTCCTAGTCTTTGGTCAAGGAGAATTTGTAATTAATATAATTCTCTGTGTATTATTTGGGGCCCTAACTCGGCAGGCAGAACTCGGGCAGCTGGTGGAAAGCGCCCATGTGGCAGTAGGGCTCTGGTGGCTTTTGGTGGAAAGATTTATTGGAAGAAGAAGAAGAAGGAGAAGGAGAAGGAGAAGGAGAAGGAGAAGGAGAAGGAGGAGAAGGAGAAGGAGGAGAAGAAGAAGAAGAAGAAGAAGAAGAAGAAGAAGAAGAAGAAGAAGAAGAAGAAGAAGAAGAAGAAAAGAACAAAACTCCGATGAAACTTTCCTTAAAATATTCTTCCAGAACATCCAGGAGGAGTAGTGGGGTAGTAGGGAGAGTTTGGACAGAATTATGGGGAAACATGGGGGTAAAAGTAGCTTCTTCAGAAGGGTAGTTTCATCGGGGCTGGTGTCAGAAAAGTGAGGACCTGAGAGAAGAAAGGCAGGAAGCAAAGGAGTCCCAGGAACACCTGATGGAAAGCTGGGCATGCCTACCTAATCTATATTTCTAAAGCAGAAGGGGAACAGGTGTGTGTGGTCCTGGAGACTGAACCTATGGCCTTACAAAAGCCAGACAAGTTCTCTCCCTCTGAGCTACAGCAGGGTACTTTTAAGCATGTAAGATAAATATTAGGGTTAATATTCATTGTCAGCTTCTGGGACTCAGGTATCACCATGGAGACAAGCCTTTAGGAACCTTTGATCAGGTGCTTTGAGGATGAAGGAGCCACACTACCTGTGAATAGTTCTATTTCCTGGACTCAGGTTGTACACTGCCTAACAATGAGATGAGATGAGCTGGACCATTAATCTCTCCCCTCTTCCAAACTGGATGTGATATGGCCAGCTGCCTCTTCAAGCTGGGGCTGCTTGACTTCCTGCCTGGCTACTGTACCTTGAACTATGAGCCAATATTGGCTCTTCATTTCCTTTTCCTTCTTTCTTTCTTTCTTTCTTTCTTTCTTTCTTTCTTTCTTTCTTTCTCTCTTTCTTTCTCCTCCTTTCTTCTTCCTTCCTTCATTTTTTTCTATTTAACATCATTTCTTTATTGAATTTTTGGAAATTTCATATCATGTCCCCCAATTCCACTCATTTCCCAGTCCCTCCATATTCTCTTCTCCCCCTGTAGCAACCCCCAAACTAAAATTAAAAAGAAAAACCTCAAACCAAGTCAAAACAAACAACCAAACAAAAAGAAAAAGAAAAACAAAAGTACAAAAACAACAAAAAAAAGAATCTTTTTCTCCTCCATCTTCTCTCTTCTCCAACAGTTCTTCATTGGTCCTGATGGTGTTGGGAACAGTGTGTCCCACAGTATACCTTTTTGTCCAATCAGCTTTGCTTGCAAATTTCCATAGCAGTGACTCACTGATCTGTTTAAGGCCCTTGGTTTCTGGTACCCCATCCTCACTGGAGCCTTTCTGAAACTCTTCTCAGATATTCCTTGGCCCTGAAGTTATCCTTCCACAGGTCCAGTCCTTTAGAGAGTTCCAGTAGGTCCTAGACAGGGTAGATGTTAGGGTGGGCCAAACTACCAGCGGGCTGTGAGTCTGGTAGTAGTTGAGTTGGCCAGTTCAGGCCACCAGGGCTGCTTCCCTCAGGCAAGGGGCAGAGCCAGCTCCACTACAGCTGTGCCATCAGGGTCAGCTTTCCCATGCCTGTGTTGAGGGGTGGGACTATCTCTCTTGAGTGTGGGAGTGGTAGCTCTCCCAGGAGGGTCAGGCCAGCTCTCCTGCTTCAGTGTTCAGCAAGGGTCAGGGCTAGCTTTCTCAGGGCCTGTGAAGGGCAGGACTGGCTCAACATGGCCTCTGATATCATCACACATAGTTTCCATGGCTACCTGAGGCAACATGGGCCACAGACATCAACACAACCCCAGCTGCAGCAGGACCAGAGAACCACACGTGGCCCTAGGCAACAGCTTGGGGCTGGATGACATCCTGGCTCCAGGTAGAAGCACAGGCCACTCAGACCAGGATGGCTCTGGTGGCAGCATGGGCTCTGGACACCAACAAGGCCACACAGTTTGCAGCCCCCACCCTGGGCTTTTGTGTAACCTTTGGTGGCAACACAGACCCCAGCTGTGCTGAGACATGGCAGCAGCCAGGTCTGGATGTCACCATTGCTTTAGGTGGCAGTGTAGGCCTCTTAAATCAGCATGGCCACAGTGGCAGCATGGCCTTGGACACTAACATGGCCCCAGATCTCAGGCATCCACATGGTCTTCAACAATAACAGGATCCTCAGGCATCAACACAGACCCTGGCTGCAGTAGGACCATGGAACCAGAGATGGCCCTCAGCAGCAGCCCAGGACTGGATGATACCATGGCCCTTGGTGGTATCACAGGCCACTCAGATCTGTATGGCCCTGGTGCAGCATGGCCCCCAGACTCCTACAAGGCCACAAGTTGCAGCCCAGATCCTAGGCCTCCAAGTGGCCCCTGGTAGCCTCATGGGACCTCGACACAGTCCCTAGCTATGGTAGGACCACCGACCCAGTCATGGTTATTGGCAGCATCCCAGGTCTAGATGGCACTGTAGTTCACCCAGATTGGCATGGCCATAGTTGTAGAATGTCCATCAGATACCAACATGGCCCCAGGCGATGGCCCAGACCCCAGGAATCCTAATGACTTTCATGGCAACAGAGCCAAAGACATCAACACAGATCCTGGCTGTAGTAGGGCCATAAACTCAGACATGGCCCCCAACTGCAGTCCTGGCCCAGATGTCACTATGGCATTGGATAACAGTATGTGTCAGTTTAATCTGTATTAAATTGCTCCAGGTGGCCAATCAGACCCTGCTCTCAGTTGCAACAGGAACCACAGATGGACCCAGACATGGCCCTAGACATGGCCCTCAGCAGCAGCTTGGGCCTGGATAGCACCATAGCCCTGGGTCTCAGCAAAGGACACCAAGATCAGTATGGCTCTTGGACAGCTACATGGCCACCAGTGGCAGCCCCAGACACTGGCCATTCTTGTGGCCTTTGTTGAAGGGCTACACAGACTGTGGGTGTGCTAGGAACACAGACCCAGACACAGCCTTTGGCAACAGCCTGGGCCTGGACATCACAATGGCCCCTGGTGGCAAGCTGGCCTCCCACCTCAGCCTGTTCCTCACTGCCGTCACTTCCTCCATTCGTCCTCTTTTCACAGCACATGAACCATTCTGCTTCTCTTTCTCATTAATTTCTCTACCACGTACTTGCTCACCATAATGGGACCCACCTGGCTGGCACCACTGGCACCACTTGCACCTGCCTGAGCCCCCTGGCATCATATGGGCTGTGGATGTCTTCCTGCCTGCCCAGGTCTTGAGGACCCAAACTCAAGCCTTCATTTCTTAAATAGCTTTTCTCTGAGTATTTTTTTTTTTTTTACAAATGGAGTGTGTGTATTTATATTTTTATTGTTTTTTGTTTTTGTTTTTGTTTTTTCAAGACAGGGTTTCTCTGTGGCTTTGGAGGCTGTCCTGGAACTAGCTCTGTAGACCAGGCTGGTCTCGAACTCACAGAAATCCACCTGCCTCTGCCTCCCAAGTGCTGAGATTAAAGGCGTGCGCCACCAACGCCCGGCTTCTCTGAGTATTTTATCACAACAGAAAACTGAGGAAAACAGCAGGGACTGCCTAACTTGCCCAGGCTCGTCTTGAGCTCATGATGCCTCAGCCTCCTGAGTAGCTAGGATTACAGGCCTGGACCATAAAGCCAGGTGGTAGTTGCTGCCATGTACAAATCAGTGGATTTTTTCAGGTTAGTCCTTTGCCTGCTTTTGTTGCTTTATTTCCTAACATACTTCAGAAACATTAAAGTATCTCCTCAAGAAACGTGTTCAGAAGTTACAGAATGAAAACAAAAAAAAGTCATTAAGCGAAGCTAGAGACATCTCAGTGGTTAGTAGCACAGGCTACTCTTGCAGAGGACCTGGGTTTAGTTCCTAGCACCCACATTGAACAGCTCACAATCACCTGTAACTCCAGTCCAAGGGATCTGTTTCTCTCTTCTGGCCTCCAAGGGCGCACACACACACACACACACACACACACACACACACACACACACACACACACACACACACACGAGAAGCTTTGTGGAGAAAATGACAGACAAGAATCTTGGCTTCATGCTAGATGGAAAGACTGGAGGGAAATGTGATCCCCAAAGTGGGTTTAACATGCTGCTCTGAAGAGAGAGGAGTTGGAGGTTATGAGAGACCTTATTAATATAAACAAGCCAAGAGGATCGGAAAGCACACAGCTGCAAGGAAACAAATTCACATATTATGTATCTTGGGGTCTGATTAAGAAAAAAAGGGTCATAACTTAGAAATATTCCATAAATTATAGAAGCATCTTAGCCACATAATTAAGAGGCATTTCAAAACGATAGCTTGGTGCTTAAAATAGTCTTGTGGCTTTTTTATTGTGAAGTTGGGATAATGCTTTTGGTGTAAGAGAAAATGGTCCTATGAGAATTAAAGTATGCTCTCAGTGTACAAAGTAACTACACGCTATTTTCAGAAAGTGGTTATGGAGACATATGCTGATCCTATGTAGTCTGCAGATTTGACAATGTCTATAACTGTATAGACAATAATGTAATAGATAAAATATGCTGATTTAAACATTTTCAGAGGTTCCGTGGATATAATGACTTTAAAGAGTAAACATTTTATACTAATTTTGCTTATTTTGTCCATTGTTGGCCTTTCTAAAATATGTTACAACTGTTTACTGTTTACTAGCCTGTAGGTGTGAGTCTGTCTATAGTGAGTTTTTGTTCTCCAGATCAGAAGGGTGAAAACTCAACATTGGAGATTTAAGTCCACTCTAAAATAGGCCATAGGATGACTTAGGGGACTCTGTTCTCTCTTTCTACCATGTCGGTCCTGGGGACTGAACTCAGATGCCTTTGCCTGATAAGGCATCTTCACAACCCTAATGCTCTATTACTTCATCCTTGGGTTCTCACTTGAATTTTGTTACAGTTGGAGAGTGGCTGACTGACTACTTAAAGCCACATTAGTCAGTCAGGAATCTAGGTATTGGCTTACAAATTCCCAGAAGCACTGGGTCTGGAAAGCCTGAGGAAACAGAGCAGGCAGAGATCCTGACTTATACTCATCGTCTCCTCCTTGAATCATTTCTATTTACAAATCTCAAGGCACCGAGTTCCATACATTCAGTAAGATGTCTAACCCCAAGTCCTTCATATCTGTTCATAAACACCACTAAGGACAGTTAAAATGGACTTTTCTTAGGCTCTTGAAACTTTACCTGTTTGGAAACGAGGAAAATTTTTTATTTTCCGAGACATTAAAAAAGAATGTATTGCAAGAGAGGAGGCAAGTATAATGACACATACCTGTAGTCTCCACTTTTGGCAGATGGAGACAGGAGAATCACAAGTTCAAGGCCAGCCTGGGTGACATGAGAGATCCTTTCATTAAAAACAAAACAAAAACAGTGGGCAACATTTAATACCATAACTGGTCAAAGCACTGAGAATAAGTGACTGAATGTTGAACACCAAAAGGGACATCTACATTGAGCACATTCTCCATTCCACACAGGGCTCGGGGAACATTACAGAAGAGGGGGGTAGAAAAATCTGTGAGAGCCAGGGATAGCGAGAAGTGCTGTGAATGCTGTCTTTTGAATCGGACTTGACATGGCCATTGCCCTCATGGACTCACAGCTGCTGTGGTTACCCACATAAGATCAAGCAGAGCAGATTTCAGCATGTGTGGGGAAGGGGCTTGGGAAGCCTCCCTTGTAGCAGCTACTGATGATTAGTGGCTGTTGGGAGAAGCAGAGTCATTTGTCATGGGGAGAATGGTCACTGATAGGTTGCCTATGCTCTAGTGGATGGACACACCCGTGATCACATGGGAAACACTAACCGGATTCAGCAGATTATGGGGAGGGGGAGAAGAATGGAACAGATTGTGTATCAGCCCTATCCATTGTATAGTACAACTCAGAGATGCCTGAGATTGCATTTAATTGTACAAAGCTGGAAGGCATTTTAGGCTCATAGCCCCTCTGTGAACCTGCTGATCCTGGCAGTGATTTCCACTCGAGACGAAGCTAAAGACTCAGAGAGACTGGACCCTTCCTCCCAGTAGCAGGAGCTGTCTTAATAAGCAGTTTTACAAGGAGGTATTCACTGTGCTATCATCAGGCAGATCTGCAGCAGTTTCTGACTCCCTTCTGGCTTTATAGTGGGTGGCTCTTGCTTCAGTTAGGACCCTGTGGGCCACAGCAAAACAGTGCTGTGTTCCTGGATGTGTGTGCCCTGAATCTCTTCCCAGCCCCCTTCCCCAGCCATAAAAAAAAACAAAACAACAAAACAAAAACCTTCTAATTTTCGTGGCACTGTGCCAATTTCAAACCACAGTTTGGACTCAGATTGAAGGAGCAATACTTATTAGAAAAAGAAAAAAAAGTCATTCTTATGGGCTTAGCCAGATGGCACTTTTTAATTTTAACAATTCTCATGAGTGTTTCAATGTAATAGTGCATTTTGTGTGGTAATAACACATAATTATTATTATCTGCTATTATGCAATGACCTCATGGTGGGGTATAAACACTAATTAATTGAGGTTTACAAAGCCCTGTGAGCAGAGTGGCTATGATGCACTCACCCCTTATTTCTCTAAAGGGTGCTTTGAAGTCTCTGAATATTTAATTAATGATTATAACTCTTGCTGCTATCTGGGAGATTGAAGCTGACTCATTTTTATCTTTTCCCATGGTTTTCAAATGATTTGTCACTCCTTATTTCTGAAAATAACTAGAGAAGTTTGGCTAGTTAATTCTGACTAAGGGCCAGGTGTGGTGGTGTGTGCCATAATGTCCTCACTGGGGAGGTGGAGGCTGGAGGATCAGGAGTTCAAGATTGTACCCTCAACCTCAACTACAGAGCAAAACAAAACAAACAAACAAACAATGACAAAATGTAAATAAAAAAATGTAAAGCCAAGAACATGCTAAGTTCATTTTTAGAATACCTGCTTGACTCATAAATTTACAAGAAATGTCAAAGCCTGTTTTGTGTCAGACTATTTAAAGGGCTTAGATGGCAGGGTTTTGTGACACATGCCTGTAATCCAAGCACCAGGGAGGCTGAGGCAGAAAGAATGCATGCTCAAGGCTACAAAAGGGGCCTGGGTTGGGAATATAACAATATGTAAATAAATGAAAAGAAGAAAGAATGGCGTTTTGATGGAATGTGCAGTCTAACAGGCTACCCAGTAAGCAAAAATCTATACTATATTACAGGGTACTCGGAGTTGAATGACTGTCCCCTCCAAAATGCAGGGTTTTTTTAGTGTTTTGTTTGTTTGTTTTTCTTTTGAGACAGTGTTTCACTATGGAACCCTGGCTGTCCTGGAACTGCTTATGCAGGCCTCTGTCTCGGGAGTGCTACAATTAAAGGTGTACACCACCATGCCCACACCTTTGTTTATTTGTTTGTTTTGAGACAGGGTCTCAATCTATAGTTTAGGCTGGTCTGGAACTCAGGAGTCTCCACTTCTTGTCTCCGAAGTACTAAGATTACAAGCACACACCAGTGTAGTTGGTTTTGGTTTCTGAGACTGGGTCTTGCTAGACAGCCTGGTCTGTCTTTGGATGCACTCCATAGTGTGAGATGTGGAGTGGCTTAACATTCAGAGAAACTCTTCTGCCTCAGCCTGCTAAGTGCTAGGATTATGTGTGTGGCTCCCACACCTAGTATTGTGTTGTCATTTAATTGCCATCCTTAGAGTGTTAATGGTGAGACATTTGTTGCTGTTTGAGTGTGAAGTATCTCCCCAAATCTCATGTGTGTGAACACTTGGCACCCATCTGGTAGTGCTGTTTCAGGAGTCTGTGGGACCTGGGTGGGAGAGCAGCTGGGGGAAGCTCCCCCACCTTGAGATATATGTTTGTACGTACATAACTATAACATATGTGTATATGTGTCTACACACATCCTTCTGTTCCTGAGCCACTAACGTGAATGAACAGCTTCAAATTCCTGCTGTGTAACCATGAGCCACCCCCATTGTCACCTCATGGCAGATTGCATCCTCAAGTTTCAAGCTAAAACAAACCTTTGTTTCTTTAAGCTCCTTCTGGTCTGATATTTGGTCCCAGTAATGAGACCTACTGATGCAAGTGTTAGGAGGCAGTGGGATTACTACTGTTATAAAAGATGAGCTTGGGTCCCTCTGGTTTCTTTGTTTTTCTGGCTTGAACATGTATGGATGAAGTTTGCAAAGCTCCATCTTGGAATCCAAACCACGGATCTACCCATGCCTTCATATGCTATTTTGTGGGCTTTCTGACACAAAAACACATTTCTTCTCAGTCTGAGTCACCCAGAGAGTGGTATTCTGCTACACATGGTATGATGGTGATACATGTTTTTGGAGGATCCTGTATCAATACAGGCTCTAATACTTACAAGCTATATGTCTTTGGAAAAACTGCTGACTGTATTATGTCATGAGATGGAAAAATAAAAATGACACATAGAGATTGGTTGTCGTGAATTGTTTTGTCTCAAATGGTTTAATTTGCTTCTCTAGTAAGACTAGGTGACTTTTAAGCAATTTAAAAGTCAGTAGGAAAACAAAGCAAGGGGATTTCCCGAGACACTGCTGGTATTCTTAGAGGTGGGATTTAACCTCAGTCAGGTCTCTGCACTTAACTCTGGGCTTATGTCACCTTGAAGCAATGAGTAAGAGCATCACACTTGTAATTTGATCTAATTCATGTAGGAACCCCATACAGATGAGAACATTAATGTCCTCACTTGAGGCCCCCTCCATTGCAGTCCTGAAGCATCCCTGCCAAGTGGGCAGCTTCCTTTCTCGGAGATGAAGCTTGCTTTGTGGGGCTGTCTCTCCAAGCTCCAGTTGCAAATGATTTTCACACTCTCTGTTTGTATTCCTGCAGTGCTGGTTGTGTGTCACTGTGTAGGATTAGGTAGAGATACATATATACATCTGAGATGGAGTTTCAGATCCAAACTGGCCTGGAACTTGTTCTATATCCAAAGCTGGACTCAAATTTGTAATTCCCCTACTGGAGTTAACAACATATATTACTGTACCTGGCAATGGTTTTGTTAAAAAATAAAAAAAATAGAAGACTTTTAAGTCAATTTTTTTTTATTTTATTAGTTCAAGTTGGGGAACAAGCTTGTTTCACATGTAAGTCCCTTCTCCCTCTCCCTTAAGTCAATTTTTTAAAAACTTCATCACTTTCTTCTTATTTAATCATTGGACACTTTACAGGGGCCTGTATTAATTATAAATGCCTCTGCTTAAATATATATCATAAATAAAAATTGCAAATAGGGGTATACTGTTATTTATTAATTTAAATAAGCCAATATTTCTGATATATAAATATACTGGAGATGGGTAAATCATCACATCAAAATTTCATATTGCTGAGAAAATCCATAATCACTCTAGAAAGAGAGCTATTTTAAAAAAATAAATTTTTGTTTGTTTAGTTTTTTTGGCAGGGTTTCTTTGTGTAGCCGTGGCTGTCCTAGAACTCGCTCTGTAGACCAAGCTGGCCTTGAACTAACAGACTTCGGCCTGCTTTTCTCTCCTGAGTGCTAGGATTAAAGGAGCGAGCCACCAGTGCCTGAGTTAAAATATTTTGTTGTGACAAAAAATAAAATTTCTCTGCTGGGCTTGATGAGAAACAGTTAATCCCAACATCCCAGGAGCAGAGGCAGGGGGATCCCTGTGAGTTCCAGGCCAGTTGCTGTGATAAAATACTCTGAGAAGAGTAATTTAGGAAAGAAAGGTGCATTTGGTTCAGCTTCTGGGAGAAGCTGAGGAGAACTGGACAGAGAGCGATGAACATCTGTGCTCATCTCATTTTCTCCCTTGGATGTGGTCCCTGACCCCTGCTCAGGAAATGGTCCCACCTGCTTTCTTTCCACGTCAAGGGCCCTCATACAGCCTCTCACTGGTTCACCCAGAGGCTGTATAGTCCCTCACTGGTATACTTATACCAGTGACTTGTCTGCTGGATTATTCCAAATCCTGTCACCTTGACAGTTTACACCAACCTTCACATCATCTTAAACATTTCTTTTGAAGATTTCTCTTTTGGAGGACTCATGGGTTAAGAGCACTTGATGCTCTTGGGAAGGACCTGAGCTTGGGGCCTGTACTCACAACTGACTGTAATTCAAGGCTATCAGATGTCCTTTCCTTTTGTGATTGAATTATTTTACTCAGTAATCAGTGTTGTAGCATGTGGAACAACTATGTTGGGTTTTTTGTTTGTTTGTTTGTTGGTGTTTATTTAAAACTGCTTAGCAGTACATTACACGTTGTCCTATGTTAACAGAGATAGATCATAGAATGTTACTCAGTTCATGGTTCTCAAGCCAGCGAAGTCTGGATCAAGGAATGTGTCTTAGAGTTCCTTGGACGAGGACAGGGGCAGATCACTTAGCTGAGAAAGCTCACTCTAATGGTCAAGCCCCCACAACCCCTTCTTCCAGAAGAGCAATAGCCAAAAGGGGGGAGTCTTCATGACGCAGTCTCAGCTTTATGCCCCCACCCATCACACAACATTACTGACCCTGCCCACCACACACCATCATTATGGCACATAAACTTTTAGAGATATCTAAACCATAGGTTGTGTTTAGATCAGAATTTCCTTACCCACTCACCTACGGATGTCTTTTTTTTTTTTTTTTTGAACTTGGGAAACTGAGGTTCTTTGGGAGAGGACTTTCTTAGTCTCTATAATAAAAGAAGTTAGACACAGTGTGCATGTGTGTGTGTGTGTGTGTGTGTGTGTGTGTGTGTGTGTGTGTGTTTTAAAGCTCAAGGGTCAATTTATTAGAGTTTAATAAAAAAACAAAAAGTCAGATTGTCAGGTCTCAAACCTAGAACATATGGCTGAAGTGACTATTTAACATATCACAGTCTGGACCTGTCTCCCAGGTTCTCCCAGAGACCCTCAGTCCCTACTTGTTACAGCGTATAACTGGCATCCTTGTCTCCTACCCTAACTTCTCCAGTCCAGGGGCTGAGCTGCTCTCCCACCTTCTCTACGTGATCCAGCGATTTGGTTATGACAAACCAAAATGAGAAAAATATACCTTGCAGGTTAACAGTTCCATTTACAGTTAAGGACAAGTTCCTGGCCCTTCCCGCCCACCGATCAACATTGAACATCATTCACCTCATCTTCCTGGGCCTGAGCATGCTTGGGGTAGACACGCCCAGGCAGGGAGGAGGTCCCTGAATCTGGAAACACCCCACTCTTCCTTCCCTTTCCTCTGACTGATCCACAATGAGGTGAGTGATCCTCTGCTCTTACCCAACTCCCGTCCAAATCCCCATTCACCCCGATCTCCCCTGGCCTGCACCTGCTTGGGATAGACCTGCCCAGGCAGGGAGCAACTCCTTGGGTCTGGAAACACCACACTCTTCCTTCCTGTCCCCCCAACCTGACCCCTACGGAGGCCTAACTCCTTCAGAGTGAGGAGAATACCAGGAGAGGCAAGACCATCCAGAGCTGCAGACATTGAATTCCTGGCCCCCACATACCACTGGGTCACAAGAGAAGATAGAGAGACCCCACCTGAACCCACTGGAAGAAGATATGGGAAGAAGACAGAATAACATCTCACTCAACAACAGAAAGACCAATATGACACCACCAGAATCTAGGGACTCCACTCCAGCAAATCTGAAAAGCCCAACACAGAACGTGAAGAAGAGATGGACCTCAAAATTTATCTCAGCAAGATGATAGAGAACTTTAAAGAATAAACAAGAAAATCCCTTAAAGAAATAGAAGAAAAAGCAAGCAAAAAATTACACGAAATGGAGGAAAAGACAAGCCAAAAAACTCAATAATAAACAAATCTCTGAAAGAATCTAAAGAAACCCAAGAAAAAAACAACCAAATAAGTGAAGGAAGCTCTTGAAACAGTTCAAAGCATGAAAGCTGAAATAGACACAATAAAGAAAACACAGAATGAGATGATGCTGGAAATGGAAAGGCTGGATAAATGATTAGGAACTAAAGATGTAAGTGTAACTAATAGAATTCAAGAGATGGAAGAGAGAATCTCAGCTATTGAAGACTCCCTAGAGCATATACATTCATCAACCAAAGAAAATCTCAAGTCCAACAAATCCCTAACACAAAATATCCAGGATATTTGGGACACCGTGAAAAGACCAAACCTAAGAATAATGGGTATAGAAGAAGATGAAGAAACACTGCTCAAAGGTACAGAAAACATATTCAACAAAATCATAGAAGAAAACTTCCCCAACCTAAGGAAGGATATGACTATGAAAGTACAAGAAGCTTATAGGACACCAAACAGACTGGACCACAAAAAGAAGTCCCCCCGACACATATTAATCAAAACACCAAATCTACAGAATAAAGAGGCCAAGTAACATATAAAGGCAAACCAATCAGAATCACACCTGACTTCTAAATGGAAACTCTGAAAGACAGAAGGTCTTGGATACCCTACAAGCACTAAGGGAGTATGGATGTCAACCCAGACTACTGTACCCAGCAAAACTTTCTATCACTGTAGATGGAGAAAACAAGATATTCCATGACAAAAACAGATTTAAACAATACATATCCACAAATTCAGCACTATAGAAGGTTCTAGAAGGAACACTCCAACCCTACGAACATAACTACACTCACAAAAACACAGGCAATAGATAATCTAATTTTACCAAACACAAAAAGAAACAGGAGGGCGAAATCCACACACAATGACACCACCAACAATAAATCCAAAACAAAGAAGAACCAATGAACAATGGTCAGTAATATGCCTAAATGTCAATGGTCTTAACTTACCCATAAAAAGATATAGGCTAACAGAATGGATATGAAGACAGAATCCATCCTTCTGCTGTTTACAAGAAACACACCTCAACTTCAAAGACAGGCGATACCTCAGAGTAAAAGGATGGGAAAAGATTTTCCAATCAAATGGGCTCAAGAAACAAGCTGGTGTAGCAATCCAAATATCTAACAAATTAGACTTTAAACTAAAGTCAATCAAAAGAGATGAAGAAGGGCATTTCATACTCATCACAGGAAAAGTCCATCAAGATGAAGTCTCAATCCTGAACATCTATGCCCCAAATACAAAGGCACCCACATTTGTAAAAGAAATATTACTAAAGCTCAAGCCACACATAAAACAACACACACTTAGTATGAGACTTCACACACTAGTAGGAAACTTTAACACCCCCTTTACACCAATAGACTGGACAGCCAGACAGAAACTTAACAAAGAAACAAAGGATCTGACAGAAGTTATGATCCAACTGGGTTTAACAGATATCTATAGAACATTTCCATCCAAACACAAAAGAATATACCTTCTTCTCGGCGCCACATGGAACCTTCTCTAAAATTGACCACATAGTTGGCAGCAAAGCAAACCTCCACAGTTACAAAAGAATTGAAATAACCCCCTGTATCTTATCAGATCATCATGCATTAAAGCTAGAATTCAACAGCAATACGAATTGCAGAAAACCTACATACTAATGGAAAATGAATAATAAACAATTGCACCATTCCTGGGTTGAGGAAGAAATAAAAAAGAAATTAAAGACTTCCTAGAATTCAATGAGAATGTAGACACAACATACCCAAATTATGGGACACTCTGAAAGCAGTGCTAAGAGGGAAGTTCATAGCACTAAGTGCCCACATGAAGAAACTAGAGAAAAGTCACATTAGAGAATTGACAGAACAACTGAAAGCTTTAGAGCAAAAAGAAGCGAACTCACAAAGGAGGAGTAGATGCCACGAAATAATCAACCTGAGGGCTGAAATCAATAAAGTAGAAACTAGGAAAACATTACAAAGAATCAATGAAACAAAGAGTTGGTTCTTTGAGAAGATCAACAAGATAGACAAACCTCTAGCCAAACTAACCAAAAGGCAGAGAGAGAGCATGCTAATTAACAAAATCAGAAATGAAAAGGGGGATATAACAATGGACACTGAGGAAATCCAGAGAATCTTCAGGTCACACTTTGAAAACCTGTACTCCACAAAATTCGAAAATCTAAAGGAAATGGACAGTTTTCTGGATAAATATTACTTACCAAAATTAAACCAAGATCAGATAAGCAGTTTAAATCAACCATGACCCCTAATGAAATAGAAGCCTCCCAACCAAAAAAAGGCCAGGGCCAGATGGTTTCACTGCAGAATTCTCCCAGAAATCCAAACAAGAGCTAATTCCAGTACTCCTCAAACTGTTCCGCAATATAGAAGCAGATGGGATATTGCCATACTCTTTCTATGAGGCTACAATCACTTTGATACCCAAGCCACACAAAGATATGACTAAGAAAGAGAACTACAGATTGATATCCCTCATGCACATCAATGCTAAAATACTCAATAAAATATTGGTGAACCGAATCCAAGAACATATCAGAAAAATCATCCACTATGATCAAGTAGGCTTCATCCCAGGGATGCAAGGATGGTTCAACATAAGAAAATCCATCAGTGTAATCCACCATATAAACAAACTGCAAAAGAAAAACCACATGATCATCTCATTCGATGCTGAAAAAGCCTTTGACAAAATCCAACATCCCTTCATGATAAAGATCTTGGAGAGAACAGGAATAACAGGAACATATCTAAACACGATAAACGCAATATACACCAAACCAATATCCAACATCAAACTAAATGGAGAAAAACTCAAAGTGTTTCCCCTAAAATCAGGAACAAGACAAGGCTGTCCACGCTCTCCATATCTCTTCAATATTGTACTTGAATTTCTAGCTAGAGAATAAGACAAGAAAAGGGGATCAAAGGGATACAAATTGGAAAGGAAGAAGTCAAACTTTCACTATTTGCAGATGATATGATAGTCTACTCTACCGAAAAACTCTACCAGGGAACTCCTACAGCTGATAAACACCTTCAGCAAGGTAGCAGGATACAAAATTAACTTAAAAAAATCAGTAGCCCTATTATATACAAATGATAAATCCAATGAGAAAGAAATCAGGGAAACATCACCTTTCACAATATCTACAAGCAACATAAAATATCTTGGGGGAACACTAACCAAAAAAGTGAAATACCTGTACAGTAATTACTTTGAGACTTTAAAGAAAGAAATTAAAGAGGATACCAGAATATGGAAAGATCTCCCATGCTCTTGGATAGGTAGAATTAACATACTAAAAATGGCAATCCTGCCAAAAGCAATCTACAGAATCAATGTAATCCCCATCAGAATCCCAACACAGTTTTTCACAGACATTGATAGAACAGTACTCAACTTTATATGGAAAAATAAAAAACCCAGGATAGCCAAAAAAAACTCTGTACAATAAAGGATCTTCTGAATGCATCACCATCCCTGACTTCAAGCTCTATTATAGAGCCATAGTTCTGAAAACAGCTTGGTATTGGCACAAAAATAGACAGATAGACCAATGGAATCGAATTGAAAACCCTGATATTAACCCATGCACCTACGAACACCTTATTTTTGACAAAGGTGCTAAATCTATACAATGGAAAAAAGATAGCATCTTCAACAAATGGTGCTGGCACAATTGGATTCGAACATGCAGAAAATTGCAGATAGATCCATACCTGTCACCATGCACAAAACTTAAGTGCAAATGGATCAAAGATCTCACCATAAATCCAGCCACACTGAATATTCTAGAAGAGAAATTGGGAATTACCCTTGAACAAATTGGCACAGGAGACTGCTTCCTGAACATTACAACAGTAGCACAGACATTGAGATCTGCAATTAATAAATGGGACCTCCTGAAACTGAGAACCTTCTGCAAGGCAAAGGACACAGTCAGTAAGACAAAACGACCACCCACAGAATGGGAAAAGATCTTCACTGATCCCACATCTGACAGAGGGCTGATTTCCAAAATATATAAAGAGCTCAAGAAGCTAGCCACCAAAACACCAAACAATGAAATTAAAAAGTGGGGTGCAGAACTAGAGAATTATCAACAGAGGAATCTGAAATGGCTGAAAGACACTTAAGAAAGTGCTCAAAATCCTTGGCCATCAGAGAAATGCAACTCAAAACAACTCTGAGATACCACCTCACACCTGTCAGAAAGGCTAAAATCAAAAATACCAATGACAATCTATGCTGGAGAGGATGTGGAGAAAAAGGAACACTCCTCCATCGCTGGTGGGAGTGCGAACTTGTAAGACCACTCTATGAAATCAGTATGGCGGTTGCTCAGAAAAATGGGAATTAGTCTACCTCAAGATCCAGCCATTCCTCTCTTGGGTATATACATAAATAGTGCATGTTCATACATCAAGGACATATGTTCAACCATGTTCATAGCAGCATTGTTTGTAATAGCCAGAACCTGGAAGCAACCTAGATGCCCCTCAACTGAAGAATGGATTGAGAAAATGTGGTACATTTATACAATGGAGTACTACTCAGCAGAAAAAAAGCAATGGAATCTTGAAATTTTCAGGCAAATGGATGAAACTAGAAGATACCATCCTGAGTGAGGTAATCCAGTCACAAAAAGACAAACATAGTATGTACTCCCTCATATATGGATTTTAGACATAGAGTTAAGGATTACCAGCCTATAATCTTCTTCACCAAAGAAACTAGGAAACATGAAGGACTCTAAGGGATAAATGGACCCCAGGAATGGGAAGTGGCATGAACTCCTGAGCTAATTGGGAGCATGAGGTTAGGGGAAAGGGACCTGCCACAATAAGAGCAGGAGAAGAGGAGTAGAGGAGAGGAAATGGAGGAGCAGAGATATTGAGTTGGGGGAAGAATAGAGGAGAGAGAGCAGGATTAGAGATACCATATTAGAGGGAGCCACTACAGGTCCGAAAAGAGATCCAGAACCAGGGAGATATCCAGAGACCTACAAGGATGACATGATTTGACAATCCAGGCAATGGTGGAGAGGATGACCTAAAAGCCCTTCCCCTAAAATGAGATTGATGACTACTCTTTATGACATCCTAGAACCCTCATCTAGTGACTGATGGAAGCAGAGACAGATATCCTCAGATATACACTGAACTGAACTCTGGAATTTAGTTCAAGAGAGGGAGGAATGAAGATCGAAGGGGTCTGTACCAGGTTAGAGAAACCCACAGAAACAGTTGGTCTGAACAAGGGAAAGCACATCGACCCCAGATGCTGTCTGGGAGGCCAGTACAAGACTGATCCAGACCCCTGAACATGGATGTTAATAAGGAGGCCTCTGCACTCCAGGGAGCCTCTGGTAGTGGATTAGTATTTTTTCCTGGTGTAAGAAGGGACTTTGAGAGCTCATCCCACATGAAATCGTACACTCTGGCCCTGGACAAATGGGTTAGGTCTGAGGTCCAGCACAAGAAGATTTGGTGGACTTTGCAGAGCCCCCGTTGAGGGCTCTACCCTGCCTGGGTGTGGTGGGTGGATGGGGTGGGGGTAGGTTGGGGGTGGGGAGGAGGGATGGGGGTGAGGGGAGGGAGAGGGAGAAGGGACTTACATGTGAAACAAGCTTGTTCCCTAACTTGAACTAACAAAAAAATCTAAAAAAAAGAACAAGTTCCTGTTTGTACTATGTTTGTTTGACCTATCTGCACCATATGTTCTTGATCACATGTGGGTAGGAGGTACATTGGCAGGAAATACATCAGGATGTATTCTTGCCCCTGATTGGACCTGATAGAAGATGTGGTGAATTGTCTGGGTGTCTTTTTAAGCTCTTGCAAAATGTGGCCATTTTCTGGTTACCCAGAGATGTTCCTGGCAAGAGTCCATCCTCCTGGCCAATATTTAATTAAAGCTTGCTTTAAGCTTGACTTTAAATTGTGATAGTGATCTTTTTCTTGACCAGTGGGATTAACAGTTCCTGCGCTCCTTTTGTCTATCCTCTTCTCTCTCCTCTCCCCTCCCACCTCTCTCTTTTCCTCTCTCACCTCATGTGGCCTGGCTCAGTGTCATTTCACTCTAGACCCTTCCAGATGCTGCATTTTTTATGCTTTCCCTTTTATCTATGATAAACCTTCTTCTCCACCACACCTAGGAGCAGTACTGTCCTCCTTTTTCTTTCTTTTTTTCATTCATAGGTAACATGTAAATCTTGACAGTTGCCTGGAAAAGGGTTATGGGAAGAGAGGAAGCCATGCTGCTTGCAATGGAGATTCACAGGGCAGAGGAGAACTTTAGGAGTGAGAAAGCCCAGAGGGCCAGGAAAAGCATGCTTTGGCTTTGGACAGTATCTCCCTCACCCTACAAAAAAGGGGATAAAGAAAAGGTATTTTTCTGAGTACAGCTCAGGAAAATGGGCAGGCCACATGGCTGAGGCTTGCACCCACAGCTGCCTACAGAAGAGCCTGCAAGCGTCTACCCTGAGAGGGGTGCTGGCCCTGAGAGGCAGTGGCATCAAAATCTCAGCTCTTAAACAGCTGTTTACTGCTTATAACCTGGAGGAAGGACTTTGTGAATCCTGTAGCTTGCATGAGCTTCCTGTGCCTTATAAATTTCCTTAGCTTCCTGAGTCTATGTTTCTTCACTTTCTCTGGGAGGGGATGCTTTAGTGGGTAGGAAACAGACCCCATGATCACACACAGGCTTTATTTCTTGGCTCTATTCTGATGTATTCTTCTACATAGTTTTCCTTCTTGAACCACACCAAACTTCCGCTTCCACCATTGCAGCTGCTCCTTTTGTCGTGTATTGGAATTTGGAAGTGTGAGGCTTCCTACTTTGCATCTTTCAAGGAAATTTTTATTCTATTATTTGAGGTTTTCCTCTTGGTTAGATTCTGAGAAGAATATCGCAGAAGAATTTCTGCTCTCAGATATCTTGTGCTGTCAATCACTTCCCTGTGGCTGATAGGGACTTTGGTGCTGCTGGATGTTAGGACTCACTCTTTGACAGCTTATTTTGTTTTTCATGCTCACCGGATTCATGACTTCCTCCTCTGGATTTCACTCTCTAAATATTTCTCAGCTCCATCTGTTTTTCCTCTGGGTCTTTGATCCAACATCCATAAAACATAATGTTCTTTCTCTCAGGAACACAGCTTCTTCTCAGCATTGTGGCCCTCAGACTATTTCCATCTTTTTTGTTTTCCACATGTCAGATCAAACATCACCTCTTCCAGGAAGCCATCCCTGACCCTGACAGATAACAGAAGTCCCTGCTCTTATTCTCACAGTAGTGTGTCTGTCATTCTTAAAGTTACTGCTATAGTAAAGGGAGATTTACTTGTATGAGTTCTGGATGGACCCTTACCAGCTTGACAAATGCTGAGCTCCCTAGCACATTCATAATAGTTACATGATGGACAGTCACACAATGCATAGTCACATGCTGGACAGTCACATGCTGGACAGTCACACGATGGCAACATACTTTCTGAGTGCCTGTATTTTCAGGCAACTTGGCTATATCCTCAATGTTAAGAAAAGAAATGGAAAAGAAAGAGTTCACAACAGCAGCATTGAACTTTCCATTTGTATAACCACTAAAAACACATTATGTTGTATGTCTGCTTTTGGTAATTTACTGCTTAAATAAAAGAATCACAGTAACTTACACACACACCCAAAGAATCACCATAAAACAGACATAATTTCACAGAAATTTTTATAAATAATTGCCATTGTCTTTAAAAGTGATCTCTTTGTGGATGAGACATGCACTTTCTCTTGTCTGTAAATGGTGTGAGCTCCAACTGCATGAAGGATTCTTCGAAACAGTGTGATAACCAGCAGAGAACATGAGCAGTAAGAACGATAAACTCAATGGAAATAAACAGGTTCTGTATTTTTTAAATGAATGAAGTCTGGAGAGACAATGAAAGCATATTCAAAGTAACAGTACTCTGGAACTAATGTCACTTTTTTGTTTTTCAAAAATGATCTCCCTTTTAAGAAATCAATGAACTAATTTTAAAAAGATGTAATTTATCTTTATTGATATGTATGTGTCTGTGTGACTGTATGCTACATGTTTGAGTGACTGCAGAGACCAAAAGGGATGTCAGATCCCCTGGAGCTGGAGTTAGAGGTGGTTGTGAGCTGGCTGATGTGGGTTCTGGGAACTGAACTCTGGGCGTCTTGATGAACAGCAAGTACTTGGGGAGAGAGAGAGAGAGAGAGAGAGAGAGAGAGAGAGAGAGAGAGAGAGAGAGAGAGAGAGAGAGAGAGAGAGAGAGAGAGAGAGAATGCACAAGTACACATGTGACAGAGTACAGCTTTCTCCTTCTACTATGCGAGTCTTGGGGATCAAACTCTGGTCATCAGGCTTGGCAGCAAGTGCCTTTATCCACTGAGACATTTTTGCTGTCTGCATCCATCAGCTTTTATCCTCAAGTCCTCTTTTGAGGTCTTTGACTTCCATCACCCATGATGCATTCTCTGTTTTTAACTCTCTTGACTGTGGTTTTGTCGGCTAAAGATCAGTAGGGAAACATTTGCTTTGTATAAGTTTTGGCAGAAGAGGGGAATGTATTCTATTTATTTACATATTTATCTTTGTTATTTTGAGACAGGCTCTTGATGTGTAGCCCAGGCTGGCTTTAACCTTGAAAGCCAAAATCCTTCTTGTAACAGCTGACATTACAGGCATCATCCACCATGCCTGGCAATTCATTATTTAATGATAACTTGAGGTGCTGGAGAGATGGTTAGGAGCACTGCCTGCTTTCCCAGAGGACAAGAGTTTCATTCCTGTTGCCTACATGGTGGCTCACAACCGTCTGTAACTATAGTTCCAGAGGATCTGACACTCTCTTCCAGCCTCCATAGACACCACCAGCTACACATGCAGTGCACATACATTTATGCAGGCAAAAACTCATGCACATAATCGTGTTAAATTATAATCGGAATGAGTATAATTTTGAGTTTTCTCAAGCGTGTGCAGCCCCACCTGTCCCATCCTGTAGAAGGAAAGAATTACTTTGCTTCTCTCAAAACTGTTCAAAGTGGCTGACATTAGCCTATAATTTAATGAGTGGTCTCTGATGCCTGGCTTTGAGAGAAAGGGCTAAAATATCCACATGTTATGGTATTTTGCATGATCTTGCTGAACTCTTTATTTTCTGGGAAAATATTATAACACATGTTTTTACCATAACCGAGCAGTCTGTCTGCTTAAATGAGAGATGTCTGAATGTTCATCTTCTCAGGGGATGGCATGGCGTTAGAATGTCTTCATTTCTAGGAAAGATTACAAAGGGACTTAGGTGGAATAGCTCAGGCTTGTAATTCCAACACTTGGGAGGTTGAGGGAGAGGAGTATGTATGTGACGCCCGCACAGTGGGACTGTGACTCAATGATAAAACAAGTTTAATGAGATTTTTGTCAATCCACAGTCATAGCCCTAGGTTCTGCAAATCCAAACACCTAGGAAGATGAGCATATCAACTAATTAGAGACCCATCGGAAAACAGTCTTTTGTTTTTTAATCCTACTGTGTAAAATTTTACTAAATTTATGTATTTGGGAGATGGGACCTCATGCAATTCAAACAAGCTCTCAACTGCTGAGCCACATGCCTTGCCCAGATGGAAAATCTACAAGTACAGCTGGTCAGTTCCAAATGGACAGACCCAGACAGCAGTTACCTCTCTAGGAAGCTCTGTCTTCACAGACCACACTCTTTTAAAAAGGAAACATAACACGTTCTGTCTGAATTACAGAGTTGAAAAAACAGTGAAGTGCTAGTTCTTTTTCATAAAATTAAAATCATAAACAGTTCTAGAAAGTACAGAGAAACCAAATATAAACTTATACTTGATATATTTTCCCAGTTTCTTTACATATACACATTTTTTCTTAATATCCAGTTCTAAAAACCAAATATAGAGCTGGAGAGATTGCTTAGCAGTTAAAGTGTGTGTTGTTCTTGCAGAGGACCAGGGTTTGGTCCCCAGCACCCACATCAGGTAGCTTCCAACTACCTAGAGCCTGCAACTCCAGTTCCAGGGAGCCTGACAACCTCTTCTGACATCCCAGGGCACCTGGGAACACATGGTGCATGGAAGTGAACATACACATACACATAAATAGATCTTATAGGAATTAACATCTAATATCACGTACTAAATTGCTTTTGTTAGTAGATATTGCATCATGACTAATCAAAACTTTAAATATTCTTCTGTGAGATTTGTTTGATAACTACTTTTAAAAACATGGCAGTTGTGTAGTCAGATTTTTGTGTTTGAGTTTGAAAGTGTATCTGTTAGAAAAGAGACTATAGTCCATACTATGGTAGTCCTGTGACCCCAGTGCAGGGGCACAGGTTTTACAGTATGTTTCTTACTGTGTAAGACTTTTTCTGGAGAGAGATGGCTTTAACATACTCACCAAAGAGTGAAAACCAAGGTCAGGCAAAAAATGGTGTGTGCTGACTCTTGGAAGCTGTATCCTGGAGCTCTCTGCACAACATGCTCTACAGCCTGGACACTCTCCTCTGCTCAGCAGTCCTTACTGAGAATGTAACTTGGGGAGGGAGGAACTTTGGGCATCTAGTAAATTTCAGGGACATCCTAAGACTTACATGTTGTTTACTTCCCAAGTTACCATGATATTGTTTAAATTTAGAGTCTTAAGGAGCATTTAAATTAGGAGGAAAGTGCTACACAACATTCTCCCACATAATTTCAAATAGAAGCACAGTATTTCACAGCATCATCTAGATATTGGATAATTGAGCACCACCTTGCTTCAAATGTCTCATAGTTGGGTACCACACTACAAGCACCATCCTTGAAAGCTAATTCACTGTGTTTCCCTGACTACTTCTTTGAGATCATTTTTTAAAAATAGTATTTCCAAGTGACAAGTTCTGTACTTTTAGAAGGTTTTTCATGTGGATTAGCAAATTATTGTCCCAGAAGGATTTTAAAACATTAATATATTGCCTTAGGAATAAGTTTGGGTATTTCAGTTTTGCCACAACATTGACATAAGTTTGCTGGTGCTATGAAAAGAAATGAATTGCTAAGTGAAGAATGTGCCTTACCACAGATAAATGCTGAAAACATTATGCTTAACAAGATGAGTTAGTCACAAAAGACCACATGTTATATGAACTGTCCAAAATGGACTAATTCACAGAGACAGAAAATAAATGAGTGGTTTCTAGGAGGTGGAGCGAGTTGATAGTGACTCTTAAGTGGGTTTGTTTCAGGGACAATGAAACTATTCTAAAATTAGACAGCGGCGAAGAAGCTTGCATAACTGCAAATACTGACCTGAAGCTTATATTTTCAAAGGAACAGAACAGACTGGAGAGAAGGCTCAGCAGCAAAGAATGCTTGCTGCTCTTGGAGAGGACCCAATTTCATTGCTAGCACCACACAGTGACTCATAGCCACCTACAATTTCATCTCCAGGAGACCCGATGATGTTTTCTCAAGTCCACAGGTACCTACACATATGTTCACATACTCTACACAGGGTCACCTGAATATATGTAATAAGAATAAAAATACATCTCTAAAAGATAGTTAACTTGATAAAGCTATTTTTAAAAGCTTTAGCAGAAGTCATCACCAATGAAAAATGACTTGATAGCTGTGTCCCAGTATTTATTCTTACTTAGTTTCTATCATGTCTCTTCTCTTTTCATAAATCATTCTTTTTGCAATGATTTGTGTCAGATGATTCTTGCTTTTTTTTTTTTTTTGGTTTTTCGAGACAAGGTTTCTCTTGGCTTTGGAGGCTGTCCTGGAACTAGCTCTTGTAGACCAGGCTGGTCTCGAACTCACAGAGATCTGCCTGCCTCTGCCTCCCGAGTGCTGGGATTAAAGGCGTGCGCCACCACCGCCTGGCTGATTCTTGCTTTTAATTCACTTGTTTTTTTTTATTACTTTTTATTTTTAAATCAAAAATATTTATTTATACGTGTGTGTGTGTGTGTGTGTGTGTGTGTGTGTGTGTGTGTGTGTGTGCCCATGTCTGCCCATGTATGTATACAATGTGCACACAGTGCCTGCAAAGACCAGAAGAGGCTATCAGATTCCCTGGAACTAGATTTACAGGCAATTGTCAACAAGTATGAAGGTATAGAGAGCCAAATCCAGGTTCTCTGTAGGGGTAGCCAGTGCTCTTACCCACTGAGCCATCTCTTCAGCTCAGATATACGCTTTTTAATATACACAAAGGAAAAGTCTTTGAAAAATGCTGAAATAAAGATGCTGGTCACTATTAGAAGATAAAGTGGGAAATACCCTTGAATTAATTGGTACAGGAGACCACTTCCTGAACATAACACCAGTAGCATAAACACAGAGATCAACAATTAATAAATGGGACCTCCTGAAACTGAGAAGCTTCTGTAAGGCAAAAGACACAGTCAGCAAGACAAAACGACAGCCCACAGACTGGGAAAAGATATTCATCAACCCCACATCTGACAGAGGGCTTATCTCCAAAATATACAAAGAAGTCAAGAAGCTAGTCTCCAAAACACCAAACAATCCAATTAAAAAATGGGGTACAGAACTAAATAGACAATTCTCAATAGAGGAATCTAAAATGGCTGAAAGACACATAAGAAAGTGTTCAACATCCTTAGCCATCAGGGAAATGCAAATCAAAACAACTCTGAGATACCATCTTACTCCTGTCAGAATGGCTAAAATAAAAAACACCAATGACTGTTTATGCTGGGGAGGATGCAGAGAAAGAGGAACACTTCTCCACTGCTGGTGGGAGGGCCAACTTGTACAGCCACTATGGAAATCAGTATGGTGATTCCTCATGAAAATGGGAATGAGTCTACCACAAGATCCAGCAATTCCACTCCTAGGCATATACCCAAAAGAAGCACATTCATACAACAAGGACATCTGTTCAACGATGTTCATAGCAGCACTATTTGTAATAGCCAGAAACTGGAAGCAGCCTAGATGCCCCTCAACTGAAGAATGGATGGAGAAAATGTGGTACATTTACACAATGGAGTACTACTCAGCAGAAAAAAAAACAATGGAATCTTGAAATTTGCAGGAAAATGGATGGAACTAGAAGAAACCATTCTGAGCGAGGTAACCCAATCACAGAAAGACAAACATGATATATACTCACTCATATGTGGATTTTAGACATAGAGTAACTGATTACCAGCCTACAATCCACACTGCCAGAGAAACTAGTAAACAAGGAAGACCCTAAAAGAGACAAACTTTGTCCCCTGGAGAAGGGGAAATGGTCACCATCCCCTGTGCAAACTGAGAATATGGGAAGAAGGGGGAGGAAGCAACGAGAATGAGAAGGGAAGAAAAGGAAGGATGCAGAGGTCCTGAGGGAGCAGAAATTTTGAGTCAGTTGTAGATTAGAAGAAAGGACATATGATAGGTAGGGTTTTAGTTGAGGGGGTGGTAGAGGAGGAAGGGAGGGAGAAGGGAATTGGGATCGTCATGTAATTCAATCTTGTTTGTAATTCAAATATATAAAAAAATAAAAAAAAATAAAAATTATAAAAAGGATGTTGGTCACTACATAGCTATTTCGTATCAACAAGAGGTAGGACAAAACCTCCAAACCTGCATCTACTCTAGACTGCTGATAATCCTGATGATGCTCTAGAAGATGAAAAGAAGATAAGGATTCGAGCTGGGTTACTTTCAGCATCACAGGTCAGTTTGCTGCTGCTGGTATCTGCTCAATCCCTAAATCACACAGCATGCTAAATGCAGCTCTAGAGAGAATTTGACCTGGCAAGTCTCCTTCGGCATGTAGATTCAATCCACTTTGGAAAGTTAGAAAATACTGAAACAGGGGCTTCCTGCCCACTTCAGGCCGGCGCCCAGTCCCCCCGGGCTGCAGCCAGAGCATTTAAGGTCTCGAAGTGTGGCGGTCTGAGCGGTTCATTCCCGGGATCCGGGTTGCCAGTGGTGAAGTATGTTATGTATAAAAGTGTATTAATTCCATGTTAAATGAAAATGGCCAATTCTTTACGAGGAGAAGTACTGGCTCTTTATAAAAATCTGCTGTATCTTGGACGGGACTATCCAAAAGGAGCAGACTATTTTAAAAGGCATTTGAAGAATGTTTTCCTTAAAAACAAGGATGTGAAAGACCCAGAGAAGATCAAAGTGCTTATTGCACTGGGAGAATTTGTAATGAAGGAGCTATTGGCCTTATACTTCCTTAGGAAATATGGTGTCAGTGAGTGGGATGACCCCATGCTACAAGGTTTCCAGAGAAAGAGGTAAACCTGCTGCCACAGCCTGCCCTGTCGGGCTGCTGAGAGGCATCAGTCAAAATCCATATGCTTGAGCCGTTGCAGTGCTCTTGGGCGTTGGACTCGGCACTTCTAAGATGATAAAGACAGATCCAGATAAAGAGAAACCTCTAAATGTTTACACTACATTAAAAAATATATGTAGGCTTGTGAGAGAAAAAAATAACAGGAGGAAATAGAGTAGCCGGTTGTGGTGGCGCTGGTAGGATTTGCTGAAGGAAGCAGAGGCAGGCAGATTTCCACAGAGAAACCCTGTCTCGGGGGAAAAAAAAAAGAAAGAAAGAGTAAAAATAAAGTAATAAAACAGCCACATAAAGCTGGAAAATGCACAGAGAATCTGGATACTTTATGCCATATTGTTGTCTTTAAATTGTTTGATTGCCGAGGAAAGAATTACTGCTGCTAAAATACATTTGATTATAAATGCTGCTAAATTAATCCAACTTATACATTTAAAAAATGCTTTGACTTCAAAATTTAAGTCTAAGGACAGGCTACTTGGAAAAAAAGGTTTTTTCTTGTGTTTCCACAGAAAATGAAAAGCTGTGGATTCCTTCCAGACTAATATGGTTTGATCAAGCAAGACCCGCTGAAGCTGAGATGATACAGCCTTACAGACTACAAAAACAAGGACTTGGTCAGGTTTCTATGTTTTGTCATGATCCCCATGGTATAAACATTGCCCCCAATCATCAAGAAGCAGTTTAGAAAGAAAGACACCCATATTCCCAAATATTGTTTATAAATGTTTGTTTTCATTTAAATGGGGTTAGTTATAAATGATAATGAGCATAGTCAATCTCTTTTTAAAGAAAGAAAAGGGGAATAGGATATAGGAATGAGTACTTTACATTGGTATAGATTTTCACTTATTGATACAACTTTAAGGTCAATTTTGTGATATGTATATGTCTCCTCTTGTTTAGGTATTGTGTTTATACAGATCTTTTACCTGTAATAGTCAGAACTTAGGTTAGTTAGGTTTTCTAGATATAGAGATGTATTTGAGATGGTTAGGTATTCTTCAAACCTTTCAAAGACCTACAGAAACATGGCATTTAAATGGTTTAGGGTATTTCTTGGCACTGAGACACAACTGCTCCTGGCACACCAATTATGTCAGAAAGGAGGATGGGCATTGAAGAAACTCATTATGGAGTTTGCTTTCAACATGACAAGATTAGCTGTTTGGGCAAGAAACTGCTCTTGCTGGACTGTTTGTTGCTGAATAAACTGGACATGCAGGACCCACAAGAAAATGACTGCTGAACTTACAAAACAAGACAGTACTGAAGGGTTCCTGTTAAATGGAGAAGTATGCTAGACACACTGTGGCCTATAGGCTGAAGATGGATGCCCCAACATTACAGAGGAACTTTGAGTGACTGTCCAGGTAGCAAGATGTCTCTGTCAATTCTAGAACTTATATATAGTATCCTTCTGTGGTCTTTGATGGAGTTGAAGACAGATAGTTATGGTTATAGTTTTCTTCAGTTATTATAAAAGATAAGTTATCCTTCTTTTTATTTAGACAGAAAAGAGGAGATGATGGGGGAAATACTTCTGTGTATGTTTTTCTTATTGATTGTTAAATAAAGTACTTGCTTGGTCAATGAGACAGCAAGTTAGGCTGGACTAGGTAGGAGTCAAAGAGGATTCTGGGAAATGTAGTAGAGAAGTGGTGTTCCAGGCACGAAGTGACATAGCAAAGAGACTCATATTTAAGAAGAGGAAAAAGGAAGTGTCGCTCTCTTTTCCCATTCCTGCTCCAGCGGCAGGATGTGATTCACCAGCAAGGAGAGACGCCAATAAGGCGTCCGATAAGATAAGTCTTATAAAATATATAGATGTATGATAATTGAGACTGAGCTAACAGATGAGAATCCTAGTCATTGGCCAAGCAACATTGTACCTAATACAAGTCTCTCTGTGTATTTATTTGGGCCCTAACTTGGTGGGTGGCTGGCATAGAGCTCACACGTGGCGGTGGGGCTCAGGCAACTTTTGGTGGAAAGATTTATTGAAACAGAAATACAGAGCTATGAAGCAACCATACTATTCAGATACCAACAACTAACCAGTCATTGCCACCAATGTCTGGCTGACCATCAGTGTTAGCTGTTTGTGTGTACCAAGTATTATAAAATAATCCAGTTTACAATGGCAAGATAAATGTTTAAAAAGCCAGAGTTGCCTTACTGTACTAAAAAACACTTCAACCTCACTGACACTGAGAGCTCTACTCAATCCTTTGTGCTCAAATTTTATTAGAATAGCAACTTTAGCACATTTCATGAAAATACAATTTTGAAAGAAAATACGCCTAATTCTCTAATCTGCTATAGCCAATTATTCTTAGTCTATTTCTCCATTTACAAACGGTGTCTGACAGGTTTACCCTTTAGCTCGTGAGCCTTTGTTTTGTTTTTCCCTCCATCTGGTGTACAGAAGTGCATTTTCAAGGCTCTCTACAAATACCTCCTCAAAAATTATCTGAATGCAGTTATCAAGTAAGACATATGAAGGTGACTTTGACCCTGAGATGCTCAGTAGATGAATGGCATTATATAGCTATTATTTCCATTATTCTTTGTGCTGCTAGCTCCCCTGAGTCCCAAATTACCTGTCCTGCTTGTACTAGCTTTCATGAGGAGTGGCAATGTTCCTCTGTTTCCATATTACAGCAGGGTAGACAAAAAGCATACTCTTTTAATTAAAAGCTAATGTGGAGTGGACCTAGCACGGTCAGGACTAAAAGTTGATGCAAAACCTTAAAACATATATGTAATATTCTTAGCAACTTTATAAATAAAGAACTTTCCAACTTAAAAAAAAGAAAATACTGAAAGAGTTGGTAGCATCAAGCAGAAAATGTGTCCTCAGATATCTCATAATGCAGAGATTTACTTTAATATGTTCAGTGTCGCCTGTAGCCCATCACCACATAGCTGAGGATGATACTGAACTTCTGGTCTTTCTGCCTCCCCCTCCCAAGTGCTGGAATGACAAGTGTGCCCTGCCATGCTCAGCTGGTAATTGTTCCTATTTGGGCAGTTAAACATGAATGAAAAAAGGCTCTGTTTTGATGCACTGAAATCCAAAACCCATGTTGTTATTATGGAAGCCACTTCTAATGCTTAAGGTGAAAACCCAACACTCCCACATTAAATATATGCATCAGTTGTGAAATTTCTTGTAATTTTAGACTTTGGTTTGTTTTTATGTTTTTGAGTCTAGTCCCCATAGGCCAGGTTGGCTTAAATCTCATTACATAGCCAAGGATCACCTCAAACTCTCAGTGGTATTTCTGCCATAGCTTCCTTGGTGTTAGGATTACATGTATGTTTCACTATGCCAAGTTATATATTTTTACTATCAAGGGTATCATAAATAATCAACCAGCAGGAGATTGTGGATCCAGGAAAGAATTTCACATTCTTTATTTTCTTAGTGTATGGAAGTCTGTTCTCAGCAACAGAGTCCAGGAGCTGGCTCATCGAATGCAAATGTGATGTCGTAACGCAAGAGCACAACTGTAGAGACCAGATTGCAATCTGTATTGTCTAGTTTATTGTGAACATTATCGTTCAGCCAAACCAACGCCTCCAACTCAGTCCCAGAACTAATTAAACCTAAGTCAGTACTTGCAAGTGACTGTGGAGAGAGCTTCTGGAAGCCTGGAAGCACTGGGCAAGACTTGTTCATTGTTCTTGCAGCCCTGTGGGGGTGGGGAGCTTAAGAACCTTGTTTTTCCATTTGATTTGGGATGCTCGGAGAATTTCTCTGACTGCAGTGGAAAAAAGTTTGTCTCTCAGTATCCTGACTAGTTACAGATGACTGAGTACACTGTAGATTGGACATTTTCTGGACATATGATCATAACTGTTCTTATCCCAGACACAAAAGAAGGGTCCACTGTGAGATGACAGATTTATTTGGCTATAGTAACCATTGCAAATGTGCAAATATATCAAAATAACATGTTGTACATCCAAAATACATTCGATAGCCACACATCACTAAGGACCTATATAGACAGTGATTTCTAGGCTGTGGAGAGACATTGTCTTCATGATGTGTCCAATGGCAAGGAGCTCATGTTCCTATAAATAACCCCTCACCTGTGTGCCTGTAAGTAATCCTAATTAATCCCAACATCTCACAATAAAAATAATGAAATTAAAAGCGGGACTCCTAATGAAGAGGAAGGCAATCATGAGTGGGAGGGGATGAGAGATAGGGATAGAGAGAGAGAGAGAGAGTAGGGACAGAGAGAGAGAGAGGGGGGTAATATAGGGAAGTTATGATCAAAGATACATATATATATATATATATATATATATATATATATAAACGATGTCACAATGAGACACATTATTGCGAATAATTAATGTGCTTACTAATAGTAGGAGTAAGGTAGAGAGAAGCAGTAGGGAAGTTTGGGATCCCAGTGAGAACATAGGGAAGAATGGAAGACAGGAAATGAGAAATGACAGAAGCAGATGCCGGTCTGGAAGAAGCCTGGAATAGGGCAGTTTGTGGACCTCCAGGTCAGGGGCAGTTCAACTAGCCTGGATTCACATGAGAGTGCAGACAGCCTTTGCAGTGGGAAAACGGATGATGCATCACAGCATAAATAAACAAGCTTCCTAGGGAACAAGGCACATGTCCAGAAAGCTGGAAAACAAGAGCGGGCAGGCTCTACAGAGAGCCCTGGCTGTGATGAAGGGAGCTTGCTCCCTGGGAAGCAGTCAGGATTGTGTAGAAAGTTTGTATGTAAACACGTTTTCCAGGCTCAGCTAAAGAATGTGTTTATTTAACACCTCTCATGTAAGTACTGGGAGTTTCACAGTTATACATGTACATAGCTCTCTTGGATTCTGTGAGACTGGAATGGAATTGGTTCTTGTGAATGCAGCAGAGATCAGTAACAGTCCACAGAGGTTATATTAATACAGGCCAACAATAAAGAGAATAGAACGTTAGATTCTTCTTTGAGTTCTATAAAATGCTATGAAATGAGCAGGTTGGGCAGCAGTGATGAATAGGAAACTCTTCCAGGTTTTGATGGTCAATGAGGCTGGTTCTGCATTGAATTTCATGTAACTTACAGTACCAGGTGCTTATGCAAAATTACCATGAAGCTTCAGCATTTGTTTATACACAGCCAAGTAAGGCATATGTTCCTATGGCCAAATATGATGCATTGATCTGCTAAACAATTTTATAAAAGATTACTATTCTTTTCTCTTCAAGTTGGGTGCATACCTTTAATCCTAGCAATTGAGAGGCAGAGGCAGAGGCAGAGGCAGAGATAGGCAGAGGCAGAGACAGAGGCAGGTGGATCTCTGAATTTGAGGCTAGCTTGTTCTAAATAACTAGTTCCAGGTAGCTATTTCAAGTAGCCAGGACTATGCATGAGAGTTTATCTCATTTTTTTTTCCTTTTTACCTCTTCTTGCTGCTTCTCAGAAGCAAGACCTTTTACAATGAATGCAATTGCCTCCACAGCTGGAAAACAGAAGATAGTCCTCTAGTGCTCAGTGAGATTTATATAAAAGATTTTCCTGGGGGAGATTTACATGTAATTTTTAACCTTTCTACAGTAAATAAATGTATTTATTTCTGATATCATGGATACTTTAAAAGTATAATTTGAGATTAAAATTTATTGCATTTTTATTTATTTATTTATCGTGTGTGTGTGAGCATGTGCTTATACCACAATGTATGTGTGAAAGTCAGAGAATAGTTTACAGAAGTTGAAGGGACCAGCTTCCCTTTTAGGCAGCCATGACAGTAACACGTGCTTACCATAACCTTGTCCTAGTCACTAGAAGTCAGATGCCTGCCTCGTGGCAAGGAATCAATCAGAAGTTAGCTTGTGGAGCTATGCTTTACGGCTCTTGGTGTGCTTTACGGACAAATGTACAGCAATGACACGCAGAGCATAGCAACCACCCTGGGAGGGCCTATGGGCCATAACAACCAATTGGCCAATCAACACAGGGCAAGCCCTCCAAGCCTGGAGGCACACCAATCGTGAGCCTGTGCGTACCCCTAGACACTCCCCTTATGCTGCCCTACAAGATCTCTCTGCAGCCCCTTCGAGCTGTCTTTTGCTAGCCATCCGCCATGGCGGGTGGGTGAAAGACCCTAGCTAACATGGGGTTAACTCGCTGAACAGCAATAAAGCCTCATGCAGTTTGCAGCAAGTTTTCGAATCTGCCTGGTGATTGGGGTGATCTTGGTCATGGGCTGAAACCCTGGAGGCCTGAGTTTTCCGGGGGTCTAACAAAGTCAGTTCTCTTTTTCCAAAGTGTGGGTATAAAGGCTAGAACTCACAGTCTCAGATTTGGCAGCAGGCACCATTTTCCCTCTGAGCCTCATAACCAGCCTTAAATTAAAATACTTCTAGCCAAAAAAAAATTATAATAGAATGAATATATTTATGTTGTTTTATTAGCAATGTATCTTTCCTACCTAGAGCCTCATCTTACACAGGAGGCCCCTCTGTGTAAAGGCACATTCTTGGGCTATCAGGACATCTGGGAACAACAGATGGTGTCAGGTGGGGGATGGGACAAGGCAGGGGCAGAGGAAGAGGAACAGCGCACACACAGGGGAACTCAGCTTCAAGGGGCCAAAGTGTTCCTGGAGACACCAGGGACTCAGACCTTGATGAGACTTGAGACACAATGTACTTCAAAGCCTGACCTTTTTAAACAAGAGAAATCTGCAGACCGGGCAGCTAGGAGACATGCACGGAGTCACACAGCTTGTTCAGTGTCATGCTGAAGTCTTCTCATTTCTATTTAGCAATGGTTCTCACAAGCCATGTGGGTCCCCCAGACTCTGTTTCTCCAGCTTGGTGGTCAGAATTCTGAACTGTGTTCTTTTCTCAAGACACTCTAAGACACCTGCAGATAGGTATGTCCCCCAAGACAGACATCCTCCACAGACTCTCCCCACACACCCCCAGGAAGACAGGCAGCCCCCACAGACTCTCCCCACACACCCCTAGGAATACAGGAGGGCCCCACAGATTCTCCCCCAAATCCCAGGAAGACAGGCATCCTCCACCGAGTCCCCCACATCCCTGGAAGACAGGCATCTTCCACAGATTCCCCACATCCCAGGAAGACAGGCATCCTTCACAGAGTCCTCACACCCTGACAGGCAGCCCCCACAGATGCTCTACCCCACTTGTCCGGCTGTGCTGCTGCTTTTCCTTGGTGGTGGCTTACTTTGAGATCTCTTCTGGGTCTTTCTGTAAGCAGCACAGCATGGCAGCTTGGTATGCAGATGCAGTGTCTCCAAACCTGAGCTTGATTGATAGACTAAAGAGAACTACATAGACAACTTAGGTTGGTTAGTTAATGTCTGTGTGCCTTCGCTTGTCCGATGCAAAGCAAGGATGATAAAATGGGCATCCACTCTCAGGCAGCTCTGCATCCTGGAGTCTTGTGTCACAGAATGAGTGGAAAATGGCACAGAAATGTATTTCTCCATTTGGGAGGCTAGAAGTCTCTAATGAGGGTACCAGCACAGAGGGGCCTCTTCTGTATTCCATACTGCCAACTTTGAAAGAGAAAGAGCAAGAAGATTCAAGGTCTTGTGCAGCTTGGCTTGGCCTTAAACTTTTATATAGTTGAGGATGATCTGGAAGTCCTGATCTCTGTCGCCACCTCTGAAGCATGATAAATAAAAGACCCATAGACAGATATTGGGGTTCAACCTTCAAGCTGAAGATCAGAAAAGCAAAGCAGCTAGCCACTAGCTCTTATTTCTACCTCAGCTCAGACCAAAGGGACAATCCTCAAACTGCTCCCGACTTCACTGCTCCTCAGATTCACTCAGACTGCTATACTCTCCTCAACGTGGCTAGAGACTAACACTCAAACTGAATGTCTCTACCTTTTACACCTCTCAAATCGTGGGATTAAAGGGTGTGAGCTCTGCTTCACTCTCCAGTAGCCCAGGGTGGTCTTGGACTCAGATCTGTCTACCTCTTAATCCTGAGTCCTGGAAATAAAGGTGTGTGCCTGGCTTCTATGGCTAACTAGTATGCGATGCTTTGTTGTTTTGATCTCCGGTGGTTTTAATAAATCATAAACACTATATTATCACACACCTCCCAAGTGCTAAGATTATATTGTATAGGTGTATACACCACACCTGGCTGGAGTCCTTCTCATGGAGCACTAATTCAGTTCAAAAAGATCCATCTTCAGTGCCTCTTCGCCCCACCCCCAACCTCTAATTCTATCACAATGACTCCATGAGTGAATTTCAGAGGTGACACAAACACTTAGTTCATTCACCTTCAGCAGTGCTTGAGGGATTAGATAGCAATCATTCAAGAGAGATGCTTTCCATAGAGTGTCACTTGCAGTATTCAATAAACATTAGCAATCGTTCTAATTATTTCAGGTCTAATCCCTTGAATGCTGTTGTGTTCTACAGAAACAATCAATGCTACTTCACTTAGTGCCTCTGAAAGCTTATCTAAACTTTCCCAGACTATAACTTCCCTTCGTCCTCTTTGAACCTATATATGTGTTCTTAAGACCCATGGTGTTGAGTAGCACTAAAACAAAGAAGTCAGACTCATAGTTTAAACACAAATGACTTGGGGCCACTTCCAACGAGGGCCCACCACTAAATTTGGTGGTTCTGCTTGGCTGAAGCATACCCGTGTTACTCTTTCTGGTGAACCTCCCAGGATAAGGATGAGTATTTACTCAGTGAACAGATTTTCTGGGCACTGAAGGATGGAGTACAGTTGTTGATCACATGTTAACTAAAGGAAGACCCTGCTAGATGTGGCAGTGCTCCTGGAGATGGAGGGCTTTAAAGAATTACACTGCATTACCTTTGGTAGTCTGACTCTGAGGATCTGAGGACAAGAGAGATGTCAAAGGCACTTGAGGTGGCCGCAATCTGAGTGCCATCATGATCTAAACACAACCCTAGCGGTCTACACAAATGCCACAGACTAGCGATGTGTGCCTTGGAGAGAAGAAACAAGTCTGGAATTTATAGCTGGGTTTGCTTTGTTGAATCATGAGTCTCAAAATAGCCTTATTATGACTTTTCGCTAAGACAAAACTACACTTAGTGCTTGCTATGGTGAGGGAATAGACCACCTCCATGAAGCTTTGGTGCTGTCTTGGTACACAGAAAGAAATTTCAGAAATTATTAAGAATTGAAGCTTTTCTGGGATAGTGAAAAGATCTTTATAGTCAAAACTGCCAATCCAACTAGGCACTCAGAGACACAGGTTACTAGGGGCCTTGTCAGGAACACTGGCATGTCTTGAAAGACTGGAAGAGATGCAAGATTGAACATGTGGGGTGGGACTTAAGTCACTTAATCCTCAGCTTTCAGTAAATGAGTCTTCTAGTTCACTGCCAGCAAAGGTTAAAGTCACTCTTCTGAACACCTGTTGCAGTCCCCAGTTGGCCTCTCTATTCATCAAACATCCTGTAACATTTCCCATGGGAGAGAAAGTTCATGGGTCTGATAACAGAAGAAGTTTGTTGGAATGTTGATCAAGTTGACAATGGAGCAGAAGTACCTGGTGGAATGATAAAATATTCCCCATCACTTTAATTCCCAGACTGTAACCAGCCATGGCTTCTGACATGTCAATTATGTTACCCACAAGTCCAGACATCTATGACTTATATGGTTTCTGAGGCTGCTGTACAACTTTAAGATATTCTTGGGTGTTGTTACCTCTCCAGCTCTCTGTCATGGTACGTTCTGAGTCTTGATCTTGCATCCCAACTGTGCAAAGCACCCTCAATCCCTCTGCAGGGGAAACACCCTCCCAGGCTTTCCTTTAGACACATCTTCCCTTCCAGTTTTCTAGTGAGATCAGGATAGAGATGGGAAGTAGAAGGCTATATCTGCTATTGGGGAAGGATATGGGGAGGCTGATTTTGTTTTGCTTTTGTGCTTGTTTGAGATGAGAGCATGTTTCAGAAATATATAGTGATGATAGAGGCTCTTCGAGATTTTGAGTGTTGGGTCTAGAGATGGCTCAGTAGCTGAGCGCTTGTTGTAGACAGTTTCTGTTCTGCCTGATCCCACTGCCCTTCAGCCCCAAATAAACACACAGAGACCTATATTAAATATAAACTGTTTGACCAATGGCTCAGGCTTCTTACTGGCTAACTCTTTCTAATTATTAACCCATAACTATCTATGTATTTCTACATGGCCTTATCTTACCAGAGAACACATGGCATCTCCCTGGCCAATTTTCTCTGCGTCCTCTCCCCAGAATTCTCCTCTCTAGTATCACCACCTATACTTCCTTCCAGGCTACTGGTCAATCAGTGTTTTATTTATCAACCAATAAGAGAAATATATACAGAAGGACATCCCCCATCAGCTTGTACTAGCTTCTAGAAGATTGGAGTTTGCTTAACAACCGTGCAATTCCAGCCTCCAGGGGACCTGGCATCTTCTTGCCTCCTCAGGCACTGTACTCCTGTGACACATACACACACACACACACACACACACATACACACACACACACACACACACACACACACACACACACAGAGAGAGAGAGAGAAGAGAGAGAGAGAGAGAGAGAGAGAGAGAGAGAGAGAGAGAGAGAGCTTTAAAAGAAGATTGTGACTGTGGGCAGAGTGCTTGCCTACCATTCTGTAAAACACTGGCTTTGGTCTATAGCACCATATAAATTTGGATATATTGATATATTGGTGCTAGCCTGTAACTATAGCATTTGGGATGTGAAGACAGGAGGATCAGAAGTTCAAAGTTATCCTAGGTACCTCAGTGAAACTGATATAAATCTGGGCTAAATGAAACCCTATTTCAAAAAATGCTTATCATACTTAGCTGGATACTTAAATATAGTGATCATGAGAGAATTTTGTGCTATGTACTTTCTACACAATTTATTACTATCAGAAATAATTCTTTAAGAACATAGTACAGAAAACATAGCAGTTTCTGGAGCTGAAGAGATGGCTCAGTGGTTAATAGCACTGGCTACTCTTCCAGAAGACTGGGTTCAATTCCTAGCAGCTCCCAACTGTTTGTAACTCCAGTTCCAGGGGATCTGACATCCTCACACCAAAGCATACAAAATAAATTTAGATACATTAAATAAAGCAAAAAAACCCTAGCAGTTTACCTTTAAATTTTTGTTACCACCATCACCGCCACCACCATCACCACCACCATCATCATCATCATCATCATCATCATCATCATCATCATCATCATATACCTGTATACATGCAGATGTACCCATGCCATGGTGTATATGTGGAGTTTAGGGGACAACCCTCAGGAATTGGGATTCTCCTTCTGCCTTGGTGTCTGCGAGTGGAACTCAGGTCACCAGCCTTCCATAGCGTTGCTCCGTGAACCATCCCACTGGCCTGAAAGTACCTTTTTGTCTAGTGCCACTCACTAGAGGTAGCTGCTTTTTATTTCCTTCTGGGATTCAACTTTGTATGTCTAAGCAAGTGTCTGTCTGTCCTATCTCTCTCTCCTTCCCCACACTCACTCTGTCTGAAATAGGATTTTACTGTGTATCCCCAGCTGGCTCAGAACTT
Organism: Cricetulus griseus; assembly: GCF_003668045.3. Lineage (NCBI taxonomy): Eukaryota > Metazoa > Chordata > Mammalia > Rodentia > Cricetidae > Cricetulus > Cricetulus griseus. The sequence goes on from NC_048597.1 coordinate 123,464,361, forward strand.
TGGAATTTGCTATTTAGGCCAGGCTGACCTTGAGTTTAGATCTCCCTCCCTCCCTCCCTCCCTCCCTCCCTCCCTCCCTCCCTCCCTCCCTCCCTCCCTCCATCCCTCCATCCCTCCCTCCTTCCCTCCCTCCTTCTCCCCTTCCTTCTGCAGTGCTGGGAAATTATCCCAGGGCTGTGCACATGCTAGGCTTTCACTCTATTAAGTGTCTCATTCAAAGCCCTGTAATTTTTCCTTTTTTGGCACAAGAGATCTTGTCTTATACTTTGCTCATCTCCTGTCTTTTCAGTATTTGTTCTGTTTCCTTTTTCCTGTGCATTTTAATAAACCCTTGTATGTGTTGGAACTTGAATTCTGTGTCATGTATCCTTGGAGTGGCTGTTGTCTCTAGGCACTCACTGAGTGGGCACAGTCCCACCCTTTGTATTCTCCCTGGTACCTTTCTTCCAGGTTTGGTGGGGCACTATTCTGAATACCTTCTCATTTGTCTGAGTCTGACAGCATGCCAAGCTCTGCCAGCTTTCCTCCATGGATGGCTTAGAGTCTACATTTCCTGACTGCTGGCTCTGGCTGGGGACCTGCTTTCAGGAGACAGTGCTTATAAACTGATCCTGCAGCCAGTGTGGCTTTCACTCACCCCTCTCCTGGAGATGCTGCCACCACGGTCTGCATACCAGAATGAGTCTCCATGGACACAGACAGTAGACAGAACCAAGGACAATTTCACTGTCTTTTCTGCCCACAGTTAGGTTTATTACTTCTCCAGCCCCCAGTGCCCTAGTACATCCTGCCCTTCCTTTAGGCCATGACCCTAAGGTTCCAAAATGGCTCACAGACATGACTTCCTACATTTACAACAGAGTGACCCTTGGTAAGAAGCCAAAATAAAGCAAAACACATGCAGAGACCCAGAGGGGGAGCTGAGCAGAGTTGTGGAGGAAGTAGCCAAGAGGAAAAGTAGGGGCTAACAGAGTTCTGGGTTTGACCTAGATGGCCCATGCTGTGTCATCTTCAGCTTCTGTCTGTTTTCTCTCACACGGCTGTAATGGTAACACCTGTTACACTTGTCCTCACAGAGTTTCTACAAAGACAGACTGAACTACATGCAGGAACACTAAGTATGGGAGAGACAGGAGGGCAGGAATTCAGGGTCATCCTTAGATACCTGGTGAACTCAAGGCTAGCCTGGTTTACATTAGACCTTGTCTCAAAAAAACCAAAAAAAGGAAAAGAAGAAGCCATATATATTAAGCCATATATATTAATATATAAAAATATTGTAGCAGGTTTGAGTTTCAGCCCCAAATGTCAGAGCATGGGGAAATACAGTCAACTTTTAAAATTTACATTTATTTGTGTGTGTGTGTGTGTGTGTGTGTGTGTGTGTGTGTGTGTGTGTTTATGTCAGAGGACCACTTTCAGAGTTCTGTGTCTCCTTCCACTGTGTAGTTTTCGGGGGATTGAACTCAGATCCTCAGGCTTGGAGGTACACTTTTTTTACCCACTAAGCCATCTTTTTTTACCCTCAACACACACACACACACACACACACACACACACACACACACACACACACACACTATTGAAAGCCTAATTGTCTGGCGGGTGATTGCAATGGAGTCGGTCGATTCAGAGAGCTCCCCAGCTCCAGAGAATGAGCATTTTCAAGAGACTCTGGAATTGAACAATGGTGTGTATACATCCTTTATGAAGTCTCATCACTGCTACGACCTGATCCCCACAAGTTCCAAGTTAGTTGTGTTTGACACTTCCCTGAAGGTAAAGAAAGCCTTCTTTGCCCTGGTGACTAACGGTGTTTGAGCTGCCCCTCTGTGGGATAATAAGAAGCAGAGTTTGGTAGGTATGCTGACTATCACTGACCTCATCAACATCCTGCACCGATACTATAAGTCGGCCTTGGTGCAGATCTATGAACTGTAAGAACACAAGATAGAAACTTGTAGAGAGGTGTATCTACAGGACTCCTTTAAGCCACTTATCTGCATTTCTCCAAATGCCAGCTTGTTCGATGCTGTCTCTTCATTAATTCAAAATAAGATCCACAGGCTTCCAGTTATTGACGCAGAGTCAGGCAACACACAAGTGCATTCTCAAGTTCCTCAAGTTGTTTGTCACTGAGTTCCCCAAGCCAGAATTCATGTCTAAGTCTCTGCAAGAGCTACAGACTGGCACCTATGCCAACATTGCTATGGTCCGTACTACCACACCTGTCTACGTGGCTCTAGGCATCTTTGTACAGCACCGAGTCTCTGCCCCCGCCTCTGGTGTATGAGAAAGGACATGTTGTGGACATCTATTCCAAGTTTGATGTGATTAATTTGGCAGCAGAAAAGACCTACAACAACCTGGATGTGTCTGTGACGAAAGCTCTACAACACTAGTCTCACTAGTGTTTGAGGGTGTTCTCAAGTGCTATCTACATGAGATTCTGGAAACTATCATTAACAGGTTGGTGGAAGCAGAGGTTCACCGTCTGGTGGTGGTGAATGAGAACGACGTGGTCAAGGGCATTGTATCGCTGTCTGATATCCTGCAGGCTCTGGTGCTCACAGGTGGAGAGAAGCCCTGAGCATGGGGAAGGATAGGCAGCTCCAGGGAAGATGGCCCCCTCACTGCCTCCTGGGGGCTCTGAGAATCAGATGAAATCCTGGAAGAACCGAGTCTGTTCCCTCAGGAGCTCCATACCCACTGTCTGGAACAAGAGGAGACGGGGGCGGGGGGGTGAGGAGAAAGGACTTTGAGCTTCTCTTACCATCATGTGTACGTTTGAGAAAACTTTTAGCCTAGTCAGCCAATCCTAGCACCTATGTCCTTAGACATATCTCCCTTCTGGGTGGACCGTGGGCTTTGTGCTCCTCAGGCAGACTCTGATCTCTAAGAAACCCCTACATCTCACTGTGCCCCACCTCTGTGTCTGCCCTTATTCTACTTAAGATACTAGCTCTACAAAGTCTTCTTAAAAATATATTTTTTAAAGATTTTATTTATTATGTATACAACATTCTGCTTCCATGTATATTTGCACACCAGAAGAGGGCACCAGATCTCATTACAGATGGTTGTAAGCCCCCATGTGGTTGCTGGCAATTGAACTCAGGACCTCTGGAAGAGCAGTCAGTGCTCTTAACCTCTGAGCCATCTCTGCAGCCACTTAAAAATATTTTTATTCATCCTGCTTCGTTTGTGTGGAGACTGAGTCCATTTAATGTCATTCCTTCCCATGAATCTTGTGGGGAGGTGCATGTCTGGGTTCCTGCGCTGTTTGCATATAAAGGCAGATGGCTGTGCAGGAGGGCAATGGGTAGGTCGCCAAGATTAATGCATTTTGTGGCAAACCTAATTAAATGACAAGATTTTCATCATGAAAAAAAAAGAAAGCCTAATTGTCTCTAATAAAATCTTGATCTCGACCAGTTTAGAGTTCTCATTTCTTTATCTTTCCTTAGTTGCAAGTGAGCTCCTTCAGATTTATGCAGATTGACAGTTCCTTGCTTGGTTCACTTGACAGGTCTGAAGACTGAGCAAGTACAAGAGGGCTCTCTGTGTAAGTTAGGTTGCCCGTCACAAAGCAGCAGAGTCCAGTACAGGGACTCAGTTTTTGTTCTTGTTTGAATCTGCATCTTGAACCTTTTATATTCATCAGGACATACAACTTCCTCTCCCAGAAATTTCCCACGGTTTCCCAGATTGTGCTCCTCATCACTCACTCACACCAGACTCTGCATGCATCAGCTGTAGATGGCTACACTACCTAACCGCGTCATTGAATGCTGTCAATCTGTTTGAAATACACTTTGTATTTTGACATTCATTACTTCCTCCATGTATCCCAGCAGGGATGCAATCTTTGGAATAAATAGGTTTATGATTTATGATTTCTCCCTGCCAGAAGAGAGAAAGAAATAAGCATTAAGGAAATCAGAGGAGTACCGCTGCCAGCAGCACTCTAATTTTAGTTATTCTCTATGACATGTGTTCTGGGGATGTCATTTAATATTCGATAAATGTTCACAGAGTGTGTGCATGAATAAAAGAAAGGGGGCAAAGAAGGGACCCATGGCCATCCTCTTTAGTTATTTTTGCTATTGGATGGCAAGTGCTGGATTTTTTGTTTTTTGTTTTTTTGTTTTTTGAGACAGGGTTTCTCTGTATTGTTTTGGTGCCTGTCCTGGAACTTGCTCTGTAGACCAGGCTGGCCTTGAACTCATAGAGATCTGCCTGCCTCTACCTTCCAAGTGCTGGGATTAAAGGCGTGTGCCACCAATGCCTAACAGCAAGTGCTGGTTTTAAATGATTCATTCTATGCGTTCTGTAAACTCTCTATGCTTTCCCAGCCCTGCTCACTGCTAATGAAAATTGGCTCGTTCTTAGAGTATCTGTTCAGAGTTTATTGTGTGGGACACAGTGATATCTCATTGCCCAGGCTCAACCACCTGCTAGAGCACCTGCTGGACACTGTTCCCAGGCTGCCTGTCCCAGTTAGAAATCTCTTGGACCTGTGCAGCTCCAGATGGGTGAGCATTCTGGGGACCAGGCAGATGTTCATTTGGTCATGAGATGAGTAGAAAGAGGCACCCTGGAGGACTGGAGAGATCAGAGGTTATCAGATGGAGGGTTGGAGTAGTGAGTCAGCCATGGTCTTACTCAGAACACGCCTGTGTCTGTAACTCAAAGGTGACTGGGGATTTTCTGTGTGGAGGTTTCTGTCTGCCTTACCTGTTACTTGCAGAGGCCACAGTCTGGCTACCTCCAAATGCGGTTTGTCTTGATCTTATTATCTCTGTTCCCTCTGTCCTGGTTTTTCTTCTACTGGTATGGTTAAGCATCATGACCAAAGCAACTGGGAGATGAAAGGCTTTTTGGGCTAATGTTTCCACATCACTGAAGGAAGTAAGGACAGGAACTCAAATGGGACAGTAACCAGGAGGCAGGAGCTGATACAGAGGTCATAGAGAGAGCTGCTTACTGGCTTGCTTCCCATAGCTTTCTCTGCCTTCTTTTCTTATTTTTTTTTTCCTTTTTTTTCCTTGTTTTTTTGAGACAGGGTTTCTCTGTGTAGCTTTGGAGCCTGTCCTAAAACTTGATCTGTAGATCAGGCTAGCCTTGAGCTCACAGAGATCCACTTGCCTCTGCATTCTGAGTGCTGGGATTAAAGGCATGAGACACCACTGCCCGGCTCTGCTTTCTTATAGATCCCAGGACCACCAACCCAGAGGTGCCACCATTCACAATGGACTGGGTCCTCCTCGTCAATTCATTAATTAAGAAAATACCCTACAGGACTTGCTACATCTATATCTTATGGAGACATTTCCTCAATTGAGGCTCACTCTTCCCAGATGATTCTCGCTTGTGTCAAGTTGACATGAAACTAGCCAGCAAATTGACCCCTTGTCAACTTGACACAAAAGCACATTACTGTTAAGCCATAAACTTTCCTTTCTTGTTCATACTCAAGAACACAATTAATACCCACATCATAATATAAAACATTTTACAAATTAAAAAGTCCCACAGCCTTACAAATACAAATATTAGAGTATTTTAATTTTTTATAATTTAGTTTCTAAATTTCATTTTGCATTATAGACACAGTTCTTCCTCCCACCCTACCATCTGCCCCCTAACTTCCCTCCCCCACCTACCTCCTATCCACTCCTCCCAATGGGTAAGGGCTCCCATGGGGCGTCAACAAAGTCTGGCAGGACCAAGCTCCTGCTCCTTGTATTAAAGATGAGCATGGCATCCAGCCATAGGGAATGGGCTCCAACAACCTAGCTCATGTATCAGAGATAGATCCTGGTCCTGCTGCCAGGGCCCCTTAGATAGTCCAAGTTTCACAACTGTCTCCCACATATGGAGGGCCTACAATCGGTCACATGGCACTCCACAGCTGTCAATCTCGAGTTAATGATTAAGGGCATATTGAGTGTTTTAAATTTTTAAAGTAATTTTAAAAAATCCAGCCTCTTTTAAGATCCAAAATCTCTGTAAAACTCCAAAAATCTCCTTTTTAAAATTTTAAAGTTTTTCAACTGTGTGCTCCTATAAAATAAAAAAATAAATTAAATACTTTCTTATTTTAAGAGGAAAGAACGAGGTCATAGTCATGATTTGAACAAAGCAAAACCAAACTCCAACACTGTAAATAACTCAATGTCCAACACCTGAGTTTCCCTCACTGTCTTCTGGGCTCCTCCAGGGGCTTGGCTCACTTCTCCACCTCCACTCTACGCAGCACACACAGCTTGCCTTCTAAGCTTGGGCTGTCTTCTCCTCCACTGCTCCTGTTCTTCTTTGGTCATCACATACTATTGATAAATCCAAAATGCTGGGGTTTTCTGCTGCAACTGGGCTGCCCTTTCACCAATAGCCTCTCCTGGTCTCTCTTCACTGAGCCTCACATTCTCTTCATCACCTCTTTAGTACTGGGGCTTCAACTGCAACTGCAGCTGCATCTTCTCCAACGTTCACTCCTGGTTTCTTAAAGTACCAAGCCTCAATGGTTCTCCATGACACCATCATGACATTAAAACCAGTACCACGTGGGTGATGCTTACATATGACCAAGAACAGCTGCCAGCATGAAGTACAATCTCAGTGGCCTCTGGAACATGGCTTTTTCGTGCTACTTCTGATGAAACAATTTTCAGAAGATTTCACCTCAGTATTGCTGGTCTCTTCTTAATCACCACTAATTTGTCAGTTCCAGTTGAGCAGCATCAAGTGTCCCAGCAAAGCTAAGTGTTCCCTTTAGTGGTTTTGGTATCTTGTTGATCACAGCTGATTCTTTAGCCCCAGCACACCAGAAACACAGAATCTTTACTAAAATATGTGGAGCCCCTGATAGAGTTTTTAAATGACCCAAATTCTTCTCTGGAACTTTGAAAGCCAGGTCTCCATCATCTGTGTTTCTCTCAACACTCTTATCCTCCAAGACCCCAGAGAACAACTCACCAAGCTTTGAAAATGCAATGGCTTTTATAGCCCAAAGTTCCAAAGTCCTTCCACAATCCTCCCCAAACCAACATGGTCAGGTCTGTCACAGCAGGGTCCCAGACCCAGTAGCAATGTATCCTAGTTACTTTTCTATTACTGTGGTTAAACACCATGAACCAAAACAACTTGTAGACGAAAGGATTTATTTGGCTTACATTTCCATATCATGTATTTATCACTGAAGGAAGTCAGGACAGGAACTCAAATGGGATAGGATCCTGGAGGCAGAAGCTGATGCAGAGGCCATGGAGGGGAGCTGCTTACTGGCTTGCTCCTTATGGTTTGCTCAACATGTTTTCTTATAGAACCCAGGACCACAAGCCCAGGGATGGCCCCACCCATAAACATCTGAGCTGCTGGAACTTTAGGGAAGTGGAGCTTTGCCAAAGGAAATGGGCAGGTGTTAAGGTTTAGTAGCCTGTCCCCAATTTTCTTGTCCACTCTCTCATTTCTGGCTGTAAAGGAAATGAAAAGAAGAAAAAAAGAAAAAAAAGGCCTTATGTTCCTTCTTACATGTTCCCAAAACCACCACCATGATGGATTGTACCTTCAAACTGAAAGTCAAATAAATTCCCCTTTGAATAGCTTCTTGTCACTTATTTGGTCACAGAAACAAAAAAATGTAATTTATGCAGTCACTGCCTAGACAAAAGCATCACTAGTGGTCCTCCACTCCTAAAGGTGATGTTTGGTGCATTTATGGCTCTGCCAAGCCTGGTCCTTCCTAACCAGAGTGTCTTCATCTTTCTGTAGGAGCTCTGTGTTTTGGCAGTTTCCACAGTGAAGTGAAGTCCCACCTCTACATGATCATCTGTGCTGCTTAATCTGCTGAGAGTGCTCTCATCACACTTCCGCTTCTAGACCTTTCTTTTTTCTTAAAAGATTCTTTTCAAGGGCTGGTGAGCTCTTAGAGACACTTGACATGAAGTCTGAAGACCAGAGTTCCAACCTGGAACCCATGTAAAGGTGGAATCAACTTCACAATCTTGTACTCTGACCCCCAAATTTGAAATGAGATGCAAGTGGCACTCACACATGTGTGCACACACAGTGATGATGATGAAGAAAGAAAGAAAAAACTCTGTTCAAACCATGCCTACCCACAAAACTTGTTTTCTAGATTGCCTTTGCTATCTACTTTAACTCTAGAGTGCTAGGAATGTGTGTGCCACCATGTCTGGCCCACTCACTTTATTTTTTGAAACAGGTCTTTCAATGAACTAGATTAATCAGTGCTAGGATTGCAAATATGCCACTATACCTAGCCTTTTTCAGTGATTTCTGGGAATAGACTTCAGGTCTTTGTGCTTGCAAGTCAACAACTTTATCAATGAAGATATTTCCCTAGGCCCCAGGGTTACCTTTGCTAACAGGAGACCATGCCTATCCTGAGTCAGCAAGGCAGACTCCTGAGTTCTGTCCAAGCCACGAGGCCTTGCATTGACCCTCTGGACTCATACTTAGTGCTTGTTAGCCATTGGATAAGTGACCATGCTGAAGATCTGCTGCCCTTGAGGTCGACATGCAAATTTCCTACATGTCCATGTACAGGAGAGTAGTGTGTGACTAAATGTTTAACCAGACTTAAGACATAAACAACCCTGATTTAGGTCATACAACAATTTCTGTGGTATAAATACATCATCCTTGACCCCAAGCCAACCACATGACATTCCTGAAAACAGATGTCATGTAAGCCTTGGTCTTTCACAAAGTTTCCCCTGGATGCCAAGTTAAAAGGCACAGGGAGTGGCGAACAGCCAAAATGAGCCTCACATGCTGATAGACTATGATTCTGGAGATGGTGACATCTCCCTGGCATACCACATGCCAAACCCTGAACTTTCCCCTGCTCCGGCTAACTACTTTGTCAATTAACTCATTTACCCACCAATCCTTTGCTTCTAATAGCTTCTAAACAAGTGCTTCTCAACCTTCCTATTGCTGTAACCCTTTAATACAGTTTCTCATGTTGTGGTGACCCCAACCATAAAATTATTTTGTTGCTACTTCATAACTGTAATTTTGCTACTGTTATGAATTGTAATGTAAATATATGATATGCAGGATATTTGCTATGTGTCCCCCTGCCAGTGCCACAAGGTTCCAGCTAGGCCCGTGTTTCCTCCTTGGTGACCACAGAGTTCCTGGAGCCTGCATGTGGGTGTCCTTGTCCAAGTCAGTCCACAATGGCCCTGAGCAGGGCCGTGCTTCCTCCTCAGCACCTGGGGAAGTGTCCTTATTTCCATTTTTATCCCTCAGCTCTAGTTTTAAAATCCACAGCCCTGTTTCTAAATGATCAAAATAGGTTTTACATAATTTTAATTTTACTTAAAATGAATTTTAAAATATTTTTGTTTTGTTTTGGCCTCAAACTCAGAGATTTGCTCACCTCTGCCTCTGAGTGCTGGGATTAAAGGTGTGTGTGTCCCCATCTGGCTTTTAAAATGCTTTCATTTCTCAGATGACCTGAGGAAAATTGTTCCAAGATCTTCACCTTGTATGATGATACCAAAATCTATGAGAGCTTAGGTGCCTTAAATGGCCAGATGGTTCAGTGGGTGAATGTGTTAATGACCCAAGAGTGATGCCATGAGTTTGGTCTCAGGACCTCATGATAAAAGGAATAGTGATGCCTGAAAGCTGTCCTCTGACATCCACGTGTACATGGTGGGACTTGCACACCTGCTCACAGCAACACAGGCTGGGGTAGGGAGAGAAATAATGTTTAAAAACTAAAATCAAAGATAATTATATAAAATAGTATATTTTCATGCAACCCACATGTATGTTTGTATATTTTAAAATATCCTCTATATTATTTAAAGAACTTAATTCAGTACACATGCCCTGTAAATGGTTGTTATAGTGTCTGTGCATGGTAAAAGAGCTACAGTCTTATCTCAAGTAATTTTCAATGATGGTTGTTGGGCTAGATGTGGAATCCATGGACGAAACCAACTAAACACGAAGGCCCACAATAAACTCCAAAATTCCACTTCCCGGAGACAGCACTGTTAACCTCTTGGCCAATCTTAGTCTAAATATTTTGTGTATGCATTGTTGGCATATGTATGAATGAAAGAACATTTTCATATGTATAAATACAATCCACATGGCTCAACCACGTATCATTTTCACATTTAAGTTAAGCAGTCCTTCTCTGAACACACAGGATACAATTAGAATTTTTGTCTTGGCTATCTATTGCTGACAGGCTTTTTCTGTGTGTGTACAAGACAATGGGTTTCTTTGTGACTTGTTCATGCACACATGATATTGTGTTGTGCGAGCAGTCAGCCCCATTGCCTTCCCTTCTCTCCCATTCCACCTTCCACCGGCCTCTTCTTCACACAAATAGTTCCCTTTTGTTTTCAGCCACATGGTTATTCATATGTGTTATTTATATATACTAGTCAGCCTTTCATCAATACATGATACTGCTTCATGTTCAATAAATATTTTATAATTATAAAATTAGAGTGTATAAACCACATTTAAATTTAATAACCTAATATGAATATATAAATTTTATTAATTGTTATTATCTGTGTGTATACATGTTGTATGTGTGTGTAAGTGTTTAATTATTATTGTTTGTGTGTATACATGTTGTATGTGTGTGTAAGTGTGTAGTTATTGTCTGTGTGTATATATGCTGTATGTGTGTAAGTGTGTAATTATTATTGTCTGTATGTATACATGTTGCATGTGTGTGCAAATGTGTAATTATTAATGTCTATGTGTACATGTTGTATGTGTGTAAATGTGGGCATACATATGGAAGTCAAAAGATGCCTTTGGGAAATCAATTCTCTCCTTCCACCATGGGTTCTGAGAATCAAACATCAGGGTTAGCAACAAGTACTTTTACCCACTGAGCCATCTGTGGTGCTTTAAATAGGATGGCTCCTATAGACTCATGCGCTTGAATGCTTGGCACAAAGGGAGTGGCAGTATTAGGTGTGACCTGGTTGGAGTAGATATGGCCTCCTTAGAGTAGTGTGGCCTTATTGGAGAAAGTCACTGTGGAGGCAGGCCTTGAGGTGTTACATGCTCAAGCAAGGCCTAGTGTATCTCAGTTTCCTTCTGCTGCCTGGGGATCAAGATGTAGAATTCTCAGTTCCTTCTCCAGCACCATGTCTGCCTACATGCCACTGTGCTTCCCATCATCATAATAATGGACTCAACCTCTGAAACTGTAAGCTATCCAATTAAATGTTTCTTTTTCTAAGAGTTGCCATGGTCATGGTGTCTCCTTACAGCAATAAAATTCTTTTTTTAAATTTTTTAATTTTTATTTTTTTAAGATTTTATTTATTTATTATGTATACAACATTCTGCATCCATGTATACCTGCACACCAGAAGAGGGAACCAGATCTCATAACGGATGGTTGTGAGCCACCATGTGGTTGCTGGGAACTGAACTCAGGACCTCTGGAAGAGCAGTCAGTGCTCTTAACTTCTGAGCCATCTCTCCAGCCCAATAAAATCCTAAGACACCATTTCATCAGCTAGAATGTGAACTTTATTTTTCTACTTTTTTAAAAAAAGATTTTATTTATTTATTGTGTATACAGTTTTCGACCTGCATGCCGGCAGAGGGCACCAGATCTCATTCAAGGTGGTTGTGAGCCACCATGTGGTTGCCAGGAATTGAACTCAGGACCTCTGGAAGAACAGTCAGTGCTCTTAACTTCTGAGCCATCTCTCCAGCCCCCTATTTTTCTACTTTTGAGATAGGGTCTCACAACGAAGCCCTCACTAGCCTAGAACTCACTGTATAGACATGTTGACCTCAAACTCATAGATATCCACCTGCATCTGCCTCCTGGCATCTGGAATTACAGGCATGCACTACCATGCTGGTTTATGAGGCGCTAGGGATCAAACATAGGGATTCATGCATGTGACACAACATTCTGACACCTGGGCTGCATCCACAGCTCCTCATAAATCCATTGAATGGCTGCAGTATGCTTCATTAATCCAAGTCTCACTTAGGCAATAGTCAGCTTTTCCCAGTTTTGCACTATGACAAAGAAACACTTATGCATACATGCCTCCCCATGGAAGATGGCTTACTAGAATTTTAAGCTTAGTTAAAATCTTGGGTCTTGAGGACCCCCTGACACACTCTCTCTCTCTCTCTCTCTCTCTCTCTCTCTCTCTCTCTCTCTCTCTCTCTCTCTCTTTCTCTCTCTCTCTCACACACACACACTGTTGAGTGAGGTCAAGAATAGAGTAAGAACCAGGGCTGGGCTGGAGCTTTGAGTATGGGAGCCAGGGGCCAGATCTCTTGCTGAGAACACGAAGAATGAGAATCCAAAATGCAAGTCTGACCTTATGAGGTTTACATGAATTGATATTTTTAAAAAGTTGAAAAAAACACTTTCTGCCGACCGATAGGCAACTAGGTGAATGAGCCTCTGCTCTTACCCAACCCCCCCCCCCCCCCGTCCAAACCATCATTCACCCCGTCCTCCCTGGACCTGTGCCTGCTTGGGAAAGACACGCCCAGACAGGGAAGAGCTTCCTGAATTTGGTAACACCCCACTCTTCTATCCCTTTCTGCCGACTGATCCACAATGAGGTGAGTGAGCCTATGCTCTTACCCAACCCCCTTCCAAACCATCATTCACCCTGACCTCCCCCGGCCTGTGCCTGCTTGGGGAAGACATGCCCAGACAGGGAAGAGCTCCCTGAGTTTGGTAACAACCCACTCTTCCATCCCGTTCCACCTACGGATCCACAATGAGAGTGAGGAGACTACCAGGAGAGGCAAGAGCATCCAGAGCTGTGGACATTGAATTCCTGGCCCCAGCACACCACTGGGTCACAAGAGGAGATAGAGAGACCCCCAACTGCACCCACTAGAAGAAGATATGGGAAGAAGACAGAATAACATCTCACTCAACAACAGAAAGACCAATATGACACCACCAGAATCTAGGGACTCCACTCTAGCAAGATCTGAAAAGCCCAACACAGGCATGAAGAAGAGATGGACCTCAAAAATTATCTCAGCAAGATGATAGAGAACTTTAAAGAGGAAACAAGAAAATCCCTTAAAGAAACAGAAGAAAAAGGAAGCAAAAAATTACACGAAATGGAGGAAAAGACAAACCAAAAAATTTAAGAAATAATTAATCTCTTAAAGAATCTAAAGAAACCCAAGAAAAAAACAACCAAACAAGTGAAGGAAGTTCTTGAAACAGTTCAAAGCAAGAAAGCTGAAATAGACACAATAAAGAAAACACAGAATGAAGCGATGCTGGAAATGGAAAGGCTGGATAAATGATCAGGAACTAAAGATGTGAATATAACTAATAGAATTCAAAAGATGGAAGAGAGAATCTCAGCTATTGAAGACTCGTTAGAGGATATACAGTCATCAACCAAAGAAAACCTCAAGTCCAACAAATCCCTAACACAAAATATCCAGGGAATATGGGACACCATGAAAAGACCAAACCTAAGAATAATAGGTATAGAAGAAGGTGAAGAAACACTGCTCAAAGGTACAGAAAACATATTCAACAAAATCATAGAAGAAAACTTCCCCAACCTAAGGAAGGATATGACTATGAAAGTACAAGAAGCTTATAGGACACCAAACAGACTGGACCTCAAAAAGAAGTCCCCCCGACACATAATAATCAAAACACCAAATCTACAGAATAATGAGAAAATATTAAGAGCAGCAAAGGAAAAAGGCCAAGTAACATATAAAGGCAAACCAATCAGAATCACACCTGACTTCTCAATGGAAACTCTGAAAGCCAGAAGGTATTGGTTAGATACCCTACAAGCACTAAGGGAGCATGGTTGTCAATCCATACTACTGTACTCAGCAAAACTCTCAATCCCTATAGATGGAGAAAACAAGATATTCCATGGCAAAAAAAGATTTAAACAATACATATCCACAAATCCAGCATTACAGAAGGTTCTGGAAGGAAAACTCCAACCCAACGAAAATAACTACACTCACAAAAACACAGGCAATAGATAATGTAATTTTACCAAACACAAAAAGAAACAGGAGGGCGAAATCCACACACAATGACACCACCAACAATAAATCCAAAACAAACAAGAACCAATGAACAATGGACAGTAATATCCCTAAATGTCAATGGTCTTAACTTACCCATAAAAAGATATGGGCTAACAGAATGGATATGAAGACAGAATCCATCCTTCTGCTGTTTACAAGAAACACACCTCAACTTCAAAGACAGGCAATACCTCAGAGTAAAAGGATGGGAAAAGATTTTCCAATCAAATGGGCTCAAGAAACAAGCTGGTGTAGCAATCCTAATATCTAACAAATTAGACTTTAAACTAAAATCAATCAAAAGAGATGAAGAAGGGCATTTCATACTCATCACAGGAAAAGTCCATCAAGATGAAGTCTCAATCCTGAACATCTATGCCCCCAATACAAAGACATTTGTAAAGAAGCATTGCTAAAGCACAAACCACACATAAAACCACACACACTTATAGTTGGAGACTTCAACACCCCCCTTTCACCACTAGACAGGACCACCAGACAGAAACTTAACAAAGAAACAAAGGATCTGACAGAAGTTATGACCCAACTGGGTTTAACAGATATCTATAGAACATTCCATCTGAACACAAAAGAATATACCTTCTTCTCAGCACCACATGGAACCTTCTCTAAAACTGACCACATAGTTGGCAGCAAAGCAAACCTCCACAGTTACAAAAGAATTGAAATAACCCCCTGTATCTTATCAGATCACCATGCTTTAAAGCTAGAATTCAACAGCAATACAAATTACAGAAAACCTACATATTTGTGGAAATTGAATAACACCCAATTCACCATTCCTGGGTCCAGGAAGAAATAAAAAAAGAAATAAAAGACTTCCTAGAATTTAATGAGAATGTAGACGCACCATACCCAAACTTATGGGACACTCTGAAAGCAGTGCTAAGAGGGAAGTTCATAGCATTAAGTGCCCACATGAAGAAACTGGAGAAAAGTCACACTAGAGAATTGACAGAACAACTGAAAGCTTTAGAGCAAAAAGAAGCAAAGTCACCAAGGAAGAGTAGATGCCAGGAAATAATCAACCTGAGGGCCCAAATCAACAAAGTAGAAACTAGGAAAACAGTACAAAGAATCAATGAAACAAAGAGTTGGTTCTTTGAGAAGATCAACAAGATAGACAAACCTCTAGCCAAACTAACCAAAAGGCAGAGAGAGAGAGCATGCTAATTAACAAAATCAGAAACGAAAAGGGGGATATAACAATGGACACTGAGGAAATCCAGAGAAGGTTCAGGTCATACTTTGAAAACCTGTACTCTGCAAATTGGAAAATTGAAAGGAAATGGATATCTTTCTGGATAAATATTACTTACCAAAATTAAACCAAGATCAGATAAACAGTTTAAATCAACCTATAACCCCTAATGAAATAGAAGCAGTCATCAAAAGCCTCCCAACCAAAAAAAGCCCAGGGCCAGATGGCTTCACTGCAGAATTCTACCAGAAATTCAAACAAGAGCTAATTCCAGTACTCCTCAAACTCTTCCGCACAATAGAAGCAGATGGGATATTGCCACACTCTTTCTACGAGGCTACAATCACTTTGATACCTAAGCCAAACAAAGATATGACTAAGAAAGAGAACTACAGACCAATATCCCTCATGAAGGTCAATGCTCAATAAAATACTCAATAAAATATTGGCGAACCGAATCCAAGAACATATCAGAAAAATCATCCATCATGATCTAGTAGGCTTCATCCCAGGGATGCAAGGATGGATGGTTCAACATACAAAAATCCATCAAAGTAATGCACCATATACACAAACTGAAAAAGAAAAACCACATGATCATCTCACTAGACAATGAAAAAGCCTTTGACAATATCCAACATCCCTTCATGAAAAAGATCTTGGAGAGAACAGGAATAACAGGAACATATCAAAACATGATAAATGGAATATACACCAAACCAATAGCCAACATCAAACTAAATGGAGAGAAACTCAATGAGATGCCTCTAAAAACAGGAACAAGACAAGGCACTCCACTCTCTCCATATCTCTTCAATATTGTACTTGAAGTTCTAGCTAGAGTAATAAGACAAGAAAAGGGGATCAAAGGGATACAAATTGGAAAGGAAGAAGTCAAACTTTCACTATTTGCAGATGACATGATAGTCTACATTAGTGACCCAAAAAACTCTACCAGGAAACTCCTACAGCTGATAAACACCTTCAGCAAGGTAGCAGGATACAAAATTAACTAAAAAAAATCAGTAGCCCTACTGTATACAGATGATAAACCCAATGAGAAAGAAATCATGGAAACATCACCTTTCACAATGTCCACAAGCAACATAAAATATCTTGGGGTAACACTAACCAAAAAAGTGAAAGACCTGTACAGTAAGAACTTTGAGACTTTAAAGAAAGAAATTAAAGAAGATACCAGAAAATGGAAAGATCTCCCATGCTCTTGGATAGGTAGAATTAACATACTAAAAATGGCAATCCTGCCAAAAGCAATCAACAGATTTAATGCAATCCCCATCAAAATCCCAACACAGTTTTTCACACACATTGAAAGAACAATACTCAACTTTATATGGAAAAATAAAAAACCCAGGATAGCCCAAACAACTCTGTAAAATAAAGGATATTCTGGAGGCATCACCATCCCCGACTTCAAGCTCTACTATAGAGCCATAGTTCTGAAAACAGCTTGGTATTGGCACAAAAATAGACAGATAGATCAATGGAATCGAATTGAAAACCCTGATATTAACCCCTGCACCTACGAACACCTTATTTTTGACAAAGGTGCTAAATCTATACAATGGAAAAAAGATAGCATCTTCAACAAATGGTGCTGGCACAACTGGATTCGGACATGCAGAGAATTGCAGATAGATCCATACCTGTCACCATGCACAAAACTTAAGTGCAAATGGATCAAAGACCTCAACATAAATCCATCCACACTGAATATTCTAGAAGAGAAATTGGGAATTACCCTTGAACAAATTGGCACAGGAGACCGATTCCTGAACATTATGCCAGTAGCACAGACACTGAGGTCTGCTATTAATAAATGGGACCTCCTGAAACTGAGAAGCTTTTGCAAGGCAAAGGATACAGTCAGTAAGACAAAACCACCGCCCACAGGATGGGAAAAGATCTTCACTGACCCAACATCTGACAGAGGACTGATTTCCAAAATATACAAGGATCTCAAGAAGCTAGCCACCAAAATACCAAACAATGAAATTAAAAAGGGGAGTGCAGACCTAAATAGAGAATTCTCAAAAGAGAAATCTGAAATGGCTGAAAGACACTTAAGAAAGTGCTCAAAATCCTTGGCCATCAGAGAAATGCAACTCAAAACAACTCTGAGATACCACCTTACACCTGTCAGAATTGCTAAAATCAAAAATACCCATGACAACCTATGCTGGAGAGGATGTGGAGAAAAAGGAACACTCCTCCATTGCTGGTGGGAGTGTGAACTTGTAAGACCACTCTGGAAATCAGTATGGCGGTTGCTCAGAAAAATGGGAATCAGTCTACCTCAAGATCCAGCCATTCCTCTCTTGGGTATATACCCAAATAGTGCATGTTCATACAACAAGGACATATGTTCAACCATGTTCATAGCAGCATTGTTTGTAATAGCCAGAACCTGGAAGCAACCTAGATGCCCCTCAACTGAAGAATGGATTGAGAAAATGTGGTACATTTATACAATGGAGTACTACTCAGCAGAAAAAAGCAATGGAATCTTGAAATTTTCAGGCAAATGGATGGAACTAGAAGAATCCATCCTGAGTGAGGTAACCCAGTCACAAAAAGACAAACATGGTATATACTCCCTCATATATGAATTTTAGACATAGAGCAAAGGATTATCAGCCTATAATCTTCTTCACCAAAGAAACTAGGAAACATGAAGGACTCTAAGGGATAAATGGACCCCAGGAATGGGAAGTGGCATGAACTCCTGAGCTAATTGGGAGCATGAGGGTAGGGGGAGGGACCTGCCACGATAAGAGCAGGAGAAGAGGAGTAGAGGAGAGGAAATGGAGGAGCAGAGATATTGAGTTGGGGGAAGAATAGAGGAGAGAGAGCAGGATGAGAGATAACATATCAGAGGGAGCCACTATAGGTCTGAGAAGAGATCTGGAACCAGGGAGATCTCCAGAGACAAGGAGACACGATCTGACAATCCAGGCAATGGTGGAGAGGATAATCTAAAAGCCCTTCCCCTAAAATGAGATTGATGACTTCTCTTTATGCCATCCTAGAGCCCTCATCCAGTGGCTGATCGAAGCAAAGACAGACATCCACAGATATACACTGAGCTGAAATCTGGAATTTAATTGAAGAGAGGGAGGAATGAAGATCGAAGGGGTCTGTACCAGGTTGGAGAAACCCACAGGAACAGTTGGCCTGAACAAGGGAGAGCTCACCGACTCCAGATTCTGTCTGGGAATCCAGTACAAGACTGATGCAGACCCCTGAACATGGATGTTAATATAAGGAGGCCTCTGCACTCCAGGGAGCCTCTGGTAGTGGATTACTATTTTTCCCTGGTGTAAGAAGGGACTTTGAGAGCCCATCCCACGTGAAGGGATACACTCTGGCCCTGGACACATGGGGAAGGGCCCAGGACCAGCACAGGAAGTTTTGGTGGACACTGCAGAACCCCCATTGAGGGCCCTATCCTGTCTGGGGAGTTGTGGGTGGATGGGGTGGGGGTAGGCTGGGGGTGGGGGAGTAGGGAGAGGGTGAGGGGAGGGAGAGGAAGAAGCGACTTAAATGTGAAACAAGCTGTTCCCTAACTTGAACTAATAAAAAAAAAAGGTGAAAAAGAAAACAAGAAAGAAGATGATGAGCCTCAGCTTCTCCTAACCTGATCTTGGATGCTTGCAGTCCAAGCTCACACTTCCCCATTTTTACCTTTATCAGTTCTCAGAACAAATGTGCACCCATATACTTACGGCATGGCAGTCAATAAAAAATTGTCTTTGTATGCCTGCTCTACCCTTATCTTCTGAAGTGCTTTGCACTAGTGTATATAAAGTCATCCTGAAAATCCAACCTCCATGATTTCCTTTTTGGGGCCCCCCCAGGTGTGGTGTATACATTGGCATATGTCAATGTCAGACAGGTGACTTTGAGGAATAATTTGAGGGTACACATAAGGATGGCCTGATTTCCAATCATGGGACAGTTATATGCAGACAAGGCATTTAAACCACAGAGTCCACAGGTGACAAAGGGGAAAGAAGGCAGAGTGTGTGCAAAGTGTAGCCAGTCACAGGGGAATGAATGGAGTGTGAGAAGGAAGCTGTCAGAACAGAGCCCATAGCTGGATGGGAAGAACTGGTATGGTGCATGAGGAGGGCAGGCATTATTCTCTAAGTGTAAGGAGCCTTGTAACCATGCAGGCAAAGGCCTGGCTGGAGGGAGATTAGGAAGGAGGTTACGACCTGGCAGACAAAGGACTGGCTGAAGAAAGATTAAAGAAAAGGGAGCATAGGCCCACTATGCAGCCCAGCCGTTGTATATGAGAGTGAGAATGTGTGGAGTGTGGCAAAGTGTGATTAGCAAGATTTAGCGAACTATTTAAGGACCAGCTCAGAACTGGGAATTTTAGAGTGTACCAGGACTCGACTCGACAGCCTGAATCCAGAGAACAGAAGTCCCCAGTCCGAACCTGCGGGCCGCTGCAGGAGAGGTGCCCCCTGCTGTGAGCCTATTGTCTGTGGTTCTTAGGATTGTTTGCTTATGCTTGTGTGTTGCTTTGATATAAGTGTGAAGTAAAACTTATATACTCAAACCCAACTCGCTTGAGTTTGTCATTCCTCCCAGGTCAAAACCTGGTAAGGGCTCCAGACACTAAGTGATGGGAAGTTAGTCAGAGTTTTTAAACATGAACAAAATGCGATTGATTAGAATTATATTCATGACAGCCAAACTAAAGGCAAAGTGTTAATGTTTGTTAGTGAAGAAGCACAGCATTCCCCCACAGTTCCTGTAATGTAGTCTCAAGGAGTTGGAATGGAAATTATTAGCTTCAAGGTAAGCTGTAATGAACTGGGGAGAGACACACGATGAGCTTAGTGGGCGCATGGGTCCATCGCATAGCACACATAGCAAACATAGCTAATGTAATAACTATGTCAGCAAAGAATCCCATGGATGCAGAAAGGCTTTGCTGGGCCCATCTCAATGTCACGAAAGACATTCAGCCTTGGGTTGTGTTGGAAACAGGTTTTTCGGTGCCTGTGTCTCTCTTCATGTGATGTTAACTACACTGATTTTTGAACATCTGAATACTGTTTGCAGTTTACAGCATGTGTAGAGTGGAAAGAAGCAAAAATCTTGTGAATATTTGTGTCCTGTAAAGAAAAAAAAGGAACAAAAGCAGACAGCAGCACAAAAACATTACTTTTCAGATCTAATTTTGGCATCTGGAGGATATTCAAAACAAAATCACCATACACATAAGAAAAATAGAGTGAAATAGCGATTATGTTGTGCTACTCCAGGCATAATTGCGGACTTTTAAAAGCCTATGAGGGAAGCTATAATTTTAATCTTCCCACCAAATACATGATTCCCTGGGTTTTGTCACAGCCCCTTTGAGGTCATCTGTGGAAGGTCAAATTATTGGTCTAATTTTGGTCTGTGGGTCACAGGACAGAATGGGCTTGGTGGCAATCCCACAGGCTGTCAAACACAAAGTCACATTGGGCATTTTTATGGCAAAGTTAAGATATGGAACATAAGAAGTTTTAAAATGAGAGGAACCCATGTGCATGTGCTGTTGTGACTTTTGGGGACTTTGGATGCACAGAGTGAGATATTTTCACCTCCCAGCCATTGCTCTAGGCCACCGTTTGCTTTCCCTATCTGGCTGCCACATCTGGACAAGGCGTTTAACCTCTCCATTTTTCTGATGAGCATGAAGCACACCAGTAGAGAGATGACTTCTCTGTGATCTTCACCACCATCCTATGTGCCTCTCACAAACTGGGAATGTAATTATTGTAATGACAGTAACTGGCTATATAATTAAAGGAACACACTCCAAAAATATGAAGTGTTTTTGTGGTACTGTTGTGACATCACAGATGCTAACAACAGCTCACAGTTTATTTGTATTCGATGTTCTCATTCTGCCTAACACCCAACAACAGTTTGTCAATGCAGTTACTGTCTTCTTCATGTTTTTGAGGTGGCCTCTCTGTATAGCTCTGGCTGTCCTGGAACTTACTATGTTGACTAGGCTGGTCTTGAACTTGAAAAGATCCTTCTGCCTCTGCCTCTGCCTCTGGAGTGCTGAGATTAAAGGTGTTCACCGCCACACCCAGCTCTTTTATGCCTTTAATCACCATAAATATTCATATTTGAAATTATTCCACTCACTTAGTGTGTGAAAACTTTTCTTTTTCTTCATTTCTTCCTCCTCCTTTCCCTCCCTCCTTCCCTTCAATTTTTCCTTCTTCCCTTCCTTTTGTTTTATCTTATTTCTTTTCTTCTCCCCCTTCTTCTTTATGTTTTTCCTGTTGTGTTTTCAAGACAGGGTGTTGCTGTGTAGCTCAGGCTGGTATGGAAGCCGCAACTCCCCTTTTTCAGATTTCAGGTCTCAAGTGTTGTGATTACAGGCATATGTACCACCCCCCCTTTTTTTTTTAAATCAAAAGCTATTCTGAGAGCTGGTTGCTGCTGTGGTTACTCAATCCCTGTGGACAGAGTCCAAAATAGATTTGATTTGTACTAGATGAGGCACAGGCAAGACTATCACAAAAAGATGGTGTTTAGCAGAAACTGAGACCAGGGTTCCCATCCTGATTCAGCAGTGGTGTTCTACCGAATTCAAATGATTGAAGATTGAAAATCTTGCCACGGTTATTGGCTTCTCCACAAGAGGAAACATGTTGGCATCTGGGTATGGTGGTGTGCCTTACACCTATAATCTCAGCACTCAGGAAGCAGAGGCGGGAAGATTGTCACAAGTTTGAGGCCATCCTGGAATACATAGTGGGTATCATGCCATTCTGGGATGCATTTGGAAAGACTATATGAAAAAATGAAAAAATAGAAGGAAGTCCTTCTGTCTTTGGACGCAATGTTTTCTCTGACTAGGAAGATTTAAGAACAGTTCTAGCTGGGCAGAGGAGGCTCATGCCTTTAATCCCAGCACTGGAGAGGCAGGGGCAGGAGGATCTCTGTGAGTTCAAGGCCAGCCTGGTCTACAGAGCAAGTTCCAGGACAGCCAGAGCTGTTACACAACAAAACCAAAAAAAAAAAAAATCCAATCCAAAGAAAACCCAACCAACCAACCAACCAACCAAACAAACAAACAAACAAACAAACAACCCCCTTCAAAAGCAAAGAACAGATTTCCAGAGGAAGACACAGCAGAAGAATTCAAATAAGAGGCAAAGCTGAATCAGCATATGATATGATTGAAGGTGATTAAAGATACCTACATAGAAACTCTTTCTTGTTCTAAAAGGCAGAAGGAAAAAATAAAGCATAATAAGACCCAACTCAGATGGAATAATGAGAACTAAAGCAACTAAACAGAAAAGGCAATGCTGGAGACATTATAACTCCTGACTTCAAATTGTACCACAGTACCATGGTGACAATGACAGCATGGCACTGGTACCGAAACAAATAACAACAGGATGGGGCGGAGAACGAGACATAAGTCTGCGAGGACACAGCCATTCAATCTTTGACTAAACTGTCAAAAGAAAATCCATATACTTGAGACAAGAGAACTTCTTCCGTGAATAGTGCTTAGAAAATCAGATGTTCACAGAAGAAGAATGAAGGTATGCCCATTTTCTCACCTTAACAAATATTAATTCAAAATGGATGAAAGATCATGTGGGTGATAGGGTTGCTTTCTTTGATACATTTAAAAAACATTTTAAATTTTGCAACATTATGGAGTCACAGAGGAGCAATGCATATTTATCATCCATTTCCCCCCAAAGATCACATCTTTCATAATTACAGAACAATCTCAAACTAGGAACTTGATATTGGTATATTTACAATTCTATGGCATTTTATCACAAGTGCATGCCTCTTTGTATAGTAAGCACAGCAGCCAGGAACAGTTCAATTTCTATACCATAAATTTCATCATCATACTCACACTTTATTGTCCTGTTTTAATATCCTTTCTATGGATGTGATAATATACTTGGACCCAAAGCAGCTTAAGGGGAGGAAAGGGTTTATTTCATCATATAGTTACAGCCTATCATTGAGGGACATGAAGACAAGAACACAAGTAGGAAGTTGGAGACAGATTTGCTCACTCTTTCACACAGCATTCCCTCCCACCATGGAATCCACTTCTCAGCTGAGGCAGTAAAGCAGGAACCATGGAAGATCCAGCTTGCTAGCTAACAAAATGGTTTATACTCAGCTTTCATATATAGCTCAGGACTCCCTGTCCAGGGAATAGCACTGCCTACAGTGGGCTGGCCTCTCTTATGTCAATTAATAATCAAGACAGTCCCTCACAGACAAGTCCATAGAACATCTCGATCTAGGCAATCCTTTAGGTGAGTTTTTCTTCTCAGGTGACTCTAGATTGTGTCAAGGTGACAATGAAAGAGAGCTAGGCAGATCCCAAGAAAGCTGCATAGGAATTCTACTGTAGAGTTCTTCCTTCCCTGTCTCTGTTCATCTGTTTTGCAGAACCAGAAATACCTGTGAACAGGACCCTGAAGGCTGAACCTGGAACATGACTTCTTTTCAACCAATATGATGACACTGAATCCATTCAAGTAGCTGCACACATCTCTCACATTGGTGTTTCCAGGGAGACAAAATCCTTGCAATTAATACCTCCTGGGAGAAAGAAAATCAGTTTTCTTCAATGGGGTGACACTGAGTATATCAACCACACCCCTGCATAGGCTCCTTTCTCAGGAATAGCTGACCAACTCTCTCTCTCTCCCTCTCCCCCTCTCTCTGTTTGTGTATGAAGAGAAAAGGAGCATGAAGTTTCTTGAGTAGGGGGAAGGGTCCTGGAAGTGTTGGAAGAAGGAGAGGAAACGATCAAAGCACACTCCATGAAAAAGCTTTTTAGGTGACCTAAAAATAAGTTCCACAAAAACATTTCATGCCATTAATTTCTCTCATCACTGCTTTAGCTTCATTACTTTTGATATATAATATTTTCACTTATTTGTTTGTTTAGTGTGTGGGGCGGTTTTGCCTGCATGTATGTATGTATGTATGTGTACCACCTATGTGCCTGGTGCACACAGAAGCCAGAAGAGGATGCCAGAATCCCTGGAACTGGAGCTACAGACGGTTGTGAGTGTGGGTACTGGGAACCAAACCCGGGCCCTATGAAAGAGCAGCAAGTGTTCTTAATCTCCAACTCCTTGACATACTGAATTTCATTTTCTTTTAGTTTCTTGTATATTTTAATTTTTCTATTAGACAACTTTATTTCTTATTTTTAAATTTACTTATTTACTTAGAGACAGGACCTTACCATGTAGCCATGGCTGGCCTAGAAATTGCCATACAGATAAGATTGGCCTTGAGTTCACAGAGGTCCACCTGCCTCTGCCTCATCAGTGCTGGAATTTATGTTGTGTGCTATTATTCCTATCCCCTTTTTAGACTTTTTTTTTCAGTTTTTTGAGACAGAGTTTCTCTGTGGCTTTGGAGACTGTCTTGGAACTAGTTCTTGTAGACCAGGCTGGTCTCAAACTCACAGAGATCCACCTGCCTCTGCCTCCTGAGTGCTGGGATTAAAGGCGTGCGCTACCACCGACCGGCCCTATCCCCTTTTTAAATTAAAAAAGATAGTAAGAAATAATTTTACGTATGTGTGCAAGTGCCTACATGTATGTGTGTGTACTATGTGAACACTATGCCTGGTGTTTACATGGCTCAAAAGACCATGTCAGATCTTCTGAAACTGGACCTATGACTGGTTATGAGTCACAATGCTGACACTGGGGACTGAACCTGGGTCCTCTGCAAGAGCAGCAATTTTGTTAACTGTCTTTCTCCTGCCCCTGGTCACATTATTTTTGTCTACTCAAGCTCTATTTTTCTTTGCTTTTTTTGAGAGAAGGTCTTTTTTTAGGTCCTTGAAGTTGGGGTGCAAAGTTCTCAACCTACTTAATGCTGTGACCCTTTAATACAGTTATCATGTATGGAGGTTCCTTAGACCCCAAACCATAAATTATTTTCACTAATACTTCATAATTGTAACTTTACTTCTGTTATGAATTCTAATGGAAACATTCGTGTTTTCTGATGGTCTTAGGCTACCCCTGTGAAAGGATCATTCAACCCTCAAAGGGGTAACTACAGATTGAGAACTGGTGGCCTAGGTAGTACTGAGCATGTCTGCAGGGGAGCTGCATTGCTTATTAATCAATGAAGTGGGCTCAGTCTACTGTGGGTGACACTATCCTTTACCAAGTGCTTCTGGGTTGTATGAGAAAACTAGCTAAGCATGGGGCTGGGAATGATAGTGACAGAGCAATCAGAAAGCAATATTCCTCCATGATTTATGCTTGGAGGTCCTGCTTATGTTCCTGTCCTGACTTCCTTCAATGACTGACTGTTCCCTGGAAGTGTAAGCTGAAATAAACTCCTTCTTCCCCTAATTTGCTTTTGGTCAAAATGTCTTATCACAGTAATTCAATACAATTTAATATAACTATTGATGTTTGTTATATTATATTTGCTATTTTACTTCTGGCTTCTATTTGTTCTGGTTTTGTGGCAGGGGATGGCTCTAGGCATTAAACCAGGGTATGTATAGTAATCAGGTTATCTACCACTGAGCTATACTCCTGGAATTTTTTCATTTTTAGAGGCAGTTGCATTGAACATAGACTTTTGGGGTGATAGCTCTTTTATTTCAGGCCTCCAAAGACAGGTTAACCAGTGGCCATCACAGTGCCTAACAGGGCATCTCCTGTGTGAGTTTCTCCTTTGGATGACACCACTCTCTTCTTTCCTGGTTTGTTTTGTGCTTCTGGTTTTGTGGAATTTGCCTCTGATATATCTTTTTTTTTATTAGTTCAAATTAGGAACAAGCTTGTTTCACATGTCAATCCCTTCTCCCTCTCCCTCCCCTCACCCCCAACCCTCCTTTCCCACCCCGACCTACCCTCCACCCCATCCACCCTCCACTCCCCAGGCAGGGTAGGGCCCTCAACGGGGGCTCTACAAAGTCCACTACATTATCCTGGGCTGGGCCTAGGCCCTTCTCCATGTGTCCAGGGCAAGAGTGCATCCCTTCACATGGGATGGGCTCTCAAAGTCCCTTCTTACACCAGGGAAAAATACTAATCAACTACCAGGGGCCCCTGGAGTGCAGAGGCCTCCTCATTGACATCCATATTCAGGGGTCTGGATCAGTCCTGTACTGGTCTCCCAGACAGCATCTGGGGTCGATGTGCTCCCCCTTGTTCAGGCCAACTGTTTCTGTGGTTTTCTCCAACCTGGTACAGACCCCTTCGATCTTCATTCCTCCCTCTCTTCAACTAAGTTCCAGAGTTCAGTTCTGAGTATTTCTGTGGATGTCTGTCTCTGCTTCCATCAGCCACTGGATGAGGGCTCTAGGATGGCATAAAAAGTAGTTATCAATCTTATTATAGGGGAAGGGCTTTTAGGTTATCCTCTCCACCATTGCCTGGATTGTCAGTTCGTGTCATCCTTGTAGGTCTCTGGAAATCTCCCTAGTGCCAGATTTCTTTGGACCTATAATGACTTCCTTTACTATGGTATCTCTTATCCTGCACTCTCTCCTCTATTCATCTCCCAACTCATTATTTCTGCTGCTCCATTTCCTCTCCTCCACTCCTCTTCTCCTGCTCTCAATCAAGCTGCTCCCTCTTCCCTACCCTCATGTTCCCAATTAGCACAGGAGTTCCTGCCTCTTCCCATTCTTGGGGTCGATTCCTTTATCCCTTAGAGTCCTATATGTTTCCTAGTTTCTTTGGTGAAGAGGATTATAGGCTGATAATCCTTTGCTCTATGTCTAAAATTCATATATGAGTGAGTACATACCATGTTTTTCATTTTGTGACTGGGTTACCTCACTCAGGATGGATTCTTCTAGTTCCATCCATTTACCTGCGAATTTCAAGGTCCCATTGCTTTTTTTCTGCCAAGTAGTACTCTATTGTATAAATGTACCACATTTTCTCAATCCATTCTTCAGTTGAAGGGCATCTAGGTTGCTTCCAAGTTCTGGCTATTACAAGCAATGCTGCTATGAACATGGTTGAACATATGTCCTTGTTCTGGTGGTATGAATGCCACCAGCAATGGAGGAGTGCTCCTTTTTCTCCACATCCTCTCCAGCATAGGTTGTCATTGGTATTTTTGATTTTAGCCATTCTGACAAGTGTGAGGTGGTATCTCAGAGTTGTTTTGAGTTGCATTTCTCTGATGGCCAAGGATTTTGAGCACTTTCTTAAGTGTCTTTGAGCCATTTCAGATTCCTCTGTTGAGAATTCTTTATTTAGTTCTGCACCCCTCTTTTTAATTTCATTGTTTGGTATTTTGGTGGCTAGCTTCTTGAGATCCTTGTATATTTTGGAAATCAATGATGTTGGGTCAGTGAAGATCTTTTCCCATCCTGTGGGCAGTGGTTTTGTCTTACTGACTGTGTCCTTTGCCTTGCAGAAGCTTCTCAGTTTCAGGAGGTCCCATTTATTAATAGCAGACCTCAGTGTCTGTGCTACTGGCATAATGTTCAGGAAGCTGTCTCCTGTGCCAATTTGTTCAAGGGTAATTCCCAATTTCTCTTCTAGAATATTCAGTGTGGATGGATTTATGTTGAGGTCTTTGATCCATTTGCACTTAAGTTTTGTGCATGGTGACAGGTATGGATCTATCTGCAATTCTCTGCATGTCCGAATCCAATTGTGCCAGCACCATTTGTTGAAGATGCTATCTTTTTTCCATTGTATAGATTTAGCACCTTTGTCAAAAATAAGTTGTTCATAGGTGCAGGGGTTAATATCAGGGTTTTCAATTCGATTCCATTGATCTATCTGTCTATTTTTGTGCCAATACCAAGCTGATTCCAGAACTATGGCTCTATAATAGAGCTTGAAGTCAGGGATAGTGATGCCTCCAGAGGATCCTTTATTGTACAGAGTTTTTTTGGCTATCCTGGGTTTTTTATTTTTCCATATAAAGTTGAGTATTGTTCTTTCAATGTCTGTGAAAAACTGTTGGGATTTTGATGGGGATTGCATTGACTCTGTAGATTACTTTTGGAAAGATTACCATTTTTACTATGTTGATTCTACCTATCCAAGAGCATGGGAGATCTTTCCATGCGTGCGTGCGTGCGTGCGTGCGTGCGTGCGTGCGTGCGTGTGTGTGTGTGTGTGTACCAAATTTTGGGGACACTGAGATGAGGAAGAAGGTGTGTGAATGGTCTTGTTGCTCCTACTCATCTGTGAAAACCTCCATTCTCCTCCTCTGATACCATCATAAATTCATATTTACATGGTACAAACTCTAGTTAACCATTTCTGCCAAAAAGTTCATGATTCCTTTTTCTTTTTTTCCTTTTATTTTGTTTTGTTTTGCTTTGTTTTATTTTATTTTTGAGACAGGGTTTCTCTTTGTGATCCTTGTCTTGAACTTGTGTATAGACCAGGTTAGCCTCAGATTCATGTAGATGCTCCTGCCTGACTGTAGAGTGCTGGTGTTAAAGGTGAGGACCACCATGCTTGGTCTCTTCTTTTTATGCTCGGACTTTTCTTTTCTTTTGGAGACAGAGTCTCATGTATTCTAGATTCACCTCCAATTCACTTTGTAATGAATTCAGAGGACCTTGGATTTCTGATCTGGCTGCTTCTACTTCCCAAGGGATGTGGTTAAGGTGTGTGCTACTGCACCTGTATTTTACATAGTTCTGCCGATTGACCCCAAGATCTTAAGTTTGCTAGGCAAGGACTCTACCAACTGTGCTACCTACTTACTAAAGATGTTCACACTTTCTTTTGTTTTTCTGATTGGTTCGACCCCACTCCCTACCCCAGTTTCTTTTTCTTCCTTTTAGAATTAGTTTGTGAATACTTAAGGAAATGATAAATGAATTAATACTACTCCTTCAAACAATAACTGTATCTGAGTACAACAAGATGGTCCAGAGGCCCATCAGCCTGAGTGTGATCCCTGAAACCCACATGGCAGAAGGAGAGATCTGACTCTCACAAGTTATCTTGTGACCTTCTTAACTGCACCATGGCACATGTCTGCTGCTGCCCCCTCCATGAATTTCTCTCTCTCTCTTTCTTGATAAAAATGTTAGAAAAACAAATTTCTAGATATAATTCTCACAGAGCATATTAAGCTAGAAGCCTTGTAGCCTCCAAGATATAAGTACTTTACAAGTCTACAGATTTCCACCAGGGTAGATAGAGGCCATTGAAGGTATTAGATAAATGGTGTTGAACTGTGCACTTCCTGAGAGATTGTCAGTGTCAGTTTGCTTACCAGTCTGTGTTTATCCTCAGCTGGGCTTTCTGAGATGCTTGGGTCTGGCTCAGTTGCTTTTCCTTTTAGAATGGTCGGCATGTGGTATGCTGATTTTGCAGATAAAAGAGCACTTGTCACATTATTTCTGTGAACTGCATTTTCCAGATGATCTTAGGGAGCCCATGAGTCTTATATTACAGAGAGAGAGAGAGAGAGAGAGAGAGAGAGAGAGAGAGAGAGAGAGAGAGAGAGAGATTGGTGAGTCATGCCTTCCTCATATCAGACCCTGAACCTTGTATCAGAAGTCAGAGTGATTCTCCACATGTGTGCACACACGAAATGGTGCCAAGGAAGCCAGGAACACCTTCAACAATGTCTTTCAAAATTTCCATTTCTTTACAGTACTACTTTCTGTGACAGTCGAGTAACTTAGCCCATGTCTTAACAAGCTCTTTGTACCCCTTATCATCAGATGGTCATATGGAACTAATCTATGTGGGTTGATAAATCTATCAAAACATTTTTTCTGCCTAAAGAATAGATAATCATTGCCTTAGATGGGCTCTGCAGGGTCTGAGATTCTGCTGTTGAGACAGGGAAAGCAGAAATACTAGGGCAGGTGTCTAGGGAAGCCCTGTTTCCTAGCATTCTTCAAATGCCAAGAAATGATCCTTGTACTTTTTAGCTTGCAGCTAAAAACACTTATAGTTATGGTGTGAGCTACCACACCAGGCCTCTTTCTTTTTCCACACGTGACAATAAACATGCTAATTGGAGGCAGGTGAATGACTGTAAAGATTCTTAGTACACAGTCATGTTCAGTAAAATGGTTAGTAGACAGGATGACTCAAGCATAAATATGAGTCAATAAACACTAGTAAATAAATACCTCTCTCCATCCACAGGCAACCATGCAAAACAGCAAGAGTGAACAATTCACATATATGATATTATGGGTAATTCCTCAAAGTATGAAGCTTTAGACTGCCCTCTAGGCCCCTCAAACCCCAGACTATCACTTGTGTAGTGTATGCATCTATGTTTTATATGTCCTTTGCCTGTTACGCTCCTAGTAGGTGTCCTGGTCATCAAATCAATTTGCAATGTTTTCAAGTAGATGTCTTATTTAAGAACAGCTTTGTAGTACAAAAGGAGCCAAAATTATAGTTAATAGAAAATTTGTTAAGCAATTATGAAGTATCCTGCCACCATAATGATGAGAAATCACATTAAAAGTCTTGAATACCCTTTGTTTATATGAAGTCATGCTGGTAATGCCTATAAAGTGCAGAGAAGGCTGTCACAACAACAACGTGTTCAGTGTATGTTGATAGAACACTCTCTCCTCAAGGCATGTGACATGTAAAATCAAAGAAAATGGAAGTATTTATAGGCTTTTAGTTGAGGACTTATGTAACTACTGTCTGCTATGGGCTTTAAAACTCTGACCTCAAACTTTTGCTACTGGAAATCGTTTGTTACTATGATACTACATGCTTTCTTTCACGTGATTTCTTAGAACATTTTCCATCTATTAGTCCATGTCCTTGTTCAGAATACATTGCTGTGAATGTTCCAATAAAAAACCTATCAAAAATAACAGATTGATAATGCTCATAATGAGTAATGAGAGATTTATAAATATTACTGAATTATAATACCTACATCATTCATGATTTCATTTTAAAAGAAATTATGTAACTGTAAAATTAAATGTCTAGTGGATTATGAGAAAATGAAGTGAGCACAAATTTGAGGTCTAAATTATGCCATTTACACTACCTTGTATTTAATCATCCTACAATAGCTAAATCTTAAAATTTTCTTTTATTTTGGAACTCAGAACTCAGAGCCATACACATGCTAGTCATTTGCTCTACGAAGGAGTTATATTTTCAATATCTCAAGTAAGTATAAAAATTGTGTGAGTCACAGAAAAGAAAAACACATTTTAGATGTTTTTATAATCAGAATCCATAATCCATGGACTATTTACAAAGCCATAAAGTAAGTGGAATTGAAATGATAAATTCACTTCTACTTGCTTTTATAAAATAAAACAGTAATCTCTTGGACAAAATTGTGAGTATAAGATATAGATCAACTCAGGCTATCAGAAACCCAGAACAAAATTGTGGATGAATCTGCATTGCTCTTTGTTCTGGAATAGAATATTTGGTTAACTATGTAAATATGTATTGCATTTGTTTGGGCTGCATAATAATTATTTAACTATGTAAAGGTGTATTGCTTTTGCTTATGCTGCATTTGTTTAACTATATAAAGAAGTGTTGCTCTTTTACCTTGCTTGTCTAAAGCACCTCAGTGGTCTAACAAAAAGCTGAACAGCTAATAGCTAGGCAGAGGAGGGATGGGTGGGGTGGACAGGCAGAGAGAAAAAGAAGGAGATGCCACCAGCCAGCCTGGCATACAGGGAGCAAGCAGGAAAGTAGGATATATAGAATTAGAAAAAGGTAAAAAGCCAAAAGGCAAAATGTGGATGAAGAGAAACAGGTTAAAATTAGTTATAAGAGGTAGTAAGACAAATCTATTAGTATCCTATGGATAAATTCCACATAGAGGGTTACTCTCTCAGCCTAGACACACGGAGAAGGGTCCTGCTCTAAAGGATATGACAGAATTTGAAGATCCCCATGGAAGGCCTCACCCTCCATGGGGAGCAGAAAGGGGATGGGATGGGGGCTAGTGGGGGGCAGAGGAGGAGGGAAGGGAAAGGGAACTGGGATTGAGATGTAAAACAAGCTTGTTTCTAATTTAAATGAAATAAATCTGAAAAAAAGAAGGGCCTTGTGATGATTAGGTGAACCTGTCTACTTGTCACAGTTTAGGATGAAAGCAGAAGAGAATCTCAACTGGGGAACTGACTAGATTGGATTGGCTTGCTGGCATGTATATGGGGGATTGTCCTGATTGTTAACTGATCCTCAGCCCTGAAGAGTACATGCATTTAGAAGGAAGAAACATAATGATTAGAAGCTCAAAATCATCTTCTGATACATAGCTAGTTTGAGGATAGCCTGGGCTAGCTGACAGTCTGTTTCAAAAATAAAAATAAAAATAAAAATAAAGATAAAGATAAAAATAAGATGGGCTGAAGAGCAGGTTCAACAGTTAAGAGCACTGACTGCTTTTCCAGAGGACCTGGGTTCAATTCCCAGAACCCACATGGCAGCACTCAACTGGATACATCTCCATTTCCAAGGGATATAATGCTCTTTTCTGGCATCCCTGGTCACCAGGTACACAGGGGTTCACAGTCATACATGCAGGCAAAACAACTGTATACCTAAATAATAAAAATAAATAAAATAGACAATTAAAATAAGTAAATGACCATATGCATAAATAAGTAATGAGTAAAAGTCTATGTGGTTACCCCTCCTTAGGACAGAGCTTTGTCCTATGAAATCTGGTGACCTCATCCTTTAGCAGTGTGTTTGTGTGTGTGTGTGTGTGTGTGTGTGTGTGTGTGTGTGTGTGTGTGTGTGTGTGTTATAGCTCTTGGCACTTGCTACCATTGAGCGAAGTCACCTCTGAGCTGAATAGCAGTGGCATGAGAGGTATCACAGAGTGCTAGCCCAGAAGACCATCTGGGTCTGTGGTGGTTTGAAAGAAAATGGTCCCCAAAGGGAGCAGCATTAATGGGAAGTGTGGCCTTGTTGGAGTAGGTGTGGTCTTGCTGGAGGAAGTGTGTCACTGTGGAGGCAGGCTTTGAGGTCTCATATATGCTCAAGCCATGCTAAGTGAGACAGACCAATGCCTGCTGCTTACAAGATGTAGCACTCTCAGCTCCTTCTCCAGCACCGTGTCCATCTGCATGCTCCACTATGATGATAATCAACTAAACCTCTGAAAGTGTAAGCCACCCCAGTTAAATGATCTTCCTTTGTTAGAGTTGCTGTGGTCATGGTGTCTCTTCACAGCAACAGAAACCCTAACTAAGACAGGGTCATAGGTCAGAACCTCCACTTCAGTCCTTGGACAATGAGCTTCAATCAGGAGTTAGTGCCCAAGATCTCTGACACAAGATCTCTGTCATTCTTCTTCTTCCTCTTGATGATGTATTTTGTTGCATGTTGCTAAATGCCATTTTATTTTATAAAGGAGCATTGTGGAGTTTTTTTCTTTTCTTTTTTCTTTTTTTATGCAGCATTCCTGCTCTGAAGCCCAACCTGGCCTAGAACTCACAGCTATTCTCCTGTCTTAGCCTCCCAAGGGCTAGGATTAGAGTTGTGTATTGTCACACCTATTATTGTCTTTGTTTTGGCATTTGTTGCTTCCTGCTGTAGATTTTATCATATAAAGAGAAACTCTTGGGAAGCAATGATGCTTTTCTTCTCCTGGAAATGCAATAGCCATTGTGACTGCACATGACTAGGAGTAGAGACAACTCTGAGGAAGGTAGAGTGGACTGTGAGGAAAATTCAGATCCTTGATAATGTTACTGAACTGAGGACATACCAGCCATGGGCTTTAGTGCATGTCATATGTGCCACATTTGAACTCCAAATCTTCAATTCTGAGGGGTAGCTGAAAGAGAGTTATTGAGCTGTGTGTCATAAGTGTTAGCTAGAATAAGAACTGGGCCCTGGACCAAGTTTCTGCAAATATTTCTAGAATGACTTGAGTTAGAAAAAAGCCAGTAGATCTAGAACTGAAAGTATATTCAGGCTCTTAGAGATTTGTTTATTATTGTTGTTGTTGTTGATGATGGTTGTGTGTGGTGAGTGGTGTATGCACTCATGCACATAAGCTCACATGTAGTGCCTGCTGAGGCCATAAGAGGGCACTAGATTTCCTGGATTTAAAGTGGTTGTGAACTGTGATGCAGGCTGGAATGGAAACCATGGTCCTCTGAAGAACAGCAAGCACTCTGAACTATGAGCCATCTCTCCAGGCCCCTGAGAATATTCATGCAATGAAAATTCAGGGCGAAAGCCTGGTTGCTTGCATTGCATCTCCATTAGCTGTAACAAGATGAGAAGTGAAACAGCTTTGGGGTAAGTTGGTAGTCTACTGGCAGAAGTGAGTGCTGCATCTGTGAGGGTTGGGCATCACAGTTTAGAAAGTGTTCAATTCACAAACACTGCTTATGAGACGGTGGTAGCAACATGGTGAGGAGTAGCGGGAAGTACTCTTTTGTTGGTTTTTACCCAAAGCTTTTTAACTGATTTCACTTCCCTCACCATTTCTCCCCTCTGTCTTCCAAGTCTTATAATAAAATATAAGGCATACCAGAAAATTTTTCTTACTACACATACGAAATTCTCCATATTATTGTAGGTTTTTGTGATTTGTGTTTTCTTCCTTTTGCAGTGAAATGTTTTTTATTGGTGAAATATTTTAATACATTAGACTTGGAAACACACAGAGTCACACAAAATAAATAACTGTAAAACAGTAAATGTTCTAGTGAAAAGCTTGACACTCAGTAAACCATAGTTGTGCTTATATTATTAACCATAGTGCCTCTTGTACTTAAGGAAGCAAATGTGCATCACCTATTTAACTCAGGGATAGGAGGATTCCCCAAACACAACCACTAGCAGGACTGAATCTGCAGCTGCTCTGTTTACTCTGCAGCCTTGGATGAAGTCAGTGGCAGACAGCACATTGCTGGATGGAGGCTCCAGCAGGACATCAGGTGCTGCTAACTTCTCTGCTCCATGGAAGTGCTTATCCACTCGAAAGTGGCTCCATGTCCAGATGTCTGGGCTTCACTTCATTCAGTTTGTCCAGCTGAGTACAGCCAGTCTGTCACAGGGAATAACCATAGCCTCACCCAATGGAGGGATTGGTTCACCATGCCTGTCGCACTCCCATTTCTAATGACTATAATTGCCTGAAGTAATGTTTCTATCACACAGTGTCCTTTATGCTCAAAATAAAACTAATAGGTGATCCAGAGGAATTCTTTGCCTAGGAGCAAATTAGTGAAGTCATGCCGGGTGAGCATCAGGGAACAGAAGGCCTGTCATCCAAGATGGAGACAGCCAGAGTACAATGATAAGCACTTGGATAACTGGAGAGTGTATTCCTGGAGCCCTGGGGTTGCCAAGGCGACATGCGCTGTGATGGGCTGTTTAGAACAGACAAAGTGTTCTGGGGACAGCAAATATATCCAATTCTATTTTGCTAGACACCATTTGTAAATATCTTTCTACTTGGGGATGAAAGATTATATGCAAGTGCAATGCCCATAACTCTTTCAAGAGACACTCGTCTAAACTTGGCC
This sequence comes from Cricetulus griseus, assembly GCF_003668045.3. Taxonomy (NCBI): domain Eukaryota; kingdom Metazoa; phylum Chordata; class Mammalia; order Rodentia; family Cricetidae; genus Cricetulus; species Cricetulus griseus. The sequence goes on from NC_048597.1 coordinate 123,500,183, forward strand.
AAGAATTGTAACATTGTTGGCAAGTTGTAAATGACATGTTTCTCTTTCCTGATATCAAGCAGGCCTGGTACAGTGAAACTTGGCCTTCTGGGAAATGTGTGGCCAGGAACCTGGGTGTCCACAAGTTCTGAGACTACATTACCAGATGTGGTGGTCACAGCATGACACATGCAAGTGTCACATATCCTGGTGATGCAGCACCTCGGAAGGTCATCTCCAGCCTCCTTTCTTCTCCGTGAACCTCTCAGTTTCCTTCTGGCATAATCTTCGAGTCAGTTTTCTTCAACTCCCTGAAGGACCAATGCTGACCACACGTCTTTGTCTTTCTCTGCCAGGTCCCTTCCGCCTGAACACACCTCTGCAATTCCCTGCTGAGGGATTCTGGTTCCCTGCAGATTTAAGTCATGACATCATCCTCGTTAGGAAGCCACCCTTGAGCACACCTTCACACATCACCCCTTGTTCTGCACCATGTCCGATGTTACCCGTTTCTTTGCTTCTTTGCAGGCAGTTGCTTGGTCTCATTCATAGTCAGCTCTATGCCCAGCACATGACTTGGGGTATAATGGATATTCAGTAAATGCTTAATAGGTGAAAGATTGAATAAATATAATTTCACACAGCATTGTCAGGATGGTAGTAAATAATTCAGGAACAACAGATGTGAAATAAAACCAGTGGGTTGAGAAGTTATGCTTCAACACCATTGTATTTTAAAATAATCTTAATTTGTGAGATGTTTCAAGAACATTATATGAACCATAAGGAGCTTTTTGAGCATTTTCATTTCCTGAGCTGTTTGAACTGTCTCCTGTGACAACTTGACTGGATTTATTCTCAACTTGACTGGATTTAAAGTCACTGAGGAGAGGAGACATACCTTTGGGCATGTCTGTGAAGGTGTTTCTGGAGAAATTTGCCCAAGAAAGGAAGACTCACCATCTCCTGGGCCAAGGTCATGGAGTGAAGAAAATGATCAGAGCCAGCACTCATCTCTCTGCTTCCTGACTGCAGATGCAGGGTGACAGCTGCCTCCTGCACCTGCTGTGACAGCTGCGGCCACATCCTCTCCATTCCCTCTGTGCCATAATACCCCCAAACTGTGAGCCAAAGCAAATTTCCTTCCTGAAGTTGCACTTGTCAAGCATTTTGTTCCAGCATTGAGAAAGTCGGGACAGTGACCACATCCTTCCCACAGGTCCCTTTCTTCCGCTTCCTGGACTCTGGCCTCATTTGTTGGGCCTGTTTTGTAGCTGTTATCTTCTATACTGTCCCAAGGTTGGTGGTTTGATCAACAGAGCATGGGATGGTACCCCACTTTTGTCATTGGATAATGGAGCCACCATTGCGTCTGTCTCTGTGTTGGTGATTTGCTCCAAGAAATCTTGTCGAAGATCGTGAAGAGAGGTTGATGAGGCTGGAAGCACATTTGTGAGACATCTTCAGAACAAATCTTTGTCTGTTGAGAGTTCAGTTGATTGAAACCTAGAGACATTGTTGTAACACTATGAGAAACCCTGGGTCTGAACCAACCAGTCATTCCTAGGTTCATGATCCTTTGGAACTGAGATAACTCAGTAACTATTGCTTTTGGCCCCTGAGTTTTGGGACAATTTGTTATGCAGCAGGTGATAACTGATGTAGCTCCTGACATTTTTGATTTTAGTATAAAAAGCCTCATGTCCTGGAAAACCTCCCAACTCTACACAAACAGCACATGCTCAGACAGAATGTAACTTATTCTGACATTACAGAGTCATAAGGTCATGGATAATTGTAATGGCTTGATTACAGTGCTATTTCCCTCAAGATGATGTAGCTGAAATAAGTTATTCCTAAATTCTTTCCCAGCGTCATATCAGTTGTGACTAAACTCTCTCTCACTTCCTCCCCACTTCTTCCTTGCCCCTTCAGCCCTCCTTCCCACTTCCTTCCTTTCTTTATTAATAGGGTAGCAGTGACGGTCATGCTCAAGCAGGCAGGCTGTGGTTGCCCAGAAAATGTTCATGTGAGCACTGAATTTGCAGCCTGCAATAAAGACAGTGTTATGTCACTTCTTGCCACAAAAACATCTCTGAAAACATGAGGTTTTAATTCCAACTCCTGTCTAGCTGAAAAGGATTTATGTTGTAATCTCTGTCTTTGATCCTTTCCCTCATTCTAGACTACACAGGATTTCCCAAAGCATGAGTAAACAATCTCAGTCACCTGTCATTTAAACAAGAGAAGATTTATTATTTTTATCCATGAGCAAAATGTTACCACACACAGTAGTTTTCTGTGAGACGTCCTTGTGGTGATTTTTATTTTCTTCATTTGTTCTGAATGTGTTGCTGTGTGGCACTCTCCCCAGCATTGTTATAACAATAGGAAGCTGGTGTCCGTATTGTGGTGATAGTGGAACGGCCTGCTGTGATGGCATTAAGGTTAGAATTATAGTATGGTGAATGGGGAGGGGAGTCTATAGGGGGTTAAAAGTTCCGGGGGAGGGAGAGACATTTTCCTCAGTGGTATAGATGCTGGGAGTGGGGGTGTATTGTACATGGTCTTTAAATAACTCCTCACTCAGATCTTGTGAAAGAAAAAAGAAAACAAATAAAATTCCCTGGGTCACAAAATTCAGACAGAGAAAGAAAGAGAGAAAGAAGGAAGGAAAGAAGGAAGGGAGGGAGGGAGGGAGGGAGGGAGGGAGGGAGGGAGGGAGGAAAGAAAGAAAATAGGGGACAAGGTGGGAAAAGGAAGGGGATCACTGGGACTGGAGTGGGTGAGAGGGTTGGGGGTATTATAAAATGCATCCTAAACATGCATTAAGATGTTATAACAAAGCCCGTTATTATGGAGAACCAATATATGCAAAACAGAAAGACAAACACAGATGAGAATTGTGAAGCATCATGGAAAAAGCTCCCTTCCTTCCCTTTAATCTCCTCTCCCGCTCCCTGCTCTCCCCTCTCCTCCCCTGTCCCCTCCCTTCTCTGTTTCCTTTCCTCTCATTTTCCTGCCCTTTTTCTTCTCTCCTCTTTCTCTTACTCTCTCTCTGCTTTCCCTCCTGTCTGCTTCCCTCCCTGCTCCTCCTTTTCTTCTCTCTTATACTTCCCTTCTTCTCGCCCTGATTTTTCCTCGCCTCCTCCTCTTTACTCTCTCTCTCCTCCTATCTCTGACATTTTGCCCCTCCCTCCTTCCTTTCAGAAAAGAAATGAATACATATCATGTAAAAGGAAGAAAGTCCTACAGGCATGCTAAACAAAGTTTCCCCTACTTCCTCTCCTCCCTATTCTCCCCCACCTTCTCCCCTGTCAACCTCCCCACCCCTGCCCCATCCACTTTACTCCTGTTTCTCTTCAGAAATGGGTGGGCCTCCCATGGATACCAGCCAGCCATAGTATATCAAGGACACCTCCTTTTCTATTAAGGCTGAAGGAGACCATCCAGTAGGAGGAAAGGGTCCCAAAAGCAGGCAACAGAGTCAGTGCCAGCCCTGTTCTCACTGTTAGGAGTCTCACCACAAAACCAAGATGCCTCTGCACAAGGACAGAAATTCTGGAGGCTATGGTTTATAGGAGATAATAAGCCACATGTTTTCACTCCCCTAAACAACTTTGTTTGACTTATCTGCATCAGATGTGCTTGATCATACATGGCAGGAAATATGCCAGGATGTACCCTTGCCCCTGATTGGATGTAGGCAGGAGGTATGCAGGCAGGAAGTAGATCAAGATGAGCATTTGCCACTGATTGGACTTGGCTGGAAATGCAGTGAATTATGTGTCCTTGTGGTATGGCAGAGTGTTCTTTGGGTATATGCCCAGGAGTGGTATAGCTGAGTCTTGAGGTAGGTTGATGCCCAATTATCTGAGAAACCACCATAATGATTTCCACAATGGCTGTACAAGTTTTCACTCCCACCAGCAATGGAGGAGTGTTCCCATTGCTCCACATCCTCTCCAGCATGAGCTGTAACTTGTGTTCTTGATCTTGGCCATTCTGACAGATGGAAGATGGAATCTGAGTTGTTTTTATTTGTATTTCCCTGATGGCTAAATATATTGAACATTTCTTTAGGTGATTCTTGCTCATTTGAGATTCCTCTGTTGGAAATTCTCTGTTTAAATCTGTGCCCTATTTTTTAGTTGGATTATTTGACTTTTTGATGTCTGGTTTCTTGAGATCTTTATATATTTTAGACATTAGCCCTCTGTCAGGTGGGTTTGGTGAAGATATATTCCCATTCTGTAGGCTTCCATTTTGTCCTCTTAACAGTGTTCTTTGCCTTACAGAAGCTTTTTTGTTTCATGACAATTTGTAAATTGTCAAACTTAGTGCATGCATGATTGGTGTTCTGTTCAGAAAGTCTTTTCCAGTGCCAATGTGTTCTAGGCTACTCCAAACTTTCTCTTCTATCAGATTCAATGTATATGGTTTTATGATAAGGTCTTTTTGATAGATATGGACTATTTGCATTCTTCTACATACTGATATCCAGTTATGCCAACACAATGTGTTGAAGATGCTTTCTTTTTTTCCATTGTATAATTTTGGCTTCTTTGTCAAAAATCAAATGTCCATAAATGTGTGGATTTAGTTCTGGGTCTTCAATCTCATTTCATTGATCAACCTGTCTGTTTTTATGCCAATATCATATGGTTTTTATTACTAAAATCAGGGATGGTGATACCTCCAGCAGTCTTTTTTATTCTTTAGGATTTCTTTTTAGCTAGCTTTGTTTTTTGTGTTTCTAAATAAAGTTGAATATTATCCTTTCAATATCTATAAATAGTTGCATTGGGACTTTAAAGGGGATTATACTGAATCTGTAGATTGGTTTTGTTAAGATGGGCATTTATACTATGTTCATCCTACCCATCCATGAACATGGGAGATCTTTGATATCTTCTCCAATTTATTTATTCAGACTTGAAATTTTTATCCTACAAGTTTTTTACTTGCTTGGTTACAGTTACCCCAAGAAATTTCTTAATTGTGTGGCTATTGTGAAGGGGGTTGTTTCTCTGATTTCTTTCTCAGCCCATTTATAATTTGTATATAGGAGCACTACCAATTTTTTAAAGTTAATTTTGTATCCAGTCACTAAATTGAAGGTGTGGAAATTTCCCTGGTAGAAATTTTGGGGTCACTTAAGTATACTATCATATCATCTACAAATAGCAGTACTTTGACTTCTTCTTTTCTAGTTTGTATTCCCCTTGATCTCCTTCAGTTGACTTATTGCTCTAGCCAAAACTTCAAGTACTGTATTGAATAGCTATGGGGAGAGTGCACAGTCTTGTTTTGTTCCCTGTTTTAGTGGAATTGCTTTATCTTTCTCTCTATTTTATTTGATATTGGCTATTGGATTGCTGTATATTACCTTTATTATGTTTAGGTTTGTCCCTTGTATCCCTGATCTCTCCAAGACCTTTAACATGAAGGGGTGTTGGATTTTGTCAAAGGTTTTTTTCAGCATCTAGTGAGATAATCATGTCTTTTTTTTCTTTCAGTTTGTTTATATGGTAGATTGGCAACTTTTCATATGTTGAACCATCGTTGCATCTCTAGGATGAAGTCCACTTGATCTTGGTGGATGATCTTTTTCTGATGTAGTCTTGGATTTAGTTTACCAGTATTTTATTCAGTATTTTGCATCAATGTTCATGAGGGAAATTGGACTGTAATTGTCTTTCTTTGTTGCGTCTTTGTCAGGGTGACTGTGGCTTCATTAAAAGAATTTAGGAACTTTCCTTTTTTTATTGTGTGGAATGATTTAAGGAGTGTTGGTGTTAGCTCTTTGAAGCTTTGGTAGAATTATGTGCTGAAATCATCTGGCCCTGGGAGAGACAGAGAGAGGGAGACATACAGAAAGACAGATAGAGAGAGACACAGACAGAGAGAACCAGAGAGAGAGAGAGAGAGAGAGAGAGAGAGAGAGAGAGAGAGAGAGAGAGAGAGGAGGTCTGTGAGCAGCCTACTTGGTTTTCTAGCTTGTGTGGCAGGTGTTGAGGAGGAGGTGCCTGCTGGGGGTGGGGGCTGGAATATAGTGATGAATGGCGGGAAGGAGGATAGGAAGGGATGGTCTGTGGGAGCCGAAGGAGATGTGAGCAGGGGGAAGGGAGGATGCAGCTGGTGATCTGTTGTTGCACTTGACATAGGTGAGAATATGACCCATGCCTTTATACCCAGAATACAAGCGACAGACACAGGTAGATCTCTGTGTGTTTCAGGCCAGCCTCTTCTACACAGAGTTCGAGGTCAGTCAGGGCTTCATAGTAAGACCTTTTCAGAACTAACTGACTAACTAACTAAGAAAGTAAGTAAGTAAGTAACTAATCTCCCCCCAAAGGAAAATAAATGTGGACACCATAATTGGGAGTGTCATTAAGACACTTTGAAGCACTCAGTCTACAATTGAAAGTAAATGTAATGTAAGAGGACAGGAAGGAAAATGTGCTGACCCCAGGAAGGAAAAGCTGTATAGCATCTAGAGGAGGAGATAGCCCCGGGAGCTGCTGAGGGTCATTGTGCCACCATTCCCATCCTGACCGTGCCCCAGGAAGTGCTGTGGAGCACAGCCACTGTGTTTGGCAGATACCAATAGCATCTTCCAGGGAGAACCAGCCCTCTGTGCATTCCATCACTGAGGTTACTGTTTAGAACCAGTCATCAGCAGTGGGGAGGTTTGCCTGCTCTGTCCATGGTCCAGTGCTTTCACTAGAATCTCAGAGGTTTTGTTTGTCAGTTCAGCCATGACCTGATTTGGGTCTAGGGATTATGCCTTGGCAACTTCATTTGTGAATTTAATTTTAGGTCAGAGATGATTCAAATAAAAACTGATTATTTAGGTCATCAGTGCTATGAAAGCATGGAAGAGAGTCACACACATGGGGCACACATGGTGATCAAGCATTTACTAGGAAGACATTGCTACATTTTTGGCAAAGTTTACTTAGAATTGCATTTTCTGTGCTAAACACCTTCTATAAACAAAATAATTTCCTAGGACACCCACTAGACATGTTTCCTGGTTTATTTTTATATGTATTTTATTCTTTATTTTATGTGTGTGTAGAGGGGCTGGTTGAATGTATGTGTACCATATGAGCACAGGGGCTTATGGAGACCAAAAGCTTTGAATTCAGTGGATCAGGAGTACAGTAGTTGCTAGCCTCCTGATGCTGGGAAATGAAGCCCCAAGCAGGAATTGGAGCTGCAAGTGCTCTTAACTACAGCCATTGCCCCAGTTACTACTCCTGTGGTTTGTGTGTGTGTGTGTGTGTGTGTGTGTGTGTGTGTGCGTGTGCGTGTGCGTGAGCATGTGTGATATGTGTGTGTGATCAAGTATTCATGACCATGTGCACATGAATGCAGGTTCCCTTGAAGGGCAGATGAGGTGTTGGATCTCTTGGAGCTGGAGACACAGGCAATTGTGAGCTGTTCCATGTTGGTGCTGGGAACTGACCCGGGGACCTTTGTAAGAGCAGCAAGCTTTATTCAGCACAGAGCCATCTTTCCAGCCCCAGTTTTGTTCATGTTTCAAGCTCTGAAAAGAAGTGTGAGCTCTGGGCAGGGATCGTTAAAGCTTATTCAAATGGTTTATTTTTTAAAGTCTCAATGAGGCAGCTTGGTGCGTGCTCTGTAAAGATGCCCTGATTGTAGGGGCCACCGTGTAGCCTTGCACATATGGAGGTCTGGGTGGGACTGCAGAACTTAGTGGTTTAATCCCTTGATGGACTCAAACATGAGAGAGTTATTAGCAGATGGCAGAAGGCAGTGCTGTGGAAGGCAGGCCTACTTTGATGAAGGGGTTTGCTGGGAGTGTGCCACGGAAGGGTATGTCTTGGCCTTGCTTCTTGGCATTACTCTTTCTGTTACCTGGGCACCATAACGGGAGCATCTTTGATCTATTATGTTCTCTGTGCCATGACGGTTAGTCTCACCTCAGGCCCAAAGTAATGGAAACAAATGGTCATGGGTGGAAATCTGAAGGTGGGAGCTGAAATACATCCTTCCTGCCTTTAAATCATTCCTCTCAGGTTATTTGTCCAGTGACGAAAAGGCTAACCAAAGTTCAGGGATTGGCTCTGGTTATGTGATTTGACCACTGCACTGGTGGTCAGAGGACCATATTGGAGAGTACTGAAGCCAAAGGGATATATAAAGAGTAATGTGTGTAAAAGAAAAGGATTTTGGGGAGCTAGAATTCAGAACAAGCCACAGGGGTGTCAGGACAACACTTCCCGGGTGTGGCCTGGCTGCCTCACTTTTGTAGAAGGAGCCATGCCCTTAGGACAATGATTTTAGGATACAATAGATACCGTCCCCATTTCTGGGTACCATCACTGTGTGGGCCACTCCTCTGTCTCCCAGTAGGCCAAGGGCCATGCTGTGTTGTGTGGTATTTCCGCCCAGAGTGTTTCCATTTAGTCACTGTTATGGGAAGCTCTGGCCTGCTTTCTCTTTAGCTTGCTTCTGATGGGAGCTGGTGAGCTCAACTCTCACCAGACACAAATACTTGATGTGTATAACTAAAACCAAACTGCCTGTGAGGGCTGGTGTATACAGGGAGACAAGGCACAGTCTGAGCAGCAACTGTATTTACAGGGAAAATAAACAACGGAACAGGTCATCAAATAGCACTTTCTGCTGCGCTCTTCCCTTCCAGCTTTCCTAGGCTTTGGTGCCCAACCCATGATCTCTTCGTGAGTAGTTCATTTTATCCTAGAAGCTGCTGGATAGCTTGGTATTGAGAGCAAATTGATAGGACCGAGGCTGGAGTGTCAAGATCCCTTTGTCTCTAATAGGAAGGACTGAGGGTCAGAACACAAGCACCATGGGGACAGAAGGATGACGTCATCATTCTGAGGTGTTCACTTGGCTTCCCTTTAAAAGTGGGTCAGCCCCTAATCACACATTTAAAGGGGAAATACCACTGGAGGTTTTTGGTCCTTCCTGAGTACAGTCTTGATGTGTCACTGAGGATTGAGGACGGAGGCCCTTCTATTCTCTGGGTCTCCAGATTGGTAGAGATACATGGTGAAGGCTGACTAAACCACACAGCGAATGCTGAAAGTGGAACCAAGAGCTGCATGCCCCTCTCTGGCTGGGTTTGCTGAAATGTTCTGTTCCTACTGTGCTCCAGGTATCTGTGATGTTAGAGGAGTTTGGTCAATGTGTGTGCTCATTGTCTCTGTGTGACAGATTAATAAAAGATGGTCAAATAGCTGTTGGCAATCAGGATTTAGTTGGCCTTTGGCTTGGTTTTTCCATCTGGCTTAGGTTTTGTGGCTGTGTTTCTAGCTCTAAGCAATTGCAATACAAAGAAAGATAAAGAAAATGGAAACCCATATGATTTGGGAACTCCATCCATCCCACACCTGTAAATAAATATTTTTTAAATGAATCAAGACTCAATTATGTTATGCCAGAAACTACATTGAATATCCAAACCATCACACAAGCACAGATGAACAAGTTCCAACACTCTTGAATGTATGTTCACTAGAGAACAAAGACTGTGCCATCCCACCCCGAGGGGAGCCCTGTAACCAGTAAGAGGAAAGTGGGGGTGATAGGGTAGGGAGGGGGAAAAGAAGAGAGGGAAGGAGAGGTAAAAAGAAAGAGACAGGAGAAAGAAGGAGCAAGGCAGAGAAAGGGGAAGGAGAAAGAGACATGGGAGGGGAGAAAGGTTGGAGAGAAGAGGGGAGACATGGGGAGAGGGAGAGAAGAAAGGAGGGGAGAGAGACTGAGAGAGAGGGAGAGGGAAAGAGAGAGGGGGTAAGGAAATCAGACAGGAGGGAAAGGAAGGAAGACTAGGGGGAGGAGAGGGGACGACAGCAGAGACTTACCATAGACCTGGCCACAGACTTCCCAGCTAAATTCTCTTCCTTCTCAGCTGTCAGTTTGCAACTGCACACCAACTTTCAAAATGTAGGCAGGTGCAGTTGCAAATACAATTTGATGTGTAATTGCCATTATTATGCTTGGCATTTGCAAATTTAATTCTAATTACAGATTTAGCTGCTGTATTGTTATAGAAAGAAAAGGAAGTGTTTTAATTTAACATTTTAACAGGAAGTTTATGCATATTTACTAACTTCATTATAAAACTATCATCAAGCAATTTTTGACTATCTATGCCATGAAATACAATGAGCTTTTTTGATGGACGGTATCATTGTCTTTTTTTTTCCATTGTCTTTTTAAAATAGAAGTGTTTTAGTCACAGCATACATGCTTCACTTAGTCCTCAGGTGCCCTCTAGTGGACATAAGTAGTAAGTGACTAGTAAAGTAGATTTTATACTTGTTTGACTTGAGAGATAAATACAGTGACAAAATGTAGTAGAATGTTTTCTTTTCTTTCAAACTTAATGCAATGAACACATAATATAACATATAGTGTGTATGTGTGTGTGTTCATTTGTTTTGTTTTGTTTTGTTTTGTTTTTTGAGACAGGGTCTCACTATGTGTAACCCTGGCTGGCCTGGAACTCTCTGTAGATCAGGCTGGCCTCAAACTCAAAGAGGCCTACCTACTTCTGCCTCCTGAGTGCTGGAATTGAAGGCTAGTACCACTACACCTGGAAAAAGTCACACACTATTAAATATAAGTCAGATGACAAACATGAATGTATAACATGCAAACCTATATGTTATATCAGACAGAATAAGAAAATGTTGTATCCCAGGGTGTCCCTCAAGATATGAAAAGCACTGGCTGTTCTTGCAGAGGACCAGAGTCAAAGTCAGATTCCACACCCGCGCTGGGTAGCTCATAGCTGCCTTTTACTCACCCTCTTCGGTCCTCAGAGTACTCAACACTCGTATGCACACACCCCACCTCCCCATAATCAAAAATTTAGTAAACATTAAGAAAGAAATGTAAAAGAAAACAGGAACATGGGAACAGAAGAAAAAAACAGCTAGGTCTGTGTTTGACTTGTCTGTCTTCCCCCCTCCTCCCACAATGACAAACTATTCCCCAAAAGTTAGAATAAGAAAACTCAGCACTGTGTGGGTGAAGTCAACCATCATGTTCGGTAAGCCACTTGCTCTAGCCAGTGAATCAGGCCAGCAGGTGCCACTGAAGCAAAGCAAAGCAAAGCAAAGCAAAGCAAAGCAAAGCAAAGCAAAGCAAAGCAAAGCAAAGCAAAGCAAAGCATCTTTCCTGAGGTCTTGTCCATACTGAGAGCTCAGAAAGTTACTAAACAACCCAGTGAGTCTGGACTGTTTGAACCGTGGGAGACATGTCCCGGGGAATGCAAGTAGACTATATATATCCTGGGACTGCGAGCTCTGCGTGTAGAAGATGAGCACTTTCCTATATGCTCAAAGTAAATTATCCTAAAGCTCTTCCAGACAGACTGCCCCCCCAGCCCCCTCCCCCAGAGGCCCTAAAAAACCCACCGGCAATTGATTTCACACACTGCACTGACTTGAAAGAAGGGTCACTTCTTCCTACAGCACCAGAATACACGTGATTCTGAAACAGTTTGTCATTTTACCAGAAGTTGATGTGTGACATTTAAACTTGTGGAGGGTCAGTCTGTATGTCAGTGTTCTCAAATTCCAATTTGAATCTAGAACTCAGTTTGTTTCTCCCTTTGTAAATAGAAAAGCTACTTTTGAAGTACTCAGAACAACGTGGATTCAACAAGTTTTTCCACAAGATGTCACTATGGTACCAAGGAAATACAGTCACAGGTGTATTTATCTGTCTGTTTCCTTATTTTTAAAAATTGATCCAAAGGTATTCGCACACAGGGATATTATCTTGGACTTAAGGTCATATAAATTAATTCAACTTATAGATGCCCCAAAGTCCTCATATCTGTATGCAAGCAAGCATACCTGTTTAGCTATATGGCGAAATTCTTAGATGCATCCAAAGGGAAATATAAAACTAGTCATCTAGAAATACACCGAAGACTGTGGTTGAGACTATTTATTAGACACATTTTCTGAGGGTGCTTGTGATGTTAAAAGCCTTCTCATCTCACTGGGTACTGGAATGCTCAGAAGGAGACTATGAGTGGACTTAGGGGTCAAAGCTTGAATCCTAACAAACCAGGTTTGGTCATCCATCTTCAGTACTGGGAAGAGGGACAATGAGATCCAGTGACCTCCCGAGTTATCTTCTGTGAAGGTGCCCACCAGTGTCTCAGTTCCAAGTTGTATCTGCAGGTCATCCAAGGATCCGGCTCCTGCTCCAAGCAAGAGCATCCTAGGGAAAGTCTAGTTTCTTGGGGTCTATTTTTTTCAATAATCTGATGCTGATGAGGGGACACAGTGTCTCCTTAGAATATGCCCATTCCTACCAGATAGGTCAGTTACAGCCACACAGACACTTAACACATATGGGTGATGATTAAAGACCAATTCTGAGAGAGGGATATCTGATGATAAACTACAAGATGCTTGCATGTTCTTGTTTTTGTTTTCAGTGAGCCCCAGGTAAAGAAAGAAGATGTCAGGGAGATCACAGTTGAAAATCCACTCCAGTCACTGGGGTAACCAGCTCCAGTCAGCTTCCTAGTTTGTAAGTGGGGATGTAGTTTCTCATGCTTTCTGCTGGGGCAAACTACGACCATGAATGTAAAGCTCCTACAAAGAGAACATTGGGTCTGGAGAGATGGTTTAGCAGTTAAGAGTGCCTGCTGCTCTTCCAGAGGACCCAGGTTTGATTCCCAGCACCCAAAGGCTGCTCTCACAACTGTCTAATTCTAGGTCCAGGGAACTGATGCCCTCTTCTGGTCTCCTGAGGCACTGCATAAATGTGACAGACAGACAGACATGCAGGCAACATGCACACACACACACACACACACACACACACACACACACACACACACAAATAAAAAAGAAACATTCAGCAAACAGTGGTCTTTCTTATTAATTCTGAGAGGGAGATGTTAATGAGAATCACATTTAATGTGCTGAGCATAGCTTTAGCATATTGGAGTTGGCTTCACAGATAAGGAATTCCTATTTTTGAAGTTTAAATGTAGGTACAACGATTTAAACATTTGGAATAACTGATAGTCTGTAATGACCTGTAATCAAGATTTTGTTTGTTGGTCTCAGCTACTTGTTTGAAGAGTAAACAGATCTGGCCCTGCTTTTGTCAAGATTCCCCTCAGCTGGTGACTGGAAACAAAATTTGCCTTAAGTCAGCCAGCTGCACCTAGTTAAACAGCATTTGGCCCCTGTTGATCTGGCCATGCTGCACTGTACGCTTTTCCTATTTTAAGTCTCCCCTAGCTCCGCAAGGCTCCTAGGATAAATTGAAAACATGGCTGACGTCTGCGGCTTGACCCATTAGTCCAATCAGCCTCAGATGGTGAAGCCAGGAAGCTCTCGCACCAGCTTACCCCACACACTTTGCAAAAGGAGGATCCGAGTGCCAGGACCCCGAAGGAACTTGAACGAACTTGCTCAATGCAGTACTTGTCCTGAGGTGTCGAGCCAAGACCACAGTCCAAATGTCTTTGCTCCCTGGCATCAGTTCTGGGTCAGGAGGACTCTGGGCAATTTCCTTCCACTCAAGTGCTCTTAAAGACAAATAACAGGCTTGTCCGTGGAGAACTGCAGGAGATTCAGTCACCCAAACCATTTTTCTTCTGCCTGTATAAAGATGTCTCCGGGGTAAAAAATCCTTTGTGTCAGTACAAAGATGTCTGGCGGGGGGTGGGGGGGGAGAAGAAAAAAAAAACTTCATTGTTTGATTGTTTGTTTAATACTTTTAAGACAAACTTTTTTTTTTTTTTTAACTTTTTTAACCTTTGGCAATAGGATTTTAGGCTGTAGCCCAGGGGAGCTGGAATCACTATGTCAGCCCTGATCCTCCTGCCTCTGACTCCCAAGTGCTGGGATTAAAGGCGTGTGCTACCACTGCCCAGCTATGCTAGACTCTTGCTATTCCAGACCATGCTTTGCAGCTAGGCAACATGTCTCACTGAGGATTTGGTTTGAAACACAAAATCCGAGGCCTCATCTATCCAGACTTCCTCAGCTGGAATATGCGTTATAGCAAGAGTCCCTTGGCTCTTTTATGAATTTACACTGAATTTGAGGAACAATGTTCCTCTTTGTTGTGCTGCAATCAAACCTGGGACCTTTCAAATGCTAGGCAAATATTTCACTACCAAGGTTCCACTGAGCTCTGCTTCTTAGGCCCAAGGAACACCTTCTAAGGCTGTGGGGGCAAAGAGCATTTCTGGAAGCAGCATGCTATGGCTGCCTGTGTTGATCTATTGTTTATGATCTAATAAAGCCATTGAAGACCAGAAAAGTAAAGCAGCCACCCACTAGTTCTTACCTCTACCTCAGACTGAAAGGGCGATCCTGGCTGCATGCGAGATGGAATGCCTAATACTAAATGCCAAATGCTGGCTCTGACCCTGTTCCTGTCTTATATACCTCTCTAGCGCTGGGATTAAAGGCACGAGCTCCCTTTCTCTTTTAGACTGGTTCACTCTCATGTAGCCCTAGGTGGCCTTGAACTCGAAGAGATCCATCTGCCTCTGTCTTCTGAGTCCTGGGATTAAGGGTACCACTGTCCAGTTCTATGGCTGTCTAGTGTGGTTGGCTTTGCACTCTGATCTTCAGTGGCTTTATTAATCGTAGACAATATATTAGCAACTGCCGCCTTCGGATGCACAACTGTGGAGCATTTTTGAGGATTGTAGAAAAGTTCCATTATGGAATGTCTTAAGGTCCAGTGGCTGGCTTCAGTAAACAGGAGCACCCGAAAGCTCCGGCCCACTATTGTATTGCTAATGCCAGCAGGTCTACTATTGTTTACCATGGCCTCAGAGTAGAATGCCTCCTAGTTTGCATGGGCCTAAGCATCTGAATAGGCCTGCACCTGGGCAGAGGTCAGAGAGTTAAGGATCATCTAGTGGAGAGGAGTCAATGGAAAGACAGAAATGGCCTCCTCGTAGCCATAGAAGCATGGTTAAGAAACAGCCAAGAAGATGCTAAATAAACAAGAGACTCTAGTTTTATAGCATGGAACTGAGAGCTCTCTAAAGATGACAAGATGCCTGTGTTTGGTCTTTATTGCCGTTGGGTTGGGTTGCTAGGAGTTTCCAAGCCCACGCTCCCCCACTCAGGCAGAACCTCATGGCTGTGATGGCTTGGAGCCGAGACCAGCCGGGCTATGACAGAGCATTTCTTACTGCTCACATTGGGACTCCACAAATGACAATTTCTGGTACCCTCTTCCTGTTAGACCCTCAGAAAGCTGAGGCTTTCAGAATCTTAGTCCAGGACGGCGGCCACCCCAAACACAGAATGGAGGCGAAAGCTTGATGCAAACTGCATGAGGCTTTATTGTAGTTTTACGAGCTAACCCCATGTTAGCTCGGGTCTTTCACCCACCCGCCATGGCAGACGGCTAAAAAAAGACGGCTCCTTGGGTCTCCCAAAAGATCTTATAGGGCAGCGTAAGGGGAGTGTCTAGGGGTACGCACAGGCTTATGATTGGTGTGCCTCCAGGCTTGGAGGGCTTGCCCTGTGTTGATTGGTCAACTGGTTGTTATGGCTCATAGGCCCTCCCAGGGTGGTTGCTATGCTCTCTACGTCATTGTCGTGCGCTTGTCCGTAAAGCACACCCAGGGTCGTAAAGCATAGCGCCACCAGCTAACTTCCGATTGGCTCCTTGTCATGAGACAGGCATCTGACTTTCTAGTGACTAACTTCTGATGGGTTCCTTGTCACGAGACAGGCATCTGACCTCTACGTGACCAAGGTAGGTTTATGGCAAGCACGTGTTCGGCTGTTATGGCTGCCAAAAGGGAAGCCGGTTCCTTCATTCCCCCATTTTCTTTTTTGGAAATTCCAATCATGGAATTGCTGTCTCTCTAGCATCCCCATTAGGGAGTGATAGATATTGGCATCCCCATGTAAGGGAGTTCCCTTTGACTTAGCATTTTAACCCGGGAAAATGGACGGCGAAATTCTTTCCAAACTGCTTCCTGCTGACTTTGGGACGAAGTTAGGGACCCCAGAAGGTTGAAATGCTAGTCAAAAGCAAAAAGGGATTTAGGCAATGGGGAATTCATCAGGGGCTTCTGGGTAGCAGACACTGTTGCAGAGACAGGGGGTGTCCATATCAGCTGAACTGGTTCACATCCACAGCAAGTCTAGGGCTCGCAGTCTTAGAACAGTCTGTAGTCAGCAACTGATATTCAGATGTCTGCCAGAAGCAGAAACCTGTTTAAGACATGTTTAAACTAGGAACAGAGGTTAAAACTTATTTACTGAAGCCCACAGTGCAGAAAAAGCAGATATCTGTTTAAACAGCAGGAACATATTTATAACTTTGAGTCCTAGCAAAAACTGTAGATTTGGGCTATAAGCATGTACATTTTTCTTCTGTCCAGAGAGCCAGGTATGGATTGGACAGAGGTGCCTTTGGCCTGATGAAAAGCCCTTTAAGTTTGTACTTAGATGACAACCAAAATAAACTTAAAAACTTTGAGCTTGTGCCTGAACAGTAGATAGTTACTATTTTATCAGCTAACATACTGACTAGTCTATAGTGGATCTGACTGCCTGATGCTGTCAAGCTGACAACCAGTAATATTTCAGAGATCTGAGAAGGGTATATTTTATCCAAATCTACTAAGAAGTGACAGAAGCCAGTCAGAAGCAAGTCCATACCCAAGTTTCTCCATTACCGCTGGAGGCAGGTGTCTTAAAGACCAGTAATCTTCGCCAGGCCTATACTGTGAGAGTTTTTTTCCTCTCTGTGGAAGAGGGACATGGAAAAGACTGACCTTGTTTTGTCTAGGCAAAGGGGTACAATCAATTTTCCAGTGTCCAGCAGCTTTGTCCACAGTCTCGGCCAGGTTCTGGCAGGCGGCAGGTATCACATCTGAGCATCTCTCTCACTGGTCCAGGTGCAGGAACTGAGGTGCCTCGTAATCTTCTTTGGAGACTTTGGGTCACTGTCCGGATCTGGCGGTCTGTCTGACATTATAAACTTTAAAGATAACAATTTAAATGCCATATTCTGAAGATCTCTGAAGCATTAGAGGTCTGTTTTAATTACTTGCCTTAAGCATACAAGAAGCACACAGGTGGCTAGGTAAAGTCTTACTTCTGTAATACAGCTGAACTTAAAACTATATAGAGCTATCTTATATTTCTTAAACAGTAGCTTAACTTCTTTCTGAGGCAGGGTTTTTCTGTGACTTTGGAGCCTGTTCTAGAATTCTATCTGCCGGACCAGGCAGGCCTTGAACTCATAAAGATCCATCTGCCTCTTCCTCCCGAATGGTGGGATTAAAGGCGTGTGCCATCTACACCCTGAGCTTAAAGGTGTGTGCTATCAACATCCTAAACTTAACTTCTGAAAACACAAACTGTAACAGATTAGCATCTTTTATAAAACAAGAACTTTACATTGTCAGGCTTTGCTTAGAAATAATTCTAAATTGAAGCTCTTTAAGTACAAACATTAATAAAAACAAACATTTGAAAACTGGTTTTAAAAAGAAATTTAAATTCCCTTAAGGTCTTTCTGTAATATATAGAAGCATTAACATTTTAAATCTTAACTGAAAAACTTGTTTCTAAGATGGTACCTCTAATTTCCATGTGGTCACCTTTAGTCAAGATGGCGGTTTAAGTATTCTTTTTTTAACTTTAGCAAAATGGCGACCAGTCAAGTCATGTGACCAGTTACAAAATGGCCGTAACTTGCTTTGCTTAACATGCTTAAGTTTATACCAGGAAATAGAACATTTTTAAAACAAGTATACATAATTTACTTGAGAAATAAACAGGACTTTTTAAAAACAAACCCAGCTCAATATGATTAAAATTTTAACTTATATTACCATTTTTAAAATTTACTGTTTGTAGACATGAGAAACCATAGCACAGTTTACATTTTTCTCTGACTTGTAACAACCTTTTCTCTGACCTTCGACAACTTTTCTCTGACCTTCTATAACTTACTTTAACCCTCTATAACTTTTTGTAACAAGCTTTTTAACAACTTTTCTCTGACCTATACCTCGCTTTAACCCTCTATAATCTTTTAGTTTATTTCTCTGACTTTCTTAGACATTCTTAGACAAATTTTTTTTCCTTTCCCTCTTTATTATTTAAGCCTCTTACATTTTTTTCTCATTTCTCAGTCAACATAAAAATTTTGTCAAAGTCCCTTTTACAATTCTTAATAACTTTAAGGCCCCCCCTTTTTTTTTTTTTTTAGAATATCCGGATCAGGACAGATGGTTCACCTGCCTGAGCTAGCTCCATGTGCTCAAGGCAGAGAGACCTGGGGTGGGGGTGCTGCTGGTAAACCCAGACCCTTGGCCAATCCAGGGGTGGGAAAAAGACTCCTGCGGCCCCCCTGCATACCATGTGTGTGGAGCACAGAAAGACAGGTAGCAGATGGCGGCCTTGTAGCCATTTTCCCTCAGAGCAAGGAAACAGCCACAACGGCAGCTGGGGCAGAAACAGCCCGACTGGGCATACCTCATAGACCCGCAGGTGGGGATAGAAAGGGGGTGGCATGGTGGATCCTGAATTGAAAACCAATGATGATAACACAGAATAGACAGGAAAGAACAGACACCAACCCAATCCGCCCACGCTGCTCATAAGGCAATGGCGCCGGGAAGACGGCGGCAGAACTCGGTGGCGGGCCAAGTGTCCTTGGCCCGAGTCTGTACCTCCTGGGTCCTGGGTGTCCTCAGAGTGGCAGTCTGTCCTCCGGGTGCATCTGCCGATCATAGTTGAGGTGGCGCCACGTGCTCAGAGAATCAAGAAAAGACCCCTGACCCATGCATGCCATGTGCGTAGGGAGAGCAGGGACAGAAAGAGATGCTTAAGAAACATATAACACAAATGTGAAACATGGACAGACAGTACAGTAACACAGACTAGGGTCCTATTCAGAATTTTAGATGACTTGATTCCAACAAGTACCTCTTTTACAGATTGGGCGACCCGCTTGGATCCCCTTAGAGATGGAGCAGGCAACTTGCTCCCACCAAGCCCCTGTCCTACAAATTGGGCGACCCGCTTGGGTCCCCTTACAGATGGACCAAGCAACTTGGTCCTACCAAGTCCCGCTCCTACAGACTGCAGAAGCTGTCATCCGAACCTCTGCCCTAAACAATTCTTGTACAGAAACCATACAGAAACAAAGACTGGAAGATAAAGTTACCTAGTGTGGCGCCACATGACTCAACGAAAGAGGGTGCTGTAACTTTAACTGACTAACTATGGTCCTTAACGTCCATCCAATGGTCAAAAGTCAGACTGAGGGGGGTTGGTTACAGTCAGTCCCATCATCAAAGTCACAGATAAGACAAAACAACACCCAAGACACAGACAAAAACTATCAGATGTCTGTCTCCACCTAGACAGACAAAACCATTCCAGAAATACAGACGGCCGGGAGGACGGATAACTTCCCCAATCCAGGAGAACTACCGTACCCTCACCGGCTCCCAGACGGGAATCTCCCAAGCGTCCCTGAGGTTCCCACAGACTTCCTGGAACATCTTCCAGGGTGGCAGTCGGTGATCTCCCAAGCACGTCTACTGATCACACTCTGTCTCCTCCCAAGACCAGAGCTCTTGTCTCTTCCTGAGACACGAGCGACTGCAAAGCACAGAACCAGATTTCAGCCAGCACAAAAACACAAAGACACAGACAATACAGGGTACCCACTTACCTCCAAGATCGACTCCACTCAGGTGAGGGGTGGTCGCAAATCCAGGACGAGCCCCCAAATGTTAGACCCTCAGAAAGCTGAGGCTTTCAGAATCTTAGTCCAGGACGGCGGCCACCCCAAACACAGAATGGAGGCGAAAGCTTGATGCAAACTGCATGAGGCTTTATTGTAGTTTTACGAGCTAACCCCATGTTAGCTCGGGTCTTTCACCCACCCGCCATGGCAGACGGCTAAAAAAAGACGGCTCCTTGGGTCTCCCAAAAGATCTTATAGGGCAGCGTAAGGGGAGTGTCTAGGGGTACGCACAGGCTTACGATTGGTGTGCCTCCAGGCTTGGAGGGCTTGCCCTGTGTTGATTGGTCAACTGGTTGTTATGGCTCATAGGCCCTCCCAGGGTGGTTGCTATGCTCTCTACGTCATTGTCGTGCGCTTGTCTGTAAAGCACACCCAGGGTCGTAAAGCATAGCGCCACCAGCTAACTTCCGATTGGCTCCTTGTCATGAGACAGGCATCTGACTTTCTAGTGACTAACTTCTGATGGGTTCCTTGTCACGAGACAGGCATCTGACCTCTACG
Source organism: Cricetulus griseus (assembly GCF_003668045.3). NCBI lineage: Eukaryota > Metazoa > Chordata > Mammalia > Rodentia > Cricetidae > Cricetulus > Cricetulus griseus. Next base: position 123,520,451 of record NC_048597.1, read on the forward strand.
TGACCAAGGTAGGTTTATGGCAAGCACGTGTTCGGCTGTTATGGCTGCCAAAAGGGAAGCCGGTTCCTTCATTCCAAAGTGTGTTGACTACAGTTTGGTCAACTTTGTTTTGTAAAATGGGATGGAGAATGTTTCACTTGGCTATGACTTTCAATTTAGGAATAAATCCACTGCTGAAAATTTGAGGAACTCAATAAAGAGTGATTTATTCTAGCTTTATGATTTTGATTGATTGAATTTCAGTGACACACAGGTGCACACACACCCATTTAATAAGTAACCCATCCATTGGATTAACAAAAGAGGGATGTATAGAGAACTGTGTTTCAATACCCCATCTACACAGTGATGTTTTCAAACTGAGGATATGAAGGGACCAGCTTCCCTTTCGGCAGCCATAATGGCCGAACACGTGCTCTATGACCTTGTCTTAGTCACTAGAGGTTAGGTGCTTGCTCGTGACAAGGAACCAATCAGAAGTTAGCTGGTGGCACTATGCTTTACAACCCTGGGTGTACTTTATGGACAAGCACACAACAATGACGCAGAGCATAGCAACCACCCTGGGAGGGCCTATGGGCCATAACAACCAGTTGACCAATCAATAGAGGGCAAGCCCTCCAAGGCTGGAGGCACACCAATAGTGAGCCTGTGCGTACCCCTAGACCCTCCCCTTACGCTGCCCTACAAGATCTGTATGCAGTGGTTCAAGAGCTGTCTTTGCAAGCCATCCACCATGGCAGGTGGGTGAACATGGGGTTAGCTCGTTAAATTACAATAAAGCCTCATGCAATTTGCAGCAAACTCTCCAATCTGCCTGGTGATTGTGGTGATCACGGTTGTTGCCTGGGACCCGGGATACCTGAGTTTTCCGGGGGTCAAACAGATAGTCCCACTTAGTAATTTTTTTCTGTGTACCCTTCCAGAGAAGTTTATTCATATTCCAGTAAATAAGAATATGTATAGTTTTTCCATTTAAATCAAGTTTTGCACCTATGTGTGTGCAACTCTTAAAAGGTCCACAGCTATGATACATTTTTGTCAGTTGCTTTTTTGCTCTTTATTTTACTCCAAGCTTTCTAATTTTTTTTTGAGTTTTCATAAGTGGCCAAAAAATATTTGTACCTCCTGATAATTGCAAACTTAACAAACAGGAATTATTTTTGCAGATTTTAGTCCTCCCTCCCATCACAGATACTCTTGTGATAGGATTCTTTGCACAGCATCATTGCTTAGTGGGAGCTGTGTGGAGCTTGAAGAGACATGGTGAATATACCCGGGATGCCATGGCATCCCTCACTCTCTCCCTCCCCAAGCGTTAGCAGTTCAGTTCATTTTCAATTCTGTGGATAACGCTGTAATCTGCTAATATAATCTACTTGAAAATGCTAGGGCGGCATTTAGAACTTGGAACAAATAAGAATCACTACATAAAACAATGAGAGGGAAAGAAGATTTTCATCTGGTTAGGCAACAGTTCTACGTATGGTTGAAAGGAATGCACTCCTCTAAAGCAGAAAGCAGAAGCAAACTCCACCACCACCTAAAAATGAACAAATGACAGAGGGCCAATGGGAAATGAACCCTGAAGTTCTTACTTCAGGAGGGAGGGAAGGAAAACATTCCATCGAAAAGCTTCCTAAGGTCTAGGAAAGAGAAGTTCATGGAGAAGAGTTCTGGTCTGCCTTCCATTTCCGAAGCAAAGGACTGGGAAAGAATTAAACAGAATAGTTCTTATTCAGACACGCCTTGAGACAGATCCAAACCAGACAAACCCAGAGTACTATAGCTTGTGTGTAGAACTGATTGAGGGTGGGAGGAGGCTGCCACTGTAGTGCAAGGAGCTGAGGAAGAAGGACTTAGGGTTGCAGAAATACATAGAGAGAACGTCAGTCAGACATATTTGGGAAGGTCTATTCTTGAGATGAGGGGTGGGTGAACAGCACTGAATTCTCCCTTCAAGCAAGATAGTACCATCACTGTCCAAACTCAAAGTTAAATTCTGTATCAGGAGTCATTTCATCAAACTTTAAGTGAAAATTAAAGTCTTAATTATTTCTGATAGGCTCCAAAGGGAGGGGAGGGAGCTCAGATAGGATCTGGACATTGCTCCATTGGGTCATATCTGCAGTTAACAGCCAGCATAGTGGGACAGCAGGACCTGGAGGGTTCCATGAGAAGGAAGTGCAGTGGTGTTTTCTCACTTTCCCACAGGGCCATAAGAAAGCTGGTCCTTCAGTCATTGCAAATAGGAACTCACTTGCTCCCAAACCATGTGAGAGATTCAACTTTTATAGAGAAATCCAGCCATCCTTTCACATTTTGTACCTCTCTGTCATGTGAGGTCCCTGTGCTCCATCTCCCCAGCCCTGGAGTGCATTTTTATGTTAAAGCTTCTGAGTGGTTTGGAGATTTAAACCTTTAGCTTAGAAGTGTTCATTTTTTTCCAAAGGAAAAACAGCCACAGTGTTTCCTAGAGGAATACGGAAATGAAATGTCACAACGGAGGAGAAAATTTCATTGTAGATTTTGTATGTATGTGTACCTTGCTGTATGTCTGAGAGATAAATCTATATGGAGAAATGTCACTTGGGGACTACATTTTTATGTTCTGGAAAAATGGTAGAAGAGAGATGAGTAATTGACCCTGGCCGTTTTCTGTTTCTTTTGCTTTCTCCAACTAGCAAATAAAGGGCGTGAATACTAAAAGCACCCACTCAATCTGCCTTTGGAAGGTGTGGGTTATATTATATTGGGCATTCATGTTGAAGAGCCTTGTCCAAATCACTCATTATCTTCACTCTCTAAGAATGCCATGGCATGACTCTATGACATTATCATGTGGTGTTTACAGGGCTCTCTGTAATTGCTCTCTTGCTGGCTTAGCCCTGGGTGAGTCACACTTTGAACAAACTTCCTATACAATTCAGCTTGGACAATTTTATACGTTAGAGTTGGAGTGTTGTTTGTCTAGCATGGAATAACTCTTTCTCTTACAGACAATCATCAGGAATTTCCTCTACTATTAAACTGTCTGCAGTGTGATTTTAACAGAATAAATTTACACAAAATTGATCCAAATAGCACATTTTCACCAGCCCAGGGTTTCCTCTGAGGATGCTTGCGGTATGCAGAGTATTATTTAGTTACCTCTGGAGTCTTATGGGCTGGCTGTGGAGGGAGGCTTCTGGAAGGGATGAATGTTAACAGACCTGCTCTGTACTAAGAGAAGATTCATCTTACCTTTGAGAATTGGCACCAGACTAGGGACAGTTAATGAGAAGGCAGTGTGTCAAAAACTGTGGACTTATTATTAATGTTAGCACCTGTTCACTTGAGAGTGAGCTGGGACAAGGAACTGAGGGTGTTTAGGGTGTGTATTATGAAGACTTTTCTTTTCTGTTGGGTCTTTGTCCATGTATTTAAATAACAAGAACATCCACAACAAACCCGATCCTGAGGTTAGCTTATCCTCCATGAAAAAGAATGGGAGAGAAGAAACAGCATTATTAAAAAAAAAAAAAAAAAAAAAAAAAAGTAAAAGGCTTGAGCTCCTGGAAGCCCTAAGCAAGAGACTGAGCAAGAGTAAGAAAACAAGTTGTTGAAGACACAGACAGTCTCTTATATGGCTTTTGTGTATGTGTGTGCTCAGGAGACCTAGAGGTCCACCTTGTTTTGAGACACGGTATCTCACTGGCATAGGTTGGCTAGCAAGAGAGTCCCAGGGATCCACTTGTCTCTACCTTTCCAATGTTGGCTTTATAAACATGTGCCACTGTTGTGGTTGGAGGGAAAAATGTCCCCCATAGGCTCATGTATCTACAACTGACTCCGTCTTTCTGGGATGATAAGCCAAAATAAACCAATTTATCCTCTAAATTCCTTTTGTCAGAGCATTTTATCACAGCAAAGAGAGAAGGCTAGGACAAAGACTATGCCTGGTGTTTTTAAACGAATCTGGATATTAGGTCCTCATAATTCACTTGCAAGCATTTTTCTGTCTGAGCTGCCTCCACAATATCTCATTTGGATTATTACCCCTATCATTTTCCATCTAATACATGCTGCTTATTAAGGAATTACTAGCTGAATGTGGGGACTCATGCCTACAATCCTAGCACTAGGGAGGAGAAAACAGGAGGATCAAGAGTTCAAAGTCACCCATATCTACATAGGACTTTCATGGTCAGCCTGGATTACATGAAGCTCCATCCCAATAAAATCAAAGGTGAAAGGAAAGACTCAAGCTAGGGATGGAGCTTAGTTGTAGACCACCTGACTAGTGAGTACAAGGCCTTGGATTCAAATCTCCAGCACCACACACAGAATGACAGAATCCAGGGACACATAGCAGGCACTCTGATAAGATACCAGTTCAGCTGCATGTGCAGCACAATTCTTACAATATAATTTCTTTGGGGAGGAGCTGAGTCCATCTGCTTACAGGTACCTTAGAAGATTGCCTGCCAACATTGCTAAGTACTTTTCCAGGGTAATTAAATTGGAATCATTTATTTGTAATAATTAATTACTTTTGTCTGCTGAGATAACCTGACAAAGAGCAATTTAGAAAAGAAAGTGTTTTTTTGGCCTATGGTTCCAGAGGCAAAGAGTCCATCATGGCAGTAAAGCCCCATTCACAACAATCAGAAAGGTTGACTTCATTGCACTCAGACAACAGAGAGGTCATGAATTGGGGTGAGGCTATAAAAACTTAAAGCTCACCCCCAATGATGTGCTTCCTCCAGCAAAATTCTACTTACTAATGTTTTGCAACCTTCCCTCTATTGGTTCTTTATTGGTGGCGGGGGGGGGGCACCACCCAGCTCACAAATAAATCACAGGGAGGCTTATTCTTTCTTATAAATGCCCAGCCTTAGCTTGGCTTGTATCTAGCCAGCTTTTCTTAAATTATCCCATCTACCTTTTGCCTCTAGGCTTTTGCCTTTATATATTCTATATACTTTATTTCTAACTCTGTGGCTTGCTGTGTAGCTGGGTAGCTACTCCTCCTTTTCACTCCTCTATCCTCTTCTTCTTTCTTTCTATTTATTCTCTCTCCTTGGCAGTCCCACTTACTTCTCTCTCTTGCCTAGATATTGGATGTTCAGCTCTTTATTAGACCAATAAGGTGTTTTAGGCAGGCAAAACAACAGAGCTTCACAGAGTTAAACAAATGCCACAAGAAAGAATAAAACACATTTTTTTTGCATCATTAAAAAACATTCCACAGCATAAATGAATGTAACAAATCTTAAAACAATATTCCACAAAGCTTCCCAAATGGCTTTCCTAACTGGGGACCAAGTACATGAGCCTGTGCGAGACATGTCTCATTCAGGCTAGTGCTGAGTGTAAAACAGACAAGAGGAGAATATACTCCACCATTGCAGTCAAGACAGCAAGATAGATACCCCTGTTTGTAAAAAATGGGATCACATGGTGTATTGTTTATATCCTATTCTTTCTTCTATAACAAACTGTGGCTATCTTTGCTGCAGTGTTACTATAGGCATAACCTGTTAATGGATATATGTGACATATGCCTTCTACTAAGATTAATTTTAAAACAATGGGCAGTGAACTTTCTGCTATGAACAAGTCACTTTCATTTGTTATTCCTCCAGGATCCAGCAAGCAATGCCATTTCTTTATAGGATACAGAAAAGAATGGCTTCTGTTGGATGACACTCTTCCTAGGGAGACATGAGTGAACATCTGTTTACAACAGTCAGGGAAAGAACCAAAGACCAAAGCAACAACACCACTAAAGTTCAACTTGATGAACTGAGGGATTTATTGAGATTATTTACAGGAGCATGGGTGACTCAAAGAAGATTGCATCATCAAGAGTTCACCTCAGTATAGATGGCAACTTATTAGAGCTGCAACCCTCGGGTTCTATCCATGACTTGTTGGTAGCTTCATAGGTTACAGTCTTCCCTCCTTGGCAGTTCTTACTGCTTATATAACCTTGCAGAACAAGGTAATTTGTGAATATGGTAATTTTAGGGACTTCCTGAGACTTGTGAGTTGTCTACTTTTTGACTCAAAATGAGCCTCTGTCCATAGTGGGATACTTCTTAGGAGCAAATTGCTATACAGCGGGTTTATCCAAAAAGGGAAAATTTAAAGTATCAAATAAAAAGTACACAAAATACTCACAAATTCTGAAGAGAAAGCTCAGCTTCAGCAGAAAGAGAATGCTACGCTAAGAAGAGTCCAGTCCACTCATTTTCTTGTTCTTCTTTCTCTTTTTCCACCAAGGCATCAAGAGTAGATACAGAGAGGCCAGGTATTCTGATCTCTTGAGCAACACAGAAATTTCTGGACTGGAAGAAATGGCTCTTTCTAATGGCTCCATTCTTTCAGAGGGATTCCTTACCTTTCAAGAATTTTTGATCATGGTCTTGGTGTCACACTCTGAATCAGAATCACTTCAGTGTAAATTTATTAGCCAAAAGATGGCCTTGCCATACATAGAGCTGGGCATGGGAGGACACTAAAGCTGGAGTTGGAGCTGTCCCTCACGGTACCTAGGCAAGGGTTGTGATTCTTCTCTTCACCTCCACCAAGGATGAGACCTCATGGGTGAGATTTCCTTTCAATATATTAACAAAACAATATTTGATTTTCACAGAGTAAGATTTTAATGTGTTCAATGAGTTATGTCTCCATCATACCTAGTTAACCGTAGAGCATTTCATCACTACCAAATAAAGTATAGTATCTGCTAGCAATCTCCTTGTTCTTCGCATCGCCCCAAAGCTTACAATCACTCAACTGTTAGTTCACCTGTTCTAAGCACATCATATCAATAGGAGGTTCATTGTGTGTCCTTCTGTGACAAACTTCTTTCACTCAACTTCATTCCTTTTACTGGTGAATGATATAAGCAGTTTCACAGTTTGCTTCTCAGTTCATCAGGTGATGGGCATGAGGGTGGGCTAGAGTCTTGACTGTTATGTATTAAGCTGCTATGCAGATCTGTGGTGACATTTTCACATGAATATCTATCTTTGGTTCTCTTTGAGAGTTTGATGAGTTGGAATACCCCTTTAAACAAAAATGCATGGACTGGTCAATCACAGTACTTTTTTTTTGCTATTTTTTTTGTTAGTATTTTTTTATTTTTTTCTATTATTATTATTATTATTATTATTATTATTATTATTATTATTAATTCAAGTTAGGGAACAGGCTTGTTTCACATGTAATTCCCCTCTCCCTCTCCCTCCCCTCACCCCCATTCCTTCTCCCCCACCTCCAACCTACCCCCCACCCCATCCACCCACCACTCCCCAGGCAGGGTGGGGCCCCCAACCGGGGCTCCACCAAGTCCACCAAATCTTCCTGTGCTGGGCCTAGGCCCCTCCCCATGTGTTCAGAGACAGAGCGCATCCCTTCAAGTGGGATGGGCTCTCAAAGTCCCCCACACACACCAGGGCAAAATGCCAGTCCACCTCCGGAGGCTCCCAGGAGTGCAGGGGTCTCCACATTGGCATCCATGATCAGGGGGCTGGATCAGTCCCGTACTGCCCTCCCAAAGAGCGTCTGGGGTCGATATGCTTTCCCTTTTTCAGGCCAACTGTTTCTGTGGGTTTCTCCAACCTGGTACAGACCCCTTCATTCTTCATTCCTCCCTCTCTTCAACTAGGTTCCAGATTTCAGCTCAGTGTATTTCTGTGGATGTCTGTCTCTGCTTCCATCAGCTACTGGATAAGGACTCTAGGATAGCATAGAGAGTAGTCATCAATCTCATTCTAGGGGAAGGGCTTCTAGGCCATATCCTCTCCTCCAATGCCCTGACTGTCAGATCGTGTCATCCTTGTAGGTCTCTGGAGATCTCCCTAATTCCAGATCTCTTCTCGGACCTATAGTGGCTCCCTCTGATATGGTATCTCTCATCCTGCTCTCTCTCCTCTACTCTTCCCCCAACTCAATGTATCTGCTCCTCCATTTCTTCTCCTCTACTCTTCTTGTGCTCTTATTGTGGCAGCACACACTCCCCTAACCTCATGCTCTCAATTAGCTCGGGAGTTCATGCCACTTCCCATTCCTGGGGTCCATTTATCCCTTAGAGTCCTTCATGTTTCCTAGTTTCTTTGGTGAAGAAGATTATAGGCTGGTAATCCTTTACTCTATGTCTAAAATCCATATATGAGGGAGTACATACCATGTTTGTCTTTTTGTGACTGGGTTACATCACTCAGGATGGATTCTTCTAGTTCCATCCATTTGCCTGTGAATTTCAAGATTCCATTGCTTTTTTCTGCTGAGTAGTACTCCATTGTATAAATGTACCACATTTTCTCTTTCCATTCTTCAGTTGAGGGGCATCTAGGTTGCTTCCAGGTTCTGGCTATTACAAACAATGCTGCTATGAACATGGTTGAACATATGTCCTTATTGTATGGACATGCAGTATTTGGGTATATACCCAAGAGAGAAATGGCTGTATCTTGAGGTAGATTGATTCCCATTTTTCTGAGCAACCGCCATACTGATTTCCAAAGTGGTCTTACAAGTTCACACTCCCACCAGCAATGGAGGAGTGTTCCTTCTTCTCTGCAACCTCTCCAGCATAGGTTGTCATTGGTATTTTTGATTTTAGCCATTCTGACAGGTGTGAGGTGGTATCTCAGAGTTGTTTTGAGTTGCATTTCTCTGATGGCCAAGGATTTTGAGCACTTTCTTAAGTGTCTTTCAGCCATTTCAGATTCCTCTGTTGAAAAATCTCTGTTTAGTTCTGCACCCACTTTTTAATTTCATTGTATGGTGTTTTGGTGGCTAGCTTCTTGAGCTCCTTGTATATTTTGGAAATCAGTCCTCTGTCATATGTGGGGTTGGTGAAGATCTTTTCCCATTCTGTGGGTGGTCGTTTTGTCTTACTGACTGTGTCCTTTGCCTTACAGAAGCGTCTCAGTTTCAGTAGGTCCCATTTATTGATTGCAGACCTCAGTGTCCGTGCTTCTGGCGTGATGTTCAGGAAGCTGTCTCCTGTGCCAATTTGTTCAAGGGTTATTCCCACTTTCTCTTCTAGAAGATTCAGTGTGGCTGGATTTATGGAGAGATCTTTGATCCATTTGCACTTAAGTTTCGTGTGTGGTGACAGGTATGGATCAATCTGCAATTTTCTGCATGTCCGAATCCAATTGTGCCAGCACCATTTGTTGAAGATGCTATATTTTTTCCATTGTATGGATTTAGCACCTTTTTCAAAAATAAGGTGTTCGTAGGTGTGTGGGTTAATATCTGGGTCTTCAATTCGATTCCATTGGTCTATCTGTCTATTTTTGTGCCAATACCAAGCTGTTTTCAGAACTATGGCTCTATAGTAGAGCTTGAAGTCGGGGATGGTGATGCCTCCAGAAGATCTTTTATTGTAAAGAGTTGTTTTGGCTATCCTGGGTTTTTTATTTTTCCATATAAAGTTGAGTATTGTTCTTTCAATGTCTGTGAAAAACTGTGTTGGGATTTTGATGGGGATTGCGTTGAATCTGTAGATTGCTTTTGGTAGGATTGCCATTTTTACTATGTTAATTCTGCCTATCCAAGAGCACGGGAGATCTTTCCACTTTCTGGTATCTTCTTTAATTTCTTTCTTTAAAGTCTCAAAGTTCTTATTGTACAGGTCTTTCACTTTTTTGGTTAGTGTTACCCCCAGATATTTTATGTTGCTTGTGGATATTGTGAAAGGTGATGTTTCCATGATTTCTTTCTCATTGAGTTTATCATCTGTATACAGTAGGGCTACAGATTTTTTTGAGTTAATTTTGTATCCTGCTACCTTGCTGAAGGTGTTTATCAGCTGTAGGAGTTTCCTGGTAGAGTTTTTCGGGTCACTTATGTAGACTATCATGTCATCTGCATATAGTGAAAGTTTGACTTCGTCCTTTCCAATTTGTATCCCTTTGATTCTCTGTTTTTGTCTTATTGCTCTAGCTAGAACTTCAAGTACAATATTGAAGAGGTATGGAGAGAGTGGACATCCTTGTCTTGTTCCTGATTTTAGAGGAAAAGCTTCGAGTTTCTCTCCATTTAGTTTGATGTTGGCTATTGGTGTGGTGTATATCGAGTTTATCATGTTTACATATGCTCCTGTTATTCACGTTCTCTCCAAGATCTTTATCATGAAGGGATGTTGGATTTTGTCAAAGGCTTTTTCAGCATCTAGTGAGATGATCATGTGGTTTTTCTTTTTCAGTTTGTTTATATGGTGGATTACATTAATGGTTTTTCGTATGTTGAACCATCCTTGCATTCCTGGGATGAAGCCTACTTGATCGTGGTGGATGATTTTTCTGATATGTTCTTGGATTCGGTTGGCCAATATTTTATTGAGTATTTTAGCATCAATGTTCATGAGGGATATCGGTCTGTAGTTCTCTTTCTTAGTCCTATCTTTGTGTGGCTTGGGTATCAAAGTGATTGTAGCCTCGTAGAAAGAGTTTGGCAATATCCCATTTGCTTCTATTGTGCGGAACAGTTTGAGGAGTACTGGTATCAGTTCTTGTTTGAATTTCTGGTAGAATTCTGCAGTGAAGCCATCTGGTCCTGGGCTTTTTTTGGTTGGGAGGCTTTTGATGACTGCTTCTATTTCATTAGGGGTTATGGTTGATTTAAACTGTTTATCTGATCTTGATTTAATTTTGGTAAGTGATATTTATCCAGGAAACTGTCCATTTCCATTAGATTTTCGAATTTTGTGGAGTACAGATTTTCAAAGTATGACCTAAAGATTCTCTGGATTTCCACAGTGTCCGTTGTTATATCCCCCTTTTCGTTTCTGATTTTGTTAATTAGTGTGCTCTCTCTCTGCCTTTTGGTTAGTTTGGCTAGAGGTTTGTCTATCTTGTTGATCTTCTCAAAGAACCAACTCTTTGTTTCATTGATTCTTTGTAATGTTTTCCTAGTTTCTACTTTATTGATTTCAGCTCTCAGGTTGATTATTTCCTGGCGTCTACTCCTCCTTGGTGAGTTTGCTTCTTTTTGCTTTAGTGCTTTCAGTTGTTCTGTCAGTTCTCTAATGTGACTTTTCTCTGGTTTCTTCATGTGGGCACTTAATGCTATGAACTTCCCTCTTAGCACTGCTTTCATAGTGTCTCATAAGTTTGGGTATGTTGTGTCTGCATTCTCATTAGATTCTAGGAAGCATTTAATTTGTTTTTTTATTTCTTCCTCAACCCAGGAATGGTGCAATTGGGTGTTATCCATTTTCCAAAAGTTTGCAGGTTTTCTGCCATTTGTATTGTTGCTGAATTCTAGCTTTAATGCATGGTGGTCTGATAAGATACAGGGGGTTATTTCAATTCTTTTGTAACTATGGAGGTTTGCTTTGTTGCCTACTATGTGGTCAATTTTAGAGAAGGTGCCATGTGGTGCTGAGAAGAAGGTATATTCTTTTGAGTTTGGATGGAATGCTCTATAGATATCCGTTAACCCCAGTTGGGTCATAACTTCTTTCAGGTCCTTTTTTTCTTTGTTAAGTTTCTGTCTGGTGGTCCTGTCTAGTGCCGTAAGGGGGGTGTTGAAGTCTCCTACTATAAGTGTGTGTGGTTTTATGTGTGGTTTGAGCTTTAGCAATGTTTCTTTCACAAATGTGGTTGCCTTCGTATTTGGAGCATAGATGTTCAGGATTGAGATTTCATCTTGATGGACTTTTGCTGTGATGAGTATGAAATGGCCTTCTTCATCTCTTTTGATTGATTTTAGTTTAAAGTCCAATTTGTTAGATATTAGGATTGCTACACCAGCTTGTTTCTTGAGGCCATTTGATTGGAAAATCTTTTCCCATCCTTTTACTCTGAGGTATCGCCTGTCTTTGAAGTTGAGGTGTGTTTCTTGTAAACAGCAGAAGGATGGATTCTGTCTTCGTATCCATTCTGTTAGCCTATATCTTTTTATGGGTAAGTTAAGACCATTGACATTTAGGGATATTAATGTCCATTGTTCATTGGTTCTTGTTTGTTTTGGATTTATTGTTGGTGGTGTCATTGTGTGTGGATTTTGCCCTCCTGCTTCTTTTTGTGTTTGGCAAAATTAGATTATCTATTGCCTGTGTTTTTGTGCATGTAGTTATGTTCGTTGGGTTGGAGTTTTCCTTCCAGAACCTTCTGTAGTGCTGGATTTGTGGATATGTATTGTTTAAATCTGTTTTTGTCATGGAATATCTTGTTTTCTCCATCTATAGTGATTGAAAGTTTTGCTGGGTACAGTAGTCTGGGTTGACATCCATGCTCCCTTAGTGCTTGTAGGGTATCTATCCAAGACCTTCTGGCTTTCAGAGTTTCCATTGAGAAGTCAGGTGTGATTCTAATTGGTTTGCCTTTATATGTTACTTGGCCTTTTTCCTTTGCAGCTCTTAATATTTTCTCTTTATTCTGTAGATTTGGAGTTTTGATTATTATGTGTCGGGGGGACTTCTTTTTGTGGTCCAGTCTGTTTGGTGTCCTATAAGCTTCTTGTACTTTCATAGGCATATCTTTCTGTAGGTTGAGGAAGTTTTCTTCTATGATTTTGTTGAATAAGTTTTCTGTACTGTTAAGCAGTGTTTCTTCACCTTCTTCTACACCTATTATTCTTAGGTTTGGTCTTTACACGGTGTCCCATATTTCCTGGATATATTGTGTTAAGGATTTGTTGGACTTGAGGTTTTCTTTGGTTGATGAATGTATATCCTCTAGCGAGTCTTTAATAGCTGAGATTCTCTCTTCTGTCTCTTGGATTCTATTAGTCTTTAGATCCTGATCGTTTATCCAACCTTTCCATTTCCAACATGGTCTCATTCTGTGTTTTCTTTATTGTGTCTAATTCAGCTTTCATGCTTTGAACTGTTTCAAGAGCTTCCTTCACTTGTTTGGTTGTTTTATCTTGGGTTTCTTTAGCTTCTTTAAGAGATTTGTTTATTTCTTGAATTTTTTGGTTTGTCTTTTCCTCCATTTCATGTAATTTTTTGCTTGCTTTTTCTTCTATTTCTTTAAGGGATTTTCTTGTTTCCTCTTTGAAGGTCTCTATCATCTTGTTGAGGTAATTTTTGAGGTCCATCTCTTCTTCATGTTCTATGTTGGGCTTTTCAGGTCTTGCTAGAGTGGAGTCCCTAGATTCTGGTAGTGTCATATTGGTCTTTATGTTGTTGAGCGAGTTCTTATTCTGTCTTCTTCCCATATCTTTTTCCAGTGAGTGTAGGTAGGATCTCTCTATCTCCTCTTGTTACTCTGTAGTGTGTGTGGGCCAGGAATTCAATGTCTGAAGCTCTGGATGTTCTTGCCTCTCCTCGTAGTCTCCTCACTGTGAAGGAGTTAGGCCTCCATAGGGATCGGGTGTGTGGGGGTGGGACAGGAAGTAAGATAGGGTTGTTTCCAGGCTCTGGGGGTTCCTAACTGCCTGGGCAGGTCTATCCCAAGCAGGAGCAGGCCCAGGGAGATCGGGATGGATGGGGTTTTGATAGGGAGTTGGGTAAGAGCAGTGGATCACTCACCTCCTGGTGGATCGGTTGCCAGGAACGGAAGGAAGAGTGGCCTGTACCCAGATTCAGGGAGCTCCTCCCTGCCTGGGCGTGTCTGTTTCAAGCAGGGAAAAGCCTGGAGGGATCTGGGTGAATGGCACTTAGGACAAGAATTGGGTAAAAGCAGGGGGTCACTCACCTGGTCTGCGATGAGTCAGCGGAAAGGGAAGGAAGAGTGGCCTGTACGCAGATTCAGGGAGCTCCTCCCTGCCTGGGTGTGTCTGTTTCAAGCAGGGACAAGCCTGGAGGGATCTGGGTGAAAGGCGCTTAGGACAAGAATTGGGTAGAAGCAGGGGATCGCTCACCTGTCTGTGATGAGTCGGTGGAAAGGGCTATTTTTTTCTAAGACTTTTGTACAAATAAGGGTGAATCAACTTTAAAATGTGAAAACCACAACTCTTTAGGGTGAATGGTGACTTAAATTTGCTTGTGGAAGAGCAGTGACATGGCAAGAATTTGGCTTTTTTGGCACTGAGGAGAACAAGCTGCAGCCCTGTGTTGAAGCCAGGCACTAGGAAAGGATGGACAGGATGTCCAGAATTTATTCTGTTCTCTAGGACTGTGTGACTTCCACTGAGAGCCAGTCCTTGAACAAAGTGAGTGAGAGTGCTCTCCTTCCCAATTTAGGAAGCAGGGTGCAAACTGCAGTTCTCTCCTTTAAAGTTTCAAAAAATTATAGAATAATAAGGGTTGATCTGAGCAAATTAGGAAACAGATGAACACAAAAGAGAAATTAAGTTTTCCTATGTAAAATTTAATAGAATGGTTGTTAAATGCACACACATATACAGTTGTTATTTGTGCATTTGTCTTTGTATCCATTTATCATATCTTCTATGTGTTTGTGTATCTATGTATCTATCTATCTATCATCTATGCATGTACCTATCATCTTTTTTTTGTGGTAATGGGGGATCAATCTGCATGTGCTAAACAATGATAATATATTAACTTTTCTTTTAACTTTTTTATTATTTTTTTGTGTTTTTCACAAAAAAATGCATCTCGATCCCATTCATTTCCTCCTCCCTTCATATCCACCCTCTGCCCTTGCAACCTCCCCCGCAAATAAAATAAAATATAATTTAACAGAAAAAAGAAAAGTCAATCTCATCATGGAAGCTGTGGTGTCACACAGTGAGTCAAGCAGTTAACACTTTTATCCATATATCTTTACTTGCAAGCATTCATTGCAAAGAGTCATTGGTCTGGTTCAAGGCCTCTAGTTTCTGCTATACTATGGATGCTGGGGCCTCACAGGAACTCTGCTTGGTTATCCTATTGCTGTTCTGTGTCATGGAGACCCTGCAGCTTTGGGTCTGTAGGACCAGCTCCTTCATGTGCTCCAGCAGATCATGGATGGGTTGGATGTTGGGGTAGGCCAAATCATAACCCTGGTTCTGGGCCTGCGTAGTTGCAGGACTGGTCAGCCCACCAGCTCCACTCTTTCCTTACCACCATGGTGAGCTCTCCACCACCTCCCTGGCTAGTTTACCCCTTGCAGCCATAAGCAGGGGCAAAGCCAGGTCTCCTGCTTTCACACCCTCATGATTGGCTCTCTCACACCTACACCATCAGGGCCAGCTCTACTGTGTTGCCCAGGTGAGGTGTTGGGGCCACTCTCCTGAGTGCTGCAGCTAGTAAGGGGCAGGGAATGCTCTCCCATTCTTATGACCTCAGGGCCAGCTCTCCCACCTTCCACAAGCCTTGAGGGGCAGAAGGAGGGCATGTTTTCCTGACCCACACAACCACATAGCAATGAGAGGCAGGACTTCATCCCATACTCATGTTTTCAGGGCTAGTTCAGCCACTGCCCCATCAATAGGGTCAGTTCTACTGTGCTGCCCAGGCTGAGGAGCAGGCCCTGCTTCCCTGAATGCTGCAGCAGGGAAGGGTGAGGGTCAGCCTCCCCATCTGTCTGTCAAAGGTGGTGAGTAGTGAGGAGTAAGGGGGCATCTCTCTGTCATCCACACCTCCACATGACAGATAAGTCATGGGGACAGCTCTCCCATGTTCACAACTTCAGGGCTATCTCAACAACACCTCCTCCAACAGAGTCAGCTCTACTGTGTTGCCCTGGCAAGGCACAGGATCTTCTCTCTTGAGTGGTGCAGCTTATGTGGGGCAGGAGCAGCTCTCCTGCTCTTATGCCATCAGGGCCAGCTCTCTCACCTTCCCTAGGCATAGAGGGCTGGAGTGTATAGGGCATTTCTCCACTACCCATGCTGCCATATGGCAGATGAAGGGTGGGGCCAGATATCTCACTCTCACCTTCTCAGGGCCAGCTCAACCCTGACCTAATCAACAGGATCAGCTCTGCTGTGCTGCCCAGACGAGGTACAGGGCCTGCTTTTCTGAGTGTTGTCAATGGTAAAGGGGAGGGTCAGCTATATTGTAAGATGGAAGTGGTAGCGGGGAGGGGGAGGGAGAGGGCATATTTCTCTCACCCCCACTACTACATCTCAGAGGAGGGAGATGGTATTAGCTATGCCCCTCTTATAAGCTCAGGGCTGCTTTACCCCACCCCTGTCTACAGGGTCAAATTTACTGTGGTGACTAGGTAAGGCACAGGGCCCATTCTCCCTAGTGCTGCAGCTCGTGAGTTGTTGGGTCAGATCACCCACCTGCTGCAGGTAGCAAGGGGTGAGGGGAGGCATCTTTCCCTTACCACATGGCAGATGCAGCTATCTCTCCCATTCTCATGCTCTCAGGGCCAGCTCATCCATGTCCTTGTGAACAGAGTCAGCTGCATTGTGCTGCCCAGGTGAGGTGTAGGACTCTCTCTCCTGATTGTTGTAGTGGGTGAGGGACAGGACCAGTTCTCTCTAGTGTTGCAGCCAGTGAGGGGCGAGGCCAACTCTCTACAGCCCTATCCTCTCATCCTTTGGTGGTATCAGGAGCCACAGACATCAACACAGACCAATGCTGCATCAGGGCCATGAACCCAGACATGGGCTCCAGAAGCAGCTAAGGCCCAGATCAAGTCACCCACAACAGCATGCTTCTCACCATTTTCATCTCTTCAGATATGCCTCTGTCCACAGGACAGGAACCATTCTGTCTCTCTCTTCCATACCAGACCATACATTTGATCACCATAATAATGACTATCTGCCCAGTACCAGGCTCATGTTTTCTCCTCGGAGCCCAAGGTAGACCACTGATAACCTATTTTCAAACAAGATGTTCTAGATGAATACATAGCAAATGCTGGTGACCTCACCACCATTACTAACTTCCACAGACCCCACTTAGGAGCCATGTACATTATCTGATGTAGAGGCTGTGACACTTAATTTTTCCTGGAAGAGTAGTTAGATTAGGAGTCACCCAAGAAGCACACCCTGGGTGTATTTCTCAGAGTGTTCCCAGACAGGTTTCAACAACAAGAGAGAGATACACCTTGACAGGAGGAGGGGTACCATGGGATCCCATGCAGAGTAAAAAAGAGAAATCTAGATAAGTGCTGGTGGTTCCTCTCCATGCTTCTATCTATCAAGATATGAGGAGTCACGGCCCTGTGGTCCCACCACCATGCACTCTGCCATGTCTTCCCTGCCAAGAGGGACTACACAAGTGGTTCTTAACCCATGGGTCTTGACCCCTTTGGGAGTCATATATCAGATATCCTGCATATAACATATTTACATTATGATTCATGACATTAGCAAATTTACAGTTATGAAGTAGCAATGACATAATTTTATGCTTGCACCACAACATGAGTAACTGTATTAAAAAGGTGCAGAATCAGGAAGGTTGAGGACCACTGGGCTAAACCTTCATTAGTCCTGTGCCAACATAAACCATTCTTCCTCTAAGTGTTTTTCTACAGCAAGAAAAAGTGTCTATAGGGAATAAAAGCCTGGAGCCTGCAGAGTGCCATTAGGACCTGGTGGTTGAAGGACACTTACATGCCTGCTCTGGGTCAGTTGCCCTGGGTAGGGAAGAAAAGCCACAGTGCCTTGTGGCACTGGGTGGTTGGGCACCATTAAGGTGAGCCAATATATGGTGGGTCATGGGAGAAAGAGAAAGGCAGAATGGTTCATGTCCTGTGGAGAGAGACAGATCTAAAGAGGCTAAGGTGGTGAGGAACAAGCTGATGTTGGAGGCCTGCTGGTCACCTGGGGCCATAGTAACATCCAGGCCTGGGGGGCTGTCAAGGACCATGTGTGAGTCCATGGCAATGCTGCAGTTGTAGTCTCTGTTGATATCTGTGTCTCCTGTTATCACCAAAGACCTTGAACATGCTTGGGGGCTGGGTCACCACATGTGCCATGTTGGTGCCCAAGGGTCATGCCAATGCAGGGGCCACCCCAACCTGGGGCCATGAAGGCATCAGTGTCTGGGTGACAGCTGAGGGCCACATTGGGTCCATGGCCTTACTGTAGCCAAAGTTTATGTTGATATCCATGGTGCCCATTGCCATCAAGGAGTGTGCAGATGCCAGGGGTATGGGCCACCATCTAAGGCCATGTTGGTATCTAAGGGCTACCCTGAAGCAGGAGTTATGCCTATCTGGGGGTCTGTACTGTCACCAGGGGCCATGGTGACATCTGGGTCCAGGCTGCTGCCAGGGACCATGTCTGGGTCTGGGATCCCATCACAGCTGGGGTCTGTGTTGATATCCATGGCCTGTGTTGCCACCAAAGGCCACAAGGTTGCCTGGGTTCTGGGCTACCACTTTTGCCATGTTGGGATGTAAGGGATATGCAGCTGCTGGGGTGATGCAGATCTGGGTGACCTGTGCTGCCCCTAGGAACCATGGTGTTCTCTGGGCTCAATGTGCTGTCTAGGGCTATGGACATGGCCCTACTGCAGCTGGGGGTTGGGTTGATGTCGGTGTTACCAGCACAGACTGTGCAGAAGTCAGGAATCTGGGTTAACAGCTAGAGCCATGTTGGTGTTCAAGGGTCATGCTGCCACTGGGCCATACAGATCTGAGTGCCCTGAATTGCCACTCAGGGCCATACTGTCATCCAGGGCCAACCTGTAGCCTATGGCCATGTCTGGGTTCATTGTTGTACTGCAGCTGGGGTTTAATTGATACATTGCCAAAGGATAAATGAGTTGGCTGCCATCTGTGGCCATGTTCATTTCTGAGGGACATGCAGTTGTTGTGTCCAGGCTGACATAAATGGCCCAAGGTGCCATCTAAGGCCAGGATGCTGTCCATGCCCTAGCTGCCTAGCTGCTGCTGAAGGTCATGTCTGGGTCCATGGCCCTATGGCAGCCAAGGTGTGCATTGATGTCCTTTGTTCCTGTTACCATGAAGGGTGTGCAAATAGAGTCTAGGCTGATACCTGAGGCCATGTTGGTGCCTGAGAGTCAGGCTGCCACCAGGGCCATATAGGCTGGGTTGCCCTACACTGTCACCTGGGGCCATAGTGATGTCAGGGTTCAAGCTTTGATGAGGGCTATATCTGGGGCTGTGGTCCTACTGTAGCCAGGATTTTTATTGATGCTCATGACTCCTGTTACCACAGAAGGCTGTGCAACTGCCCAGGGTCTGACCCGTCACCCAGGACCATGTTGAAGTCCAGGAGCCATGCTACTAATGGGCCCATTCTGATCTGAGAAACCTGTGAGACCACTGGGGCCATGGTGACAACTGCTGCTGCTGGCCATGTCTGGGCCCATGGTCCTGATGCAGCTGGGACCAATGTTGATGTCCATTGCCACAGGGGTCCCGTTATCACAGGGGCTCATGTGAACCATGAGTTGAACCATGTTTTTGGAGCATGTGTTGAAGTATGACGGTTGTGTTGAGCTTGCCTCACCCCTCACTGACCTGGGGATATCCAGCTCCCCATTTCACTGGAGAACCACCCCTGCCCCCTGCTGGTCCTTCTCCTCATAGGAGCGTTGGCACCTGCACTTGGGAAAGATGGCTCCACCCCTCAACATGGGTGTGGGAGATCTGGCTCTTCTTCTTACCTGAGGGTTGTGGTTCCAGCAGCCCAGACTGACTGACTCAGCTACCACCAAGGCACACACACAGGGCTTTGAGTGGGTACACCCCAACATCTACAACATCTATGACCTTCTGGAACATATGAAGGGACTGGTCCTATGGAAGCGTAGTCTCCATGACTTGGAAGAAGAGCAGGACATCTAAGAGAAGACTGAGTGCGGGTCCAGCACTGATAGTGTACCAGAAGCCAGAAGCCTTGAACCTGACCAAAAAAACAGTACACAGTGAACATTTGCAAGTAAAGTTCTATGGACAAAAGTGTATACTGCGTGACTCATTACAGTGCCCAACCCCACTAAGATGAATGAAGAGGTGATGGAGAGACAGGGAAGATGGAAGAGTCATTTTTTTCTTGTTTGTTTGTTTTTTGTTTTAATTAATATTTTCACTTTTATTATTTTTTAAGTTTTCCTTTGGGAGGTGATGCTACAAAGGTAGAGGGTGGATATGGAGGGCCTGGGAGATGAGTGCGATTGGGGTGCATGAGGTCAAATTCCCCAAAATTAATAAAGATTATGTTTAAAATACAAAAGAAGAAAAACCATCTATAGCAATACCTTCTATATTAGGGTTTCTATTGTTGGGATAACATACCATGACTAAAACAGCTCAGGTGGGAAAAGGGTTTGTTTTACCCTCACTGAGGGAATCCAAGGCAAGATCTTGGAGCAGGGACTTGGAGGCAGGAGCTGATGCAGAGGCCATGTAGGGGTGCTGCTTACTGGCTTGTTCCTCCTGGCATGCTCAGCCTACTTTCTTATAGACCCAGGACCACCAGCTCAGGATCTGCATATCAGTCAAGAAAATGCACCACAGACTTGCTCACAGGCCAAAGTTGTGGGAGCATATTTTTTCAATTGAGGTTCCCTCTTATAAAATGACTCTAGCTTTTGTCAAGTTAACATAAATCTAGCATCATATTTTTTGAAAACTCCAAGAGGAAAGCCAAAAATTTAATAAGGATATTTGTAAGTGGATGGGGCCACTAATCTGATAAATAATAAAGCAGAAGTTAATAGTAAGTTTATTTTCAAAGGTATAATTTTAGCTTTTAGCCCTTTAAGACAGCACAAATAATACTGATGGATTTAAGGAAAACACAGAAAACAAATACCATGACAAAATGGTAATAATTAATGTTTTTATGATAAGCTTTAGGGTATGTCACCCCAAAACATAACAGCACATGAGATAAAAGCAAAAGGAAAGGCTCACCCATCTTCTCCCTGCTCTTGTCTCCTGAAGCAAGACATAAAACCTAGAAATACCACTCTGACCTTTTTCATGCCTCCCCCTTTGGAGACCTTCAAATGAGAGTCTTGTCTTGTGCCTAGAGGGATAGAATGTTCCATAGGGACACTAAAGACACATTCTGTAAATAGGCTCTTCAAATATCCCCTGGGTTATTACTGTTGCCTCATACTCTTTTGCCCCAAACCACGATTCCTCATGACTCTCTACAGAATAAGCACATTTCCTAATTCCTTCAAGTCTTCACTTGTGAAGACTCCCTACTTAAAATTCACATTTGTCAGCACAAAACACTGTACTTCAAAACAGTAGTTTATTCTGAGCTAAATATGAGTGACTATAAGAATGAATGCCTCCTAGTGAATACTTGGTCCTGTCTTTCAAAACCCTCCAGTGCTGGGATTAGAGGTGTAAGCTATAATTCTCTTTTAGACTGATTCAATCTTGTGTAGATCTGGGTGACCTTGGACTCAGAGATCCGATTACCTTTTAATCCTGAGTCCTAGGATTAGAGATATATACCATCACCTCCTAGCTTCTGGCTGCTGGGATTAAAGGTGTGTATCACTACTGCCTGATCTCTATAGCTTGAGGCTGACTTTGCTTTTCTGCTTTTCTGAATCCTCAATCAAGCTTTAATAAATCATAAATAATATATCACTCTTGGGGATGCATTTCACTATAAGTGTTACAGCTATAAGGGGAAAGGTTTCACCCATGTAAGTGTTGCAGCTCTGAAGGGAAAGGCATCCTGGAATCCAGGAGCCAAGGGATACCATGAAGTCACACTGTTCAACAAACCTAACAGATTTATTTGGTAGACACAGAGTGAGTAGCTGCCTTTGCTCAGTTGAGAAGCAACAGACAATTGAGTAGGAGGCAGGCTGTATGTAGGGTTTCTTGGGGACAGAGTTTTCTAGGGAGGGGATTAGAAGAACTTTATATCCTGAATTTGGGGTGAGTTCAGGGATTGGTGGGTTTTTGAGTTTAGAGACTGGTGAGCTTTCAAAACCTAATCTATCTTTCTCATCCATGGGAGTAGCATCATCCATAAACTCTAATTCCCTTTGGATGGCTTTTATAAATCTCCCACCACCTCCAACTGGAACCCAACCAAAAGAGTCCCAAATTTATTTAGTTTTGCAATTGAATCTGGGCTCATTATCTGTCCCGTGTGACTGTCTCGCCAGCAAGAACAACACAGGACATTCGGATCCTTCTGCAGTAAAGCTTTTATGCGTCTTGAGAGAGAAGAGCATAAGCATACAAAAGCGGAGACCCCGAGCCAAGAATCCCGTCCCCTAATAAAGGCTGGCAACCGCTGCCTGGGACGTGTCACCCTATGATTGGCTGCAGCTCATCGGACCATATGACGCCACGGAATAGGCAGAGATCAAGGAATGGAAAGTTACCCAGCGCCTGCGCGCATTAATTTTACATTCAGTGCCTGCCAGATGCAGGCGCCATCTTGTAATGGAGAATGCAGGGACGGCTCCCTACATCTCCCCCTTTTTTATTAATTAATGATAAGGCTTTATATTTTTGCAAGCAAATAGGTCACCCAAATGTTGAGGGATAGAGGCAGAGGTTGTACCTTCCCAATCAAACATTAAGACTGTGTACAAGAGTCGCCATCAGGCTGTTAGCTTGACCTGAAGCACTCTCGACCTGTCCTCTGCCGTTTTTCTGGGAAAGGGAGACTAAGGGCAGGCAACCCTTATGCAGGACAACATGCCTCCCAGAGAAGCCTGCATACTGGGCAACTCTCTGTGCGATGCCTTGCTCGACATCCCTCATGGGCTGCTCAAGCCAGGCACTCTACCCTGTGCAATGAGCCTAGGCTCCGGGTGTGCAAGAGCTGTCTGGCCGGCGGCCTATTGCTTAAGCATAGTTAGCCAAATATCAGTGGAAGCCCCTTGTTCCAAAGCTACAAGCGCTTGGGCGATAACCACCTTGTCTCTCTTAGTTTGAGCCCTGAGCCTACAGACCAGCCAGAGAAGCAACATCAATCCGCAGCAAACGGCTGCACCAAACAATCCCATCCCCACCCATTCCTTAAAATAGGAGACAGCTGAAGCGATCCATGATGACAATCTCTCCATCAAGGACAGGTCAAGGTGCATGGAGTTAATCTGGATAATAGCGGCTCTGAACTCCCGGGGAGAGGGTGGAGTTCTGACTTTTGAAGGTCCAAAGGGGCTCTTCGGGTGAGTCTTTCCGGGATCCACAGGGGATTCTCTTTATCCTGTGGAAAAACACATATAGCTCCCCTGGATCTTATGAGAATAGGATCCGGGCCTCTCCAAAGACCAGTTAAGATATCTTTTCATTTTACCATTTCCTTTGGTCTTTTAGGTTCTGAGGAGTGGCACTTGGCCGCAGTATGGCCCTGAGCGTCAATGTTTAGAAAATTAAGGGTAAAGAGTGCCATGGATATTGCAACTCTTGGCACCGAGGGTAAGGATGCTCCCATTCCCTCCTTTTGTTTGATTAAATAAGACTTAAGTGTGCGATGGGCACGTTCCACAATGCCTTGTCCTTGAGGGTTATAAGGTAACCTCCATCTGTCTGTAGAAGTGCTGGAACTTTTGTGAGGTATAAGCCGGCCCATTATCTGTTTTTAAGAAGCACACAGGTGGCTAGGTAAAGTCTTATTTTTGTAATACAGCTGAACTATATAGCTGAACTATATATACAGCTGAACTAAAACTATATAGAGCTACATTATATTTCTTAAACAGTAGCTTAACTTCTTTCTGAGGCAGGGTTTTTCTGTGACTTTGGAGCCTGTCCTGGAATTTGATCTGCCGGACCAGGCAGACCTTGAACTCATAAAGATCCATCTGCCTCTTACTCCCGAGTGTTGGGATTAAATGCGTATGCCACCAACGCCCTAAACTTAAAGGCGTGTGTCACCAACACCCTGAGCTTAAAGGTGTGTGCTACCAACATAATAGATTAGCATCTTTTACAAAACAAGAACTTTACATTGTCAGGCTTTGCTTAAAAATTCTAAATTGAAGTACAAACATTAATAAAATCAAACATTTGAAAACTGGTTTTAAAAAGAAATTTAAATTCCCTTAAGGTCTTTCTGTAATATATAGAAGCATTAACATTTTAAATCTTAACTGAAAAACTTGTTTCTAAGATGGTACCTCTAATTTCCATGCGGTCACCTTTAGTCAAGATGGCGGTTTAAGTATCCTTTTTTTAACTTTAGCAAAATGGCTACCGTCAGTCATGTGACCAGCTACAAAATGGCCGTACCAGGAAATAGAACATTTTAAAACAAGCATACATAAATTACTTGAGCAACTTTAGGATATGAGGCTTTCCCCAGGCACCCCAGGCCTCCAAGCAGTGTTGAATAACATGCATGGCCTTTTCCCCTGTCAAAGACTGGGAAAGCCATCTGAAATTTTCTCCACTCCTCTAATGGTAAAAAGGAGTTGGTACCAAATAATGGGGGTGCTGATGGAAGTACACCCACTGGATTAACAGGTCTCTTAAATTTACCGGGGTGTGACCGGTTATCCCCTATTTTCTCTCCCCCCTTTTTTGTTTCTTTTTCACCTAGCTGAGCTGTTTCCCCAGTATTTAAGACTTCATCTCCTGAGCTTTCAGAGTCATCAGAGCTATCAAGATTTAAAGCTTTAATCTCATTTACAGAATCATCTAACAAATTACTCACTCCCTTGTCATTAGACACCCCGGGAGGTCCCTTTTCCTTATTTGTTGCCGTTTTGTTTTTTGTATACACTCCCCTGTCATTAGACACCCCGGGAGGTCCTTTTTCCTTTTTTATTGCCCCGCGCGCCCCACCTCTCACTACATTCGGTTTCTGACATGTAATTCTGGACTTCTTCAAGATTGCTACAACAGTGAAAAAGATCAACAATCCCAAGCCAAAGTCCAGAAAAGACATACCTCTCCGAATTTACCACCCTGCAGTTCTGAATCCGCCCCGTCAGAGGGGTCTCCACGGTGCCGGCGATGTTAACAAGTTCCCGGGTTTCGGCACCAGATGTCCCTTGCGACTGTCTCGCCAGCAAGAACAACACAGGACATTCGGATCCTTCTGCAGTAAAGCTTTTATGCGTCTTGAGAGAGAAGAGCATAAGCTTACAAAAGCGGAGACCCCGAGCCAAGAATCCCGTCCCCTAATAAAGGCTGGCAACCGCTGCCTGGGACGTGTCACCCTATGATTGGCTGCAGCTCATCGGACCATATGATGCCACGGAATAGGCAGAGATCAAGGAATGGAAAGTTACCCAGTGCCTGCGCGCATTAACTTTACATTCGGTGCCTGCCAGATGCAAGCGCCATCTTGTAATGGAGAATGCAGGGACGGCTCCCTACAATTATCCCTTAGATAACCACTATTGGGCATACTGAGAACAGGCAAAGGTTTTTGCCTATATTCCAGAGTCAGGTTCCTCCCTACCTTCAACAACTCATCACCAACAGCACCCCTGCCTCCATCACTAATGGCCAATGTGACACCTTTCCATTACTACTGTATTTTCTCCAAGCTCATGATCCATGCCATCTATAAATCCCACCACCACAGCCTGGCTTCTTGATGTTTCCATTCCTGCTTAGAGGCAGCCATTTTGTATCATCCATCCCCAATAAATCTCTTGCATGAGGTCTTTTGTGTGATTTTTGAGGCATTCCTTGGGCCCTGATCACTGAGATACTCTTTTGCCATAAAACCGTTTCATTGATACCATGACCTAGATAGGCTCCTAATATTTGTGCTCCTCTCTGGGTTTGAGCTGCATCAGGACCCTACCCATCCACTCCACCTAAACCCAATTCAAATTCTTGTAGATGGAGTTTCTTTCTCACCCTTCAGTCCCAAATAATTGCACAGAGGCTTATATTAATTATTAACT
This sequence comes from Cricetulus griseus, assembly GCF_003668045.3. Taxonomy (NCBI): domain Eukaryota; kingdom Metazoa; phylum Chordata; class Mammalia; order Rodentia; family Cricetidae; genus Cricetulus; species Cricetulus griseus. Next base: position 123,546,084 of record NC_048597.1, read on the forward strand.
GCTTGGCTGATGGCTCAAGCTTCTTATTGGCTAGCTCTCTCTTAAGTGTTAACCCATTTCTCTTAATCTAAGTATTTCCTCATGGTCTTGGCTTACTGGAGAATGCCCAGACCTGTTATTCCTTTGGCAGCAACATGGTGTGTCTCTGGCAGCTCCTCTCTGCCTTCCTCTTCCCAGAATTCTCCTCTTCTGGTAGCCAAGCCTATACTTCCTGCCTGGCTACTGGACAATCATTGTTTTATTCATCAACCAATAGGAGAAACATACATACAGAAGGACAGCCTCCATCACATTCTGACTCACTAATAGCTCAGCCTTCCATACTCATCAGCCATTGGTAAGTGATTCACCTCAGTTGTTGTAAAACTTACCTGAGTCCGAGGAAGTGACCTTTGAATGTCTGACACCCTCTGGTACTCTTGGAAGAAGTATCCCTAGACCATGGTCTTTTTGGCCACAGTTGGCCCTCTTCACCAACCCTATTCTTAAGTCTTTCTCTTGAGTGAGACTTTATTTCTGAGCTCAGATTTTTGCCTTTTGACTTTACTCAAAAACACTGGCACCAGGCACTGTGTCCTTGAGTTATTTTCCCCATCCCTGTTGCATGTGCTGATGATCTACTGTGCATTCTGTACTTCTTGAAGTCCTCCTTAAGTCCAGGAGATTCCCTTGACTACAAATTTAGGACCTTCACCTTTCTCATCCATGGGAACGATATCATCTATATCTTCTGGATCCCCCTTAGGATGACTTTTAGAGAACCTTTGACCTCTCCACTTAGTGTCCAACTTAAGGGTCTCAAAACTGATCCAGTCTAGCTTCAAAATCCCTTAGATAATCAATCCAAATGGCTGCCTAATGGCACCCTAGATCCCAACTATTACTTAGGACCATTAATCAGGGAAATGCAAAGAGATTCTTTACATTGAAGTTTCTCTTACTTCTGCTCTAAACCTTCTTCTGCTATTCCTGTTCCCCTAGCTTCCCTTCTCCAAAATTATATGGCTATAATATAATCCAGGAATTTTGGTTACCTGGCCCTTTTGTCCACAATTTACTCTCCTGATCTCCTGGCTCTCTCCTCTGCCTTCTCCTCTCATGATCTGGCTAAGGATGTTGTCCACTCTGGACTCTCCCAGGTATTTCTGCATCTGGATATACTTTCCCTCATATCTACAATAAACCTTTTCCTCCACCATACCTAGGAGCAGTCATGTCCTTCAGTTTTTATTTCTTTTTTTAAAAATACATCTGGTGCTGTAACTGTGAGAGTTGCATGAATGAGTTCCTTCCCAAGAGACTCAGCTGCTCTGAACCAAGCTTCTGATCTGACAAATTTGACACCAAATTTTAGAGTCCACCTTCTCAGGTACTTCATTCTTCAAGTGCTCTAATGATTCCTCTCCTTGGTTATGTCACAAGTACCTAGGCACTTGTCTCTCCCATTTCTCTGATCTGTCCTGCCACACCTGTCTGAGTATCTCTACTAAGGCACTTACCATATCCACTTTCCTGTGCTCTTTCATCCATCTCTAGATTTCCTTTAGCTACCCAGGAGCTGCAGTCCCACATGCAGCCCCACCCCCTATCTCTCAGCTCCTGCCTGCAGCCCCTACTCCTGCTTTCAGCTCCCACTAAATCTTCCTCTTCCACCTCACCTTGGAGTTGCCTACTCTGTCTCCTCCTCACACATCCCTAGGCCTCCCTTCCCTTGGGCTGAGCTCCTGCAACTTCTCTAAGCCAGAGCCCTTGTGGGACACAATGTGCTCTCTCTCAGCTCCCTCTTGGAGCTTCTAGAAAATTCCTCCAGCAGAGTTTTGTTTATTGATCCTCTCTTTTCTTCTTAGACTACAAACAGCTTGGCCGAAAAATGGTGCACTTGATTTCCAAATTCCACAAATTGTACCAACTGCCATGGCACAAAGAAATGATTCCCCAGACTCTTATACCTAAACTTGCTCTATTCTATACATCCTTAACTTCCCACTCTTAAAAATCTTTTATCTCTACAATCTCTTTATGATATCAAAAAATCTTTTAAGACTATGTTACAAGATGTAACTCAGGATTTGTAAGTTCATTGTGTATAGTTAAAACAATTTCCAAAATTTATAGCAAATTTGGCATTAAACTGACAACTAAAGGCTTATAAAAATATGTGGGTAATTTTAATTTGCTAAAGTATACTATTTATGTGATTCATCCCTTGTTTAGAATATACACTGCATTTGTAACTTTGAGTCAACTCTGGTTTAGAAAAATAGGTGTTTTTCTTTCTTTTCTTTTATTTCCTCTCTTTTTTTGAGACACAGTTTCTTTGTGTAGCCTTGGCTGTCCAGTAATGAAATAACTCTATAGACCAAGCTAGTGTCAGATTATACTAATGGCTAAGTATAGTTTTAACAGCAGCAAGCTTACCGACTTCTTCTCCAGGGCCACAGCTGCCTTCTCTTCCTATGTGAAAATCAGGAACCAGGCCTCACTTTCACAGAGATACTAGATCTGTAGCTGAGAAAGACAAATCGTTTACCTTGATACTAGACTATGAAAAGAGATAAACTCACAAAACAGGTTTTAAAATAGTTGTTTTTTTTTTCTATTACTTTATTTAAAGGAACTTGCTTTACAATGTTATCAGAATCAACCACTTGTGTTTCATGGTAAATGATTCAATAGAAAAGTTCAAATTTTATCAAAGTTCAGAGGATTAAATAAAGCTTTTAATGTATATAAATATAAGCATTAAAGGAACAAGCACATAAAAGCTTAAGTAAGTTGTGGGAGTCTAAAAAAGTGTTAAGATGTGTAAATACAAGTTAGAAAGGACTAAGAGTGTTTTAATGTATTTAAATACAAGATGTAAAGGTCTAAGAAAGTGATTTAAGGTATATGGAAAACTAAAAATATTCATATTTCTTTCCTCCTCATTATGCTATTGCTATAGTAAAACTTCTAAAACTCAAAATTTCTACATCAATCAATGGAGTCCTGATAAGCTAGTAAGCAAAAACTACAATTAGCAGTCACAAGCTGAAGATTTTAAATTCCCTTTGATTGTCTTATAAGAATAGACTTAAGAGTGCTAAAACAATCTGTGGTGGTTTGAAAGAAAGTGGCCCCCCGGTGGCACTATTAGGATGTGTGACATTGTTGGAGTGGGTGTGGCCTCCTTGGAGGAAGTTTGACTCTGTGGAGGCAGGCTTTGAGGTCTCATATAATCTTAAGCCACACCTATTGTCTCAGATCACTTCCTGTTGCATGAGCAAGATGTAGAACTTTCAGTTACCTTTCCAGCACTATGTCTGCCTGCACACCCCAAGTCCCACCATGATAACAATGAATGGACTAAATCTCTAAATAGTAAGTCACCAATGAAATGTGTTTCTTTATAAGAATTACTGTGGTTGTGGCTATTCTTCATAGCAGTAGAAATCCTAAGACAGAAGTTGATAGCAAGGACTGGGGTATTGCTGTGATAGGCCTGACCATGTTTTGTTTAGAGGACTTTGGTACATTGGGTTAGGAAGAAATGGAATGCTTTAAGCACTGTTTAATGGTCTATCCTAGTAGGAACATGGAAGACAAGGCTGCTAAGAATGATTTGAACTGTTGGAGGCTGGCTCAAGATGTTTCAAAGGTGAAGAATTTTAGAATGTTGCCTCGAGATCTTCTGATATTTTGGTGAAGAAAGTGGCTGCCTTTTGCCCTTGCCCAAAGAGTCTGCCTCAGGCTAAAGTGAAGAGATTTGGATTTCTTTCTTTCTTTCTCCCTTCCTTCCTTCCTTCCTTCCTTCCTTCCTTTCTTTCTTTCTTTCTTTCTTTGCAGATTTTTTTATTTGAATTAGAAACAAGATTGTTTTACATGACAATCCCAGTTCCCTTGCCCCTCCCGTCCTCTCATACCACCCCACCCCCAACTATCATATATCCTTTCTGTTTCCCCTGGATGGTGAGGCCTTCCATAGGGTGTCATCAGAGTTTATCATATTCTTTATGATAGGGCCTAGGCTCACCCCCTCCCCCATGTGTCTTGGCTCAGGGAGTATTTCTCTATGTGGAATGGGCTCCCAAAGTCCACACGTATGCTAGGGATAAGTACTGAACAACTACAGGAGGTCCCATAGATTTCTGAGATTTCCTCACTGAAACCCATGTTCCTGGGGTCTGGATAAGTCCCATGCTGGTATCCCAGGTATCAGTCTGGGGACCAAGGGTTCCCGGATGTTCAGGTCAGCTGTTTCTGTGGGTTTCAGCAGCCTGGTCTGAACCCCTTTGCTCTTTACTCATCCTTCTTTGCATCTGGGTTCCAGTTCAGTTCAGTGATTAGTTGTGGGTGTCTGCTTCTACCTCCACAAGCTGCTGGATGAGGGATATCCAGCGGCATATAAGTCAGTCATCAATCTCATTACCAGGAGAGGGCATTTAAGGTAGTCTCTCCTCTGTTGCTTAGATTGTTAGCTGGTGTCATCTTTGTAGATCTCCAGACATTTCCCTAACGCCTGATTTCTCTGTAAACCTACAATGTCTCCCTCTATCATGGTATCTCCATTCTTGTTATCTTCTATTCTTCCTTTGACTCAAACTTTCTGCTCCCTCATGTCCTCTGCATCCCTCCTCTTCACCTCTTCTCATTCTCCTAGCTCCCTCCCCCCCTCTTCCCATGCTCCCAATTTGCTCAGGGGATCTTAACTCTTTTTTTCCCCTTATCCAGGGGAACATGTATGTCTCTCTTAGGGCCAACCTTGTTTAATAGCTTCCATGACAGTGTGGATTGTAGGCTGGTAATCCTTTACTCTATGTCTAAAATCCACATGAGTGAGTACATATCACGTTTGTCTTTTTGTGACTGGGTTACCTCGCTCAGAATGGTTTCTTCTAGTTCCATCCATTTGCCTTTGAATTCCAAGATTCCATTGTTTTTTTCTGCTGAGTAGTACTCCATTGTGTAAATGTACCACATTTTCTCTATCCATTCTTTAGTTGAGGGGCATCTAGGCTGCTTTCAGTTTCTGGCTATTACAAATAGCACTGCTATGAACATCATTGAACACATGTCCTTGTTTTATGATTGTGCTTCTTTTGGGTATATGCCTAAGAGTGGAATTGCTGGATATTGTGGTAGACTCATTCCCATTTTCTTGAGGAGTCGCCATACTGCTTTCCAAAATGGCTGTACAAGTTGGCACTCCCACAAGCAGTAGAGAAGTGTTCCCCTTTCTCCACATCCTCTCCAGTATAAACTGTCCTTGGTGTTTTTGATTTTGGCCATTCTGACAGGAGTAAGATGGTATCTCAGAGTTGTTTTGATTTGCATTTCCCTGATGGCTAAGGATGTTGAACACTTTCTTATGTGTCTTTCAGCCATTTTAGATTCCTCTATTGAGAATTGTCTATTTAGTTCTGTAACCCACTTTTTAATTGGATTGTTTGGTGTTTTGGAGACTAGCTTCTTGAGTTCTTTGTATATTTTGTATATAGCCCTCTGTCAGATGTGGGGTTGGTGAATATCTTTCCCAGTCTGTGGGCTGCCGTTTTGTCTTGCTGACTGTGTCCTTTGCCTTACAGAAGCTTCTCAGTTTCAGGAGGTCCCATTTATAATTTTTGACCTCAGTGTCTGTGCTACTGGTGTAATGTTCAGGAAGTGGTCTCCTGTACCGATTAATTCAAGGGTATTTCCTGTAAGGGGCCGTTTCCTGCATTATAATGGTGCCTGAAGACACCAAGATGTAAATTACTTCACAGGTGCTGGGTAATCTCCATTCCTTTGATCTCTGCCTATCCCGTGGCTCATTTTGGCCTGAGGAGCTGAAGCCATTCATAGGGTAACACGTCCCAGGCGGCTGGCCAGCCTTTATAAGGGATGGTTTTCTTGGTTTAGTGTCTCCGCTCTGGGAAGCTTATGCTCTTTCACTCTCAAGATGCATTAAAGCTTGTCTGCAGAAGGATCCGAGTGTCCCGTGTATGATTTCTTGCTGGCGAGAAATACAGAGCGCGCGGGACATATGGTGCCGAAACCCGGGAACATGTGAACATCTCCAGCACTTCGGAGACCCCTCTAACGAGGCGGATTCAGAACTGCAGGGTGGTAATTCGGAGAGGTATGATTTTTCTGGACTTTGGCTTGGGAATGTTGCTATTGTGGGAGGTTAATATAGAGGCTTCTATGCTTTTACTAGGAGCTATTTTGACTTTTCTCACTGTTGTAGCAATCTTAAAGAAGTCCAAAATTACATATCAAAAACCGAATATGGTGAGAGATGGGGCGCACCTAACAATAAAATATAAGAAAAAAGGACCTCCCGGGATGTCTAGTGACAAGGGAGTGAATAATTTGTTAAGAAAAACAACAATAAATAAGAAAAAAGGACCTCCTGGGATGTCTACTGACAAGGGAGTGAATAATTTGTTAGATGATTCTGTAAATAAGTTTAAAGCTTTAAATCTTGATAGCTCTAATGACTCTAAAAGCTCAAGAGATGGGGTTTTGGAAGGAACAGCTCAGCTGGATGAGGGAGAGACAGAGAAGGAGGGAGAGAGAATGGGGAATGGCCGGTCACACCCCGGTAAATTTAGGAGAGATGAGGACTCGAAACCTAGCCTCTGCCCTGCAACGAAACTGGAAGCCTTGGAGCTGAGCAGCTCAGACTCTGAGATTTTAGACTCTAGCAAGGAAGCAGAGCTAGAGAAAGAAGCAGCACGATACCACCCCGATAGATATCGGCTGCCAAAAATGCCAGCGGGTGTGCTTCCATCAGCACCCCCACTATTTGGTACCGACTCCTTTTTACCATCAGAGGAGCGGAGAAAATTGCAGATGGCTTTCCCAGTCTTTGATAGGGGAAAAGGCCGTGCCTACTATTCAACACTTCTTAAAGGCCTGGAATGCCTGGGGCTTTAAAGCCTCATAAACATTGACGCTCGGGCCAAGCGTCTCACCTCAAAACCTAAAAGGCCAAAAGGAAATGGTAAAATGGAAAGATATCTTAACTGATCTTTGGAGAGGCCCGGATCCTATTCTCATAAGATCCAGGGGAGCGATATTGTGTTTTCTCACAGGATGAAGAAAATCCCCTGTGGATCCCAAAAAGACTCAACCCGAAGAGCCCCTTCAGACCTTCAAAAGTCGAAACTCCACCCTCTCCCCGGGAATTGAGAGCCGCTATTGTTATCCAGATTAACTCCTGTCCTTGGCGGAGAGATGGCCACTGCTTAAGGGGTGGGGGTGGGATTGTTTGATGCAGCCGCTTGCGGATTGATGTTACTTCTTTGGCTGGTCTGTAAGCTCCAGGGCTCAAACCAAGAGATTCACCCAAGCGCTTATATTTTGGCTAACTATGCTTAAGCAATAGGCCGCCGGCCAGACAGCTCTTGCACACCCGGAGCCTAGGCTCATTGCACAGGGTAGAGTGTCTGGTCTGGGCAGCCCAATGAGGGATGCTGAGCAAAGGCATCGCACAGAGTTGCCTATTATGCAGGCTTCTCTGGGAGGTACGTTGACCTGCATAAGGGTTACCTGCCCTGAGACTCCCTTTCCCAGAAAAACGGCAGAGGACAGGTCGAGAGTACTTCGGGTCAAGCTAACAGCCTGATGGTGACTCCCGTACACAGTCTTAATGTTTGATTTTGGGAAGGTACAACCTCTACCTCTATCCTTCAACATATGGGTGACCTATTTGCTTGTAAAAATATAAAGCCTTATCATTAATTAATAAAAAATGGGGGATATGTAAGGGGCCGTTTCCTGCATTATAATGGTGCCTGAAGACACCAAGATGTAAATTACTTCACAGGCGCTGGGTAATCTCCATTCCTTTGATCTCTGCCTATCCCGTGGCTCATTTTGGCCTGAGGAGCTGAAGCCATTCATAGGGTAACATGTCCCAGGCGGCTGGCCAGCCTTTATAAGGGATGGTTTTCTTGGTTTAGTGTCTCCGCTCTGGGAAGCTTATGCTCTTTCACTCTCAAGACGCATTAAAGCTTGTCTGCAGAAGGATCCGAGTGTCCCGTGTATGATTTCTTGCTGGCGAGAAATACAGCCCGCGCGGGACAATTTCCCACTTTGTCTTCTAATAGGTTCAGTGTGGTTGGATTTATGTTGAGGTCTTTGTTCCATTTTGACTTAAGTTTTGTGCATGGCGATAGGCTTGGATCTATCTGCAGACTTCTACATGTCAGCATCCAGTTATGCCAGCACCATTTGTTGAAGATTTTCTTTTTGTTCCATCGTATAAATTTGGATTCTTTGTTAAAAATCAGTTGTTCGTAGGTGTGTGGGTTTATATCAGGGTTTTCAATTCTATTCCATTGGTCTACTTGCCTATTTTTGTGCCAATACCAAGATGTTTTCAGGACTATAACTCTGTAATAGAGCTTGGAGTCAGGGATGGTGATGCCTCCATTAGTTCCTTTATTGTACAGGATTGGTTTGGCTATCCTGGGTCTTTTGTTTCTCCATATAAAGTTGAGAATTGTTCTTTCAAGGTCTGTGAAGAATTGTGTTGGGATTTTGATGGGGATTGCATTGAATCTGTAGATTGCTTTTGGCAAGATTGCCATTTTTACTATGTTGATCCTACCTATCCAAGAGCATGGGAGATCTTTCCATTTTTCTGGTATCTTCTTTAATTTTTTTCTTTAGAGAGTCAAAATTCTTATGATATAGGTCTTTCACATTTTTGGTTAGTGTTACCACAATGTGTTTAATGTTGTTTGTGGGAAATGTAAAGGGTTATGTTTCTCATAAGAAACCAACCAATTTCTTTCTCCAGGAATGTATCATCTGTATATAGTAGGGCTACAGATGTTTTTGAAGTTAATCTCGTATCCTGACACTTTGCTGAGGGTATTTATCAGCTGTAGGAGTTCCCTGGTAGAGTTTTTCGGGTCACTCATGTAGACTATCATATCATCTGCAAATAGTGAGAGTTTGACTTTTTCCTTTCCGATTTGTATTCCCGTGATCTCCTTTGGTTGTCTTTTTGCTCTCCTAGAACTTCAAGGACAATATTGAAGAGGTATGGATAGAGTGGACAGCCTTGTCTTGTCCCTGATTTTAGAGGAATTGCATTGAGTTTCTCTCCATTTAATTTGATGTTGGCTGTAGGCTTGCTGTATATTGCTTTTATTATGTTGAGGTATGTTCCTGTTATCCCTGATTTCTCCAAGACCTGTATAATGAAGGGGTGTTGGATTTTGTCAAAGGCTTTTTCGGCATCTAGTGAGATGATCATGTGTTTTTTTTTTCCTTCAGTCTGTTTATATGGTGGATTGCATTGATGGATTTTCATATGTTGAACCATCCTTGCATCCCTGGGATGAAGCCAACTTGATCATGGTGAATGATTTCTGTGATGTGTTCTTGGATTCGATTTGCCAGTATTTTATTGAGAATTTTTGCATCAATGTTCATGAGGGATATTGGTCTGTAGTTCACTTTCTTAGTTGCATCTTTGTGTGGCTTGTGTATGAAGGTTTTTGAAGCCTCATAAAAAGAGTTTGGCAATGACCCTTCTCCTTATATTGTTTGGAATATTTTGAGGATAATTGGTATTAGCTGTACCTTGAATTTCTGGTAGAATTCTGCACTGAAGCCATCTGGCCCTGGGCTTTTTTTGGTTGGGAGATTCCTGATGACTGCTTCTATTTCATTAGGGGTTATAGGTCTGTTTAAGTTGCTTATCTGTTCTTGATTTAATTTTGGTAAGTGAAATCTGTCCAGAAAATTGTCCATTTCCTTTAGATTTTCGAATTTTGAGGAATATAGATTTTTGAAGTATGACCCGATTATTCTCTGGATTTCCTCTGTGTCTGTTGTTATGTTCCCCTTTTTATTCCTGATTTTATTAATTTGCATGCTCACTCTCTGCTGTTTGGTAAGTTTAGATAAGGGTTTGTCTATTTTCTTGATTTTCTCTAAGAACCAACTCTTCATTATATTGATTATTTGTATTGTTGCCCTAATTTCCATTTTATTGATTTCAGCTCTCTTTTTGATTATTTCCTGGCATCTGTTCCTCCAGGGTTTAATGGCTTCTTTGTGTTTTAAAGCTTTCAGTTGTGCTGTTAATTCTTTAATGTGATTATTCTCCTGTTTCTTCATGTGGGCACTTAGTGCTATGAACTTTCCTTTTAGCACTGATTTCAAAGTGTCCCATAGGTTTGGGTATGTTGTGTCCGAATTCTCATTGAATTATAGGAAATGTTTAATTTCTTTTTTTTATTTCTTCCTGGACCCAGGAAATGTGCAATTGGGTATTCCTTAATTTCCATTAGTTTGTAAGGTTTTCTGTAATTCATATTTTTGTTGAATTCTAACTTTAAAGCATGGTGGTCTGATAAAATACAGGGGGTTATTTCAATTTTTTTGTACCTGTTGAGGTTTGGTATGTTGCCAAGTATGTGGTTGATTTTAGAGAAGGTTCCATTTGGCGCTGAGAAGAAGGTAAATTGTTTTGTATTTGGATGGAGTGTTCTATAGATATCTGTTAAGTCCAATTGCGCCATAACTTCTATTAGTTCCTTTGTTTCTTTGTTAAGTTTCTGTCTGGTCTTCCTGCCTAGTGGTGAGAGTGGGGTGTTGATCTCTCCCACCATAAGTGTGTGCAGTTTTATGTGTGATTTGAGTTTTAGTAATGTTTGTTTTTCAATGTGGATGCCTTTGTATTTGGGACATAAATGTTCAGAATTGAGACTTCATCCTAATGGATTTCTCCTGTGATGAGTAAGGAGTGACCTTCTTCATCTCTTTTGATGTATTTTAGTGTAAAGTCCAACTTGTTGGATATTAGGATTGCTACCTCCACTTGTTTCTTGGGTCCATTTGATTGTAAAATCTTTTCCCAACCTTTAATTCTTAGGTACTTTCTGTCTTTGAAGTTGAGATTGTTTCTTGTATGCAGCAGAAGGATGGATTCTGTCTTCTTGTCCATTCCACTAATCTGTCTTTTTATACCCTAGTTAAGACCATTAATGTTGAGGGATATTAATTACTATTGATTGTTCATTCTTGTTTGCTTTTGATTTTGTGATGGTGGCGAACTTATGTAAGGGATTCTATCCCTTTTTCCTTTTGGATGTTGGTAAAGTGAGATTGTCTATTGCCTATATTTTTCTGGTTGTAGTTAGCTTCCTTGTGTTGCAGTTTTCCTTCCAGAACTTTCTGTAGGGCTGAATTTGTATTGTTTAAATCTGGTTTTGTCATGGAATATTTTGCTTTCTCCATCTATATTGATTGAAATGTTTACTGGGTATAGTAGTCTGGGCTGGAATCATGGTCTCTTAGTATAGGTAGAATTTCTATCCAGGACCTTCTGGCTTTCAGAGTTTCCATGGAAAATCAGGTGTAATTCTGATAGGTTTGCCTTTATATATTACTTGACCTTTTCCCTTTGCTGCTCTTAAGATTTTTTCTTTATTCTGTATGTTTTGTGTTTTGATTATTATGTTCCACTCTATTTGGTGTTCTGTAGGCTTCTTCGATTTTCATTGGCATGTCTTTCTTTAGGTTGGGAAAGTTTTCTTCTATGATTTTTTTTAACAAGTTTTCTGCACCTTTGAGCTGAATTTCTTCAACTTCTTCTATACATATTATTCTTAGGTTTGGTCTTTTCATGGTATCCCATGTTTCCTGGATATTTTGTGTTAGGGATTTGTTGGACTTAAGATTTTCTTTGGCTGATGAGTCTATTTCTCCTAGTGTATCTTCAACTCCTGAGATTCTCTCTTCCATCTCTTGTATTCTGTTGGTTATGCTTGTGTCTGTAGTTCCTGATCATTTACCCTGCTTATTTCCAGCATTCCCTCAGAGTGTGCTTTCTTTATTGTCTCAATTTCAGTTTTTAGGTCTTGAACTGTTTCCTTGAGACATTTGTTGATATCTTGTATTTTTTCATTAGTTTTTTCTTCCAATTCTTTAAGGGATATTCCCATGTCCTCTTTGAGGTCTTCTATCATTTTCATGAAGATGTTTTTAATGTCATTCTCTTCTGGTTCATCTGCATCGTGATGTTCAGGTCTTACTGGTGTATGGTTCCTAGTCTCCGGTAGTGTCATATTGGGTTTTCTGTTGTTGGATGTACTTTTGCCTTGTCCTCTTCTCATCCTTTTTTCTGGTGGGTATAGCAAGAGTCTCTTGTTCTACTGGTGGGTGTGGGAGCAAGGTTCTCTTCTGGTAGATGCAAACAGATCCAATACTCTGATGTTGGTCCTTTTCTCGTGGATGGAGGTGTCACTGTTACCCAGGTGTTGGTGGTGTTTAGGCGTGCTAGGTCCCGCTGGTCCGGCAGTTGGAAGCAGAGCTGTCAATGGGCCTCGGTGTGTCTGATCCCACCGCCGAACTGGGTCTGGCATGCAGGTCGCTTGTGTCAGATGACTCTGAGCAGTGCCACAATGAACCGGAACCTGAAACAGCTCCCGGCCTATCTGGGCCGGCGGATGGAGGCCGGGCTGCCTCTGGGTGTTTGGTGTTCGGAACCTGCCGCCGAACTTGGTCCAGCATGCAGGTTGCTTGTGTCGTCAGATCAAGAGATTTGTTTTTTTTTTCTTGAAATTTTTGCTTTTTTTTCCCCTCCATTTCTTGCATTTTTTGTTTTTTTCTTCCATTTCTTTAAGGGGATTTCTCATTTCCTCTTTGAGGGTCTCTGCCATCTTCATAAAGTTGTTTTTGATGTCATTCTCTTCTGCTTCATCTGTTTGGATGTTCAGGTCTTGCTGGTGCAGATTCACTCAACTCTGGTGGCATCATATTGGTCTTTCTGTTGTTGAATATGTTCTTATGTTGTCTTCTTATCCTTTCTTCCAGTGGTTGTAGGTGGGGTCTCTCCCTGTCCTGGTGGGTTTGGGTCCTAAGTTTTCTTCTGGTGGTGCAAGCAGGTCCAATACTCTGATGGCTCTCCTGGTGGGTTCAGTTAAGTCTGAAGCACTCCCTCTCCTGGTGGGTGGAAGCAGGACTAGTACTGTAATGTTGACAGACTCTGGATGGTGTTCCTTCTGGGCAGGCACACCTGTGCTCAGTCTCCAGGCCACTTACATTCTTTTAAATCAAAATAAAGGTTTTCTATTTTTGCAGGGCTGGAAATAGAACCCAGGATTTGGCACATGCTAGGCCAGTGCTATATCACTAAACTATCCACCTACCCCAGTGTTTTTTGCTTTTTAAAAAATTAACTAGTTTTTTCCATTACAATCTCAATTACCCCTCCATTCTCTACTCCTGGTCCCCGAGTCCCTTCCCCCCACCTCCCATCTGCTCCTCAAAGAGGGTAAGGACTCCCCTAGGAAGTCTACTAAGTCTGTCCCATCATCTCATTGAGGCAGGACCAAGGCACTTCTCCACCAGAAACAAAATAGACTGAGCAAGGTATCTCTCCATACAGAATGGGCTCCATTAAATCAATTTGTGCATTAGAGTTAGATCTTGGACCCACTGTCAGTGGCCTCAAATATTGTCCCAGCTGCACTATTTCACCTATATGAAGGGAGTCTAATTCTCAAAGAGGATTGTAGCTTCTCTGGGGTTGGGGATTGTAGGCTGGGTATCTTGGTCTTATGTCTAGTATCCACTTGTGAGTGAGTACATACTCTATTTGTCTTTCTGGGCCTGCAGTACCTCACCCAGGATTCTTTTTTTCTAGTTCTGCTCATTTGCCTGTGAATTTTAGGATGTCATTGTTTCTTACCACTGAGTAGTACTCCATTATATAAATATACCACATATTATTTATGCATTCTTCAGTTGGGGGGCATCTAGGTTAGTTCTAAGATCTGGCTATTGTGAATAATTATGCTATGAACATAGTTGGGCAAATGTCCTTCTGGTGTGAATGTGCCTCCTTTGGGTATATGCCCAAGAGTGGTATTGCAGGGTCTTGAGGTAGGTTGAGACCTAATTTTCTGAGACATCACCATACTGATTTCCACAGTGGCTGTACAAATTTGCACTCTCACCAGAAATGGAGAAGTGTTTCCCTTTCTCCACATCTCTAGCATAAGTTGCCATTGATGTTTTTGATCTGAGCCATTCTAATAGGTGTAAGATGGAATCTCAGAGTGATTTTGATTTGCATTTCCTTGATGACTAAGGATGATGAGCATTTCCTTAAGTGTCTTTCCATCATTTGAGGTTGTTTTGTTGAGTATTCTCTGTAGATCTGTACCCTATTTTTAAAATTGGATTATTTGATAGTTTGATTTCTAATTTCTTGAATTCTTTGTATATTTTGGAGATCAGCTCTCTGTCAGATGTAGGGTTGGTGAAGATCTTTTCCCATCTGTAGGGAGCTATTTTATCTTGTTGACTTTGTCCTTTGTTTCACAGAAGCTTCTCAGTTTCAGGAGGTCCCATTTATTAATTGTTGCTCTCATTGTCTGTGCTACTGGTGTTTTATTTGGCAAATGGTTTCCTGTGCATAAGCATTCAAGTGTATTTCCCACTTTCTTTTTATTAAGATTGTATTTATTTATTTTGTTTTTTTCCATTCATTTATTTATCTCATAAATAAAATCATGCACAATTATGATACACAATACAGTATGTTCACAATGGCATGGCCAAATTAAACCAATTAACATGTTATATCACACATATTCATCATTTTTGTTTTGAGAACACTTAAAGTATACTATCTCACAACTTTTAAAATATAGCATATTGTTATCAACCATATTTATCATGCTCTCAGTAGACCTCAAGACTTCACAGAGTCCATGCCTCTTTTCCAACTGCAGTTTTATATCCTTAAATCAATCATTTCCCCATTGTTAAAAGACCCACATTGAAGCCTAATAGCCACAATTCTGCTCTCTGTTCCCATAAGTTCATCATTTCTAAGTTACACATAAAATTGAAATTGTGTGACATTTGTCTTCCAGTGCCCACTTTCTTTTTTATGAGGTTCAGTGTGGATGGACTTATATTGAGGTCTTTGATCTACTTGGATGTAAGTTTTGTGCACAGTGATAGATAAGGATCTATTTGCATTCTTCTACATGTTCACTGCTAGAACCATTTGATGAATATGTTTTCTTTGTCTATTTCATATTTTTAGCTTCTTTGTCAAAAAATTAGGTGTTCATAGGTTTGTGGGTTGATATCAGGGTCTTTGATTCAATTCTGTTTGTCCGCCTATCTGTTTTTATGCCAGTATGATGCTGTTTTCATTACTATAGCTCTATAGGAAAGCTTGAAGTCAGGGATGGTGATGGCCCAGATGATCCTTTATTGTACAGAATTGTTTTGGCTATCCTGGATTTTTTGTTTTTCTATATGAACTTGAGTATTGTTCTTTCAAGGTCTGTGAAGAATTGTTCTAGGATTTTGATGGAGTTTGGATTGAATCTACTTTTGGAAGGATTGCCATTTTTACTAGGTTGATGCTACCTATCAAGAGCATGGGTGATCCTTCCATTTTCTGATATTTAAAAAATTTCTTTCTTTAAAGATTTGAAATTCTTGTCATACAGGTCTTTAACTTATTTGGTTAGAGTTATCCCAAGATATTTTATGTTATTTGCAATTATTTTAAAGGGTGATATTTCTCTGATTTACTTCTCAGTCCGCTTGTCATCTGTATATAAGAGGGCTACTGATTTTTTTGAGTTAATCTTGTATTTTTCGACATTACTGAAGGTGTTTATCAGTTGTATAAGTTCCCTGGTAGGGATTTTGGGGTCACTTATGTATTATCAGCAAATAGTGAGAGTTTGACTTTTTCTTTTCCAATTTGTATCCCCTTGGTCCCCTTTTGTTGTCTTGTTGCTCTAACTAGATTTTTGAGTACTATGTTGAATTCATATAGAGAGAGTGGACAGCTTTGTCTTGTTCCTTATTTCAGTGGGATTGCTTTGAATTTCTCTCCATTTAGTTGGATGTTGGCTGTTGGGTTACTGTATATTGTTTTTATTATGTTTAGGTATGTTCCTTGTATCCCTATTCTCTCTAAGACCTTTACCATGAAGGGGTGTTGAATTTTGTTGAAGGTTTTTTGAGCATCTAGTGAGATGATCAAGTGTTTTTTTTCAGTTTGTTTATATGGTAGATTTCACTGATGGATTTTCATATGTTGATTCACCCCTGTATTTCTGGGATGAATCCTACTTGATCATGGTGGATGATTTTTCAGGTGTTTTCTTGATTTCGGTTTGCCAGTATTTTATTGAGTATTTTTTTATTAATGTTCATGATGGAAATTGGTCTGTAGTTCTATTTCTTAGTTGTGTCTTTGTGTGGTTTGAATATCAGGGTAACTGTAGCCTCATAAAAAGAGTTTGGCAATGTTCCTTCTGTTTCTATTTAATTTGAGGAGTATTAGTATTAGTTCTCTTTCAAACATCTGGTAGAATTCTGTACACAATCTATCTGGGCCTGGACTTTTTTGGTTGGAAGACTATTGATAACTGTTTCTATTTCCTTAGGAGCTATAGGTGTATTTAAGTTGTTTGTCTGTTCTTGCATTAATTTTGGTTTGTGGTACTTATCTAGAAAATTGTCCATCTCCTTAAAATTTTCTAATTTTGTGGAACACAGGTTTTTGAAGTATGATCTAATGATTCTCTGGATTTCCTCAGTGTCTTTGGTATGTTCCCCTTTTTGTTTCTGATTTTGTTAATTTGGATATTCTATCTTTGTCTTTTGGTTAGTTTGGATGAACGTTTGTGTATTTTGTTGAATTTCTTAAAGAACCAACTCTTTTCTCATTGATTCTTTGTGTTGTTTTATTTGTTTCTATTTTATTGATTTCAGCCCTCAATTTGATTATTTCTTGCCATCTACTCCTTCTGGGTGAGTTTGCTTCTTTTTGTTTTAGTACTTTCAGTTGTTCTGTTAATTCACTAATATGGGATTTTCCCAGCTTCTTTATGTTGGCATTTACTGCTATGAACTTTCCTCTTAGCACTACTGCTTTCCTTGGATCCAAGGATAATAAGTTTGAGTATGTTGTGCGGTCATTTTCATTAACTATTTTGAAGTCCTTTCTTTCTTTCTTTCTTTCTTTCTTTCTTTCTTTCTTTCTTTCTTTCTTTCTTTCTTTCTTTCTCTTCCTTCCTTCCTTCCTTCCTTGCTTGCTTTCTTGCTTTCCTTCCTTAATCCAGCTGTGGTTCAGTTGATCATTGTTCAATTTCCATGTGTTTGGGGGTTTATGAAATTAATGTTGTGTTGAATTCTAACTTTAAGCTGTGGTGATCTGATAGGGTACAGGTGTTTATTCCATTTTTTTATCTGTTGATGTTTGTTTTGTTACCAAGTATGTGGTCTGTGTTTGAGAAGGTTCCATAAGGTGCTGAAAAGAAAGCATATTCTTTTGTGTTTGGATGGAATGTTCTATAGATGTCTGTTTAGTCCATTTGAGTCATAATATCAGTTAGTTCCCTTACTTTTCTATTAAGTGTCTGTCTGACTGACCTGTCCAGTGGTGAAAGTGGGGTGTTGAAGCCTCCTGTTATTGGTGTATGGGAATTGATGTGTGATTTAAGCTTCAGTAGTGTTTCTTTTACAAATTCTGGGGCCCTTGTGTTTGGGGCATAGATGTTCAGAATTGAGATTTCCTCTTGATGTATTTTTTTCCTTTGATGAATATAAAATGCCCTTCTTCATCTTTTTTTTGATTGCTTTTAGTTTGAATTCTATTTTGTTAGATATTAGGATAGCTACACCAGCTTATTTCTTAGGTCAATTTGATTGGGAAATTTTTTCTCAACCCTTTACTTTGAGGTAATATCTGTCTGTGAGTTTGAGGTGTGTTTCTTTTATGCAGCAGAAGGATGGATTCCACTTTTGTATCCAATCTGTTAGCCTGCATCATTTTATAGGTGAATTGAGACCATTTATATTAATGTGCATTAATGACCTATAATTACTAGTTCCTGTTATTGTTGTTTTTGTTGGTGGTGATGGCATTTTGTGTTTGATTCCCTTCTTTGGTCTTTCATGCTATAAGCTCATCTATTTCCTGTTTTCTTGTGGATGTAGGTGATTTCCTTGTGTTGGTGTTTTCCTTCGAGTACTTTCTGTAGGACTGGGTTTTTTGACAGGTAACACAGGTTTGATTAAGGCAGAATTGGCAATGGCATCCAGAACCAGGAAACATGGATTTGGGAAAAGAAAAATTTTGGTGACCCACATTAAAGGTGACAATATAAATATGCTTTACAAGTGGAGTTGTTTTGTTAGTATGGCCATATTCTTGCTTTTCCCCATATTATAGACTGAAAGATCATGTTCTGGTGTCAGATTTGAACTGCATTCCAAGTATGAAACTGGTAGTTCTTTATTCTGTGTGCCATATCACCCATTGTCAAATTTTCTTTTCCTGGTGTGGCAGTCATACTTCTGTTTCCTATTTCATGAAAGGCGATGACACCCATTGTTTTTAAGATGCAGCAAAACAATGTTATGAAAAACGTCACTGGAACTAAGCATTGATGGGAAGTACATGTAAAGGGAACCAGAAAAACAGGAGATCTACAGTGAGAAGAGGCAGTTTCTCATGTAGAAGGAGAAAGGCAGAGAAAATTCTGGCTTTCCTTTTCCTGAATGGCTCATGCTGTTGTGTGTTCATGTGCATGCATGTGTATATACATGCATGCGTGTGTGTGTGTGTGTGTGTGTGTGTGTGTGTGTGTGTGTGTGCGTGTGTGTGTACATGTTTCAAATTTTAGGAAACATAAGGTGACAGAGACAACACATGGCAAACAAGCACTGGTAAGAGGTTTTCCTCTGTCTAGAATTTGAGGCCAGAAGTCAAGGATCACTTATGGATGGTTATGATGACTGATTCATTCAAAGAGGTCATTTATTCATAACCCTACAATTGGAGTACGCTTTAATTTAGGACTTCTATAGTCACACAGTTAGCACATACTAATTAGAGCATAGAGAAAGGTGGTAGAGGAGGCCATTCACTTATGGTAACACAACCTCTCTTCTTTTCTCTGTTTGCTTTCTCTATCTGTCATCTATTTTCTCCTCTTGACTGTTTTTTAGTCAGTTATATTGCAGCCTATTTTCTCTTTGTTTCAAAAAGTGATGACTGAGAGGAGGTCCACAAACTCCAGCTGCTGTGTATCGTGCCCCCACCTACCCTGATTCTCCCAAATGTTCCATGTATCTCCTCAGGAATCTAGGACCCCTTCAGTAAATCTTTCCTCAGATAATCCATGGAGTCACTTTTTGGTACTTGATACCAAGTAACCCTCAACCCACACCAACACCAAGGAATCTGACATTGAGAAGAAGAGGGAAGTCATGGAATCTGGGAGGTTGAAGAGAATTCAAGGTGTTGCAGGCAGATATTTTCCTCAGTACCATAAAGACTACTAGCAGGCAAATACCAGCAGGCACACAGAAACAGACCAGCATATATGGGTGATACACAGGTAGGCACAGGCACAGACACACATGTAGACTAGCACACAGGTTATAGGAGGATAAGCACATAGACCTACAGACAGACAGACAGAGAGGCTGATGATGGTGAAGGCCAAATACCTGACATCAAGGACATATTTTTATAGAAGCTCACAAAAGTGACACTGTCACAGAAATAATTATATAACAGATTATTTCACTGTTTCCTTTTAGCTTCCCTGGGTATATGGTCAGCTGTTTGTGCTGACTCATCGGACCCAGATGTCCAGCCTCTATTATCATAGCCCATGACTGATATCCATGTGATCACCATGTTGTCTAAACATAAACTGGTCCTTACGGACCTCTGTTCCCTACACATATATCAAAGATTATGAAAAAGACAAGGCAGCACACAATGGCACTGGGCTCAAGTAGCAGCTATTATTATTGGGTCGGCTGTGAATATGATGAAGATAGAGGAAACAGACCTTCATCTGAAATTCCATGAAATGGAAAGAAACAGAAGAACATTAATTATTCCTGATGCAAGGAGAGATTACAATGAAATAATCGAACTTTATGATTTTATTGACATTGTCTTCCAGAATCCATAATAGGGACTCAGTGAGGACACTGACAAGAAGAACCATGCAGCAATAATCCTAGCTTCTCCACTCTCTGAAGAATTCTAGGTAGAAAAACCTCCAACCTAGGCACCAACACTGGATCAAGAACCAAAGAGAAGAGGGGCTGGAGAGACCAGTCTATGTTTAAGAGCATTCACTGCTCTTAGGACCAGAGTTCAGTTCCCACCATCCTCCTGGGGTGGCTCACAGCTGTCTGTAACACCAGTTCCAGGGGCATCCAGTGCCCTTTCCTGACCTTTGTGAGCACTGACTGCACTTGGGTATATGAATTCTCTCTCTCTCTCTCTCTCTCTCTCTCTCTCTCTCTCACACACACACACACACACACACTTACACAGTCCAAATAAAAATAAAATATTTAAAATAAAATAAAAACAGAAGGAGCAGAACACTGGTCAATGTAGGAAAGAAGACACAGTGAAAACAAATATCATGTTCCTAGAAATATTTCCTTAAAATTGTATTTTTTAAATATTTCTATTTAAACACCAACAGAGTATCTATTTTCTTTAAAAGGAAGCATATGCTTTTTATTATAATTAAAAGTTCACTAAAATTAATTTAAATGCAGCCGAGATAGCCCAGTGGTTGAGAGTTGTTTCTCCTCTTCCAGAGGAGAAAACAGCTCAGTTCCTAGATCCCAGACTGGGTGGTTTCTAATGACCAGAGCCTGAGTAGTATGCGTCTGTGAACCCCGACTAGGGTCAGTGAGGGAATGAAGAAAGAACAGAAACAAACAGGAATACACATTACAGTAAAGCTGGGATCAGGTGGTGTCTTCTGGCACCACAACCCAGAGCCTCTGCAAGCTTATTAGGTATAAGCATGGGCAAACAAGTTGGCTAATCTCAGTAGGTCTCTATAGGGCAGCTGTTTCAGTGAAGAAGCTGCTCTTGGTAGTATTTGCCTACATCTATAGATTAATTGTTCATAAACACTTATACTCAGTATCTCAAGGAAAGTGTTACTATCGCTCTTGAGCCTGGCATATGTGGAGAAATGGCTTTGCCAGTTGCCCAAGCATCCAAGCCTGGAGTCCTTGACATGATCATGCCCACTTTCAAAATACACTTCCACTCAGCACTTCATTCTGTCACTCACTGAGAGCTTCCTCTTTCTTCCACACACAGCCACCTGTAGTGCCACTGAAAGGGGGCTCTGATGCCCTTCTCTGGCCTTTGTGGGCAACTGTAGTCATGTGCACAAACCCATACATACATATATACATGAATAAAAATAAACCATTAAAAGTAAGTTTCCAGTTGCTATTTCAGCAGGAATAGTGTTTTAGAAAACCTCAATTCTTTTAGACGACATGACATATTTCTCTTCCAATTTGATTAGGGGAAAAAAGGCTCCACTAGAGGCCACACCAAGCACCAGAAAACCTGATATGACTGTAAGTATGGTGGAAACTGCCTACTCCTCCAGGGGCCATGCCCATTGCCAGAACCCCTTGCTTTTATGGAGTACCCCTTGCTGGACCAAAGGTCATGTCCCAGCCTCCAGACCACCAGCTCCCAACTTGGGTAGAAATCCCCTGCTTGTCCAGAGGCCACCTTAGACATCAGAAGTCCAGCCTCCAACTGAGGTGGAGACCCTCTGGTGAACCACCAACTATCCTGGTCAGAAGACAAAAGAGGAAACAGAAAGAAAGGGAAAAAAAACCCACCTAACAAAGACAAACACAGAAATTAGCACCTAGACCTATAATCACCCCAAACCTAGATGAGTAGAAACCAGTGTAAGAACACAACCAACAACAGCTAAGACCACCAGAACCCAGTTATCCTACTACAGCAAGCCTTGGATATTTCAACAGAGCTGAAGCACAAGAAAATGGCCCTAACACCAATTTTATGAAAATGATAAAGTTCCTTAAAGAGGAAAAGAATAAGTCCCTTATTCCTTGAAGAAATCAAGGAAAAGAAAATAAAAAAAGGAGGAAGTGAATTGATCCCTTAAAAGAAAGCCAAATAAACAAACAAGCAGACAAAGAAAATGAATAAAACAGTTCAAGACCCGAAAATAGGTATAGAAGCAATAAAACAAACAAAAACAGGGAATTCTGGAAATGCAAAATCTGGGTAACCAACCAGGAACTACATATGTAAGCATCAACAGTAGAATACAAGAGATGAAACAGTGAATCTCAAGACTTGAAGATACAATAGAAAACATAGGTATATAGTCAAAGATAATATCAAATCTAAAAACTTCCTTACACAAAGCATCCCGGAAATCTAGGACACTATGAAAAGATCAAACCTAAGAAGAATAATTCTTCTCCTTCTATTTCGAAGGAGAAGAATCCCAGATCAAAGGCCCAGAATATATCTTTAACAACATCATAGGGTAAAATTTTCTTCATCTAAAGAAGGAGATGCATATAAAAGAAGCTTACACACCACCAGGCAGATTGGAGCAGAAAAGAAAGTCCCATTGCTACATAATAATCAAAACACTAAACACATAGAACAAAGAAAGAATATTAAAAGATGCAAGAAAAAAAGAACAAGTAACATATGAAGGCAGACCTGTTGTGGAATATTATTTGAAGATGTGTTACATTCATTTATGCTGTAGAATATTTGTTTAATGATACAAAGATGTGTTGTATTATTTTATGTTGCATTAGTTTAATTCTGTGAAATTGTGTTACTTTGCCTGCTTAAAACACCTGATGGGTCTAATAAAGAGCGGAGTGGCCAATAACTAAGCAGGGAGAAAGGATAGGTGGGGCAGTCAAGCACAGAGACTTAATAGAAGAAAGGAGAAGCCTGAGGACCCTGGGATCCTGTCTCTTCTGAGTTCGCCAGGCCATTCCGGGCCCCCACAGAATGCAGAGAGTCCAGTGGTGAGCTGATTCGGTCCCTAACTTGGGCCCAACTTCTGCCTGCCTGCCCTGGCAAACCCTCCCCAGGAATCTTTGACAGGACGACTGGAACCCTGAGGACCAAGTAACCCAGAGTCTCCTGACATCTCTGAGCCAGTCCTGTTCTCACCCACCTGGAGAGCGAGTGCCTCAGACCTGCCTGCACCCAACTTGAAACCCATCAGAGTATCAAAGTCAATTGCACACACCTGAAGAGAACACTGGACACATACACACCAGGAAAGGAAGCGACACCAACTGTACCCACTGGAACAAGAGATGGGAAGACGACAATATAAGAACACACCCAACAACAGGAAAACCAATATGATACCACCAGAGCCTAGGACTCTACACCAGCAAGACATGAACATCCGAACACAGAAGAAGCAGAAGAGAGCAACCTTAGAAACAACTTCATGGAAATGATAGAGAATCTAAGAGAGGAAATCAGAAAATCCTTCAGAGAAATGGAAGAAAAGACAACCCAAAAGATGCAAGGAATCAAGGAAAGCCAAAAAAGCCAAGAATATATAATTAAACAGCTGAAGGGGACAGTTCAGGACCTGAAAACTGAATTAGAGACAATAAAGAAAACACAAACTGAGGGAATGCTGGAAGTGGAAAAGCTTAGTAAACAATCAGGAACCACAGATGCAAGCATAACCAATAGAATACAAGAGATGGAAGATAGAATCTCAGACACTGAAGAAAAAATAGAGGAAATAAACTCATCAAGCAAAGAAAATCTGAAGTCTAACAAAACCATAACACAAAATATTCAAGAAATTTGGGACACCGTGAAAAGACCAAACCTAAGGATAATAGATATAGAAGAAGGTGAAGAAACCCAACTCAAAGGTGCAGAAAACATATTCAACAAAATCATAGAAGAAAACTTTCCCAACCTAAAGAAAGACATGCCAATGAAAGTTCAAGAAGCCTACAGAATGCCAAATAGAGTGGACCACAAAAGAAAGTCCCCTCATCACATAATAATTAAAACACCAAACGTACAGAATAAAGAAAAAAATATTAAGAGCAGAAAGGGAAAAAGGCCAAGTAGCATATAAAGGCAAACCTATCAGAATTACACCAGACTTCTCCATGGAAACTCTGAAAGCTAGAAGGACCTGGATAGATATTCTACCAACTCTGAGAGAACATGGATGCCAGCCCAGACTACTATACCCACCAAAGCTTTCAATCACTGCAAATGGAGAAAACAAGATATTCCATGACAAAAAACAGATTTAAACAATATGTAACCACTAATCCAGCCCTGCAGAAAGTACTGGAAGGAAAACTCCAACCTAAGGAAATTAACTACACTTGCATAAACATAGGCAATAGATAATCCCACTCTACAAGAACACAAAATAAGTGGCAGGATAAATCCACATACAATACCAGTACCAACAACAAACCAAAAACAAACAAGAATAAACACTGAATGAAACTTAATTTCCCTCAATATTAATG
This sequence comes from Cricetulus griseus, assembly GCF_003668045.3. Taxonomy (NCBI): domain Eukaryota; kingdom Metazoa; phylum Chordata; class Mammalia; order Rodentia; family Cricetidae; genus Cricetulus; species Cricetulus griseus. The sequence goes on from NC_048597.1 coordinate 123,570,432, forward strand.
GTCTTAACTCGCCTATAAAAAGACACAGGCTAACAGATTGGATACGAAGACAGAATCCATCCTTCTGCTGCATACAAGAAAGACAACTCGAATTCAAAGACAGACATTGCCTCAGAGTAAAGGGTTGGGATAAGATACTCCAATCAAATGGACTCAAGAAATGAGCTGGGGTAGCTATCCTTGTATCTAACAAGATAAACTTCAAACTAAAATCAATCAAAAGAGATGAAGAAGGTCATTTCATATTCATCACAGGAAAAATCCATCAGGAAGAAGTCTCAATTCTAAACATCTATGCCACAAATACAAAGGCTCCAAGATTTGTAAAAGAAATGTTATTAAAACTCAAATCACAAATAAGGCCTCACACAGTTATAGTGGGAGACTTCAATGCCCCACTCTCACCACTGGACAGGACCAACAGACAGAAACTTAACAAAGAGACAAAGGAACTAACAGAAGTTACGACCCAATTGGGATTAACAGACACTTATAGAACTTTCTATCCAAACACAAAAGAATATACCTTCTTTTCAGCATCACATGGAACCTTCTCAAAAATCGACCACATTCTCGGCAACATAGCAAACCTCAACAGGTACCAAAAAATTGGAATAATCCCCTGTGTCTTATCAGACCACCATGCTTTAAAGATAGAAATTAAAAACAAATCAAAGTGCAAAAAACCTACCAACTTATGGAAATTGAACAACACACATTTGCAACATTCCTAGGTCAAGGAAGAAATAAAGAAAGAAATTAAAGACTTTCTAGAATTCAATGAAAATGTTGACACAACATACCCAAACATATGGGACACTTTGAAGGCAGTTCTAAGAGGAAAGTTCATAGCTCTAAGTGCTCACATGAAGAAACTAGAGAATAGCAGCCATACCAGAGATCTGACATCACAGCTGAAAACTCTAGAAAAAATGGAAGCAAATTCACCCCGGAGGAGCAGACGCCAGGAAATAATCAAACTGAGGGCAGAAATCAATAAAGTCGAAACAAAGAAAACAATTCAAAGAATCAATATAACAAAGAGTTGGTTCTTTGAGAAAATCAACAAAATAGACAAACTGTGATCCACATAAACCAAAAGGCAGAGAGAGATCATGCAAATTAACAAAATCAGAAATGAAAAGGGGGACATAACAACGGACATTGAAGAAATCCAGAGAATCTTGAGGTCATACTTTGAAAACCTATACAAAATTTGAAAATTTGAAGGAAATGGACAATTATCTGGACAGTTATAACTTATCAAAATTGAATCAAGAACAGATAAGCAACTTAAACAGACCTATAACCTCTAAGGAAATAGAAGCAGTCATCAAAATCTCCCAAACAAAAAAAGCCCGGGGCCAGATGGATTCACTGCAGAATTCTACCAGAAATTCAAAGAAATGCTAACACCAATACTCCTCAAATTGTTACACAAAATAGAAGCAGAAGGGACATTGCCAAACTCTTTTTACGAGGCTACAATTACCTTGATACCCAAGCCACAAAAAGACACAACTAAGAAAAAGAACTACAGACCAATATCCCTCATGAACATTGATGCAAAAATCCTCAATAAAATCCTAGCAAATCGAATACAAGATCATATCAGAGAAATCATCCACCATGATCAAGTAGGCTTCATCCCAGGGATGCAAGGATGCTTCAACATATGAAAATCTATCAATGTAATCCACCATATAAACAGACTGAGAAAAAAAACCACATGATCATCTCACTAGATTCGGAAAATGCCTTTGACAAAATCCAACACCCCTTCATGATAAAGGTCTTGGAGAAATCAGGGATAACAGGAACATACCTCAACATAATAAAAGCAATATACAGCAAGCCAACAGCCAACATCAAATTAAATGGAGAGAAATTTGATCCAATTCCTCTAAAATCGGGGACAAGACAAGGATGTCCACTCTCTCCATACCTCTTCAATATTGTCCTTGAAGTCCTAGCTAGAGCAATAAGACAACAAAAGGAGATCACGGGAATACAAATTGGAAAGGAAGAAGTCAAACTCTCACTATTTGCAGACAATATGACAGTCTATATTACTGACCTGAAAAACTCTACCAGGGAACTCCTACAGCTGATAAATACCTTCAGCAAAGTGGCAGGATAAAGATTAACTCAAAAAATCCGTAGCCCTACTATACATCAATGACACATTGGTGGAAAAAGAAATCAGAGAAAGATCACCCTTTACAATTGCCACAAACAACATAAAGTACCTTGGGGTAACACTAACCAAAAATGTGAAAGACCTGTATCATAAGAATTTTGACTCTCTAAAGAAAAAAATTAAAGAAGATATCAGAAAATGGAAAGATCTCCCATGCTCTTGGATAGGCAGGATCAACATAGTAAAAATGGCAATCTTGCCAAAAGCAATCTACAGATTCAATGCAATCCCCATCAAAATCCCAACATAATTCTTCACAGACCTTGAAAGAACAATTCTCAACTTTATATGGAGAAACAAAAGACCCAGGATAGCCAAAACATCCCTATACATTAAAGGAACTTCTGGAGGCATCACCATCCCTGACTTCAAGCTCTATTACAGAGCTATCGTCCTGAAAACAGCTTGGTATTGGCACAAAAAAAAAAACAAAACAAAACAAAAAAAAAAACAGGTAGACCAATGGAATAGAATTGAAAACCCTAATATTACCCCACACACCTATGAATACCTGATTTTTGACAAACAATCCAAATTTATACGATGGAACAAAGAGAAAATCTTCAACAAATGGTGCTGGCATAACTGGTTACAGACATGTAGAAGACTGCAATTATACCCAAGCCTATCGCCTTGTACAAAACTTAAGTCAAAATGGATCAAAGATCTCAACATAAATCCAGCTACACTGAACCTATTAGAAGACAAATTGGGAAATATCCTTGAATTAATTGGTATAGGAGACCGCTTCCTGAACATTACACTAGTAGCACAGACACTGAGGTCAACAATTGATAAATGGGACCTCCTGAAACTGAGAAGCTTCTGTAAGGCAAAGGACACAGTCAGCAAGACAAAATGGCAGCCCACAGACTGGGAAAAGATACTCACCAACCCCACATCTGACAGAGGGCTGATCTCCAAAATATGCAAAGAACTCAAGAAGCTAGTCCCCCAAACACCAAACAATCCAATTAAAAAATGGGGTACAGAAGTAAATAGACAATTCTCTCTATAGAGGAATCTAAAGTGGCTGAAAGACATGAGAAAGTGTTCATCATTCTTAGTCATCAGGGAAATGCAAATCAAAACAACTCTGAGATACCATCTTACTCCTGTCAGAATGGCTGAAATAAAAAACACCAAGGACAGTTTATGCTGGAGAGGATGTGGAGAAAGGGGAACACTTCTCCACTGCTTGTGGGAGTGCCAACTTGTACAGCCAATGTGGAAATCAGTATGGTGATTCCTCAAGAAAATGGGAATGAGTATACCACATGATCCAGCAATTCCACTCTTAGGCATATACCCAAAAGAAGCACATTCATATAACAAGGACTCTCCAGGAAGATTGAATTAGGGAAAGAATAAAGGAGATCATGAAAAGAGATACTTTAATAGAAGGAACCATTATAGGTTTAAAGAGAAATCTGACACTAGAGGAATATTCAGAGATATACTAGAGTGACCCCGACTAAGAATCTAAGCAATAGTGGAGAGACTATCTTAAATGCCCTTCCCCTATAATGAGACTGATCCCTACCTTATATGCCATCCTAGAGCCTTCATTCTGTAGCTTATGCAAACAAAAGCAGAGACCCACAGCTAAGTAATGAGCTGAATTCCTGGAATCCAGTTGTAGAGAAGGAGGAGTGATGAGCAAAGGGGTCAAGACCATGCTGGGGAAACCCACAGAAACAGCTCACCTGAACAAGGGGAGCTCATGGACCCCAGACTGACAGCTTGGAACCCAGCATAGAACAGATCCAGGCCCCTGCACGTGGGTGTCAGTTTGGAAGCTTGGGAAATCTATGGGGTCCCTGGTAATGGAACAGCATTTATACCTAGTGTATGAATGGACATTGGGAGCCCATTCCCCAAAAAGGGATACTCTCTCAGCCAAGGAACATGGGGGAGGGCCTAGCCCCTGCCTTAAATGATGTGTCAGACTTTGATGAGCAGAAAAGGGATGGGATGCGGGTCTGTAGGGGGCATGGGAGGATGGGAGGGAGAGGGAACTGGGATTGATATGTAAAATAAGATTGTTTCTAATTTAAATAAGAAAGGAAAAAATAGACTTATAACCAAAAGTAATCAAAAGAGAAGGGGAAGGATACTTTATACACATCAAAAGAAAAATCCACCAAAATGGTCTTTTATTCTTAACATCTTTGTTTCAAATGCAAGAACTCCCATGTTTATGAAGGAATCACTATTAAAAGTTAAACCACATATTGACCCTCACACACTGACAGTGGGAGACTTCAATATCCCACACTACCCAGTGAACAGGCCACCCAGACAAAAACTAAACAGAGAAGTGCTGATGCAAACAGAAAGTGCGAATGAAATAGACTTAACAGATGTTTACATACCATTTCACCCAAACATGTAATAATAAACTTTATTCTCAGCACCCTATGGAACATTCTCCAAAACTGACAGCATACTCTGTCACAAAGCAAGGCTCAACAGATACAAGAAAATTGAAATAACCCCCTGCATTCTATCAGACTTGAACAGATTAAAGCTTGATTTCAGCAACAACAGAAACAAGAGAAACCCTACAAACTCCAGTAAACTGGAAAACTCTCCAGTGACTGACTACTGGGTCAAGGAAGAAAAAAAAAGAAAGAAATTAAAGATTAACTTGAAGTCATTGAAAATGAATGCACAACATACCCAACTTATGGTACACAATGGAAGTGGTTCTGAGAAGAAAGTTCATAGCACTAAGTGCCTACATAACGAAACTGGAGAGATCTCATTTTAGGAACTTAACAGCACACAGCACACCTGAATATGTAGAACAAAAATAAACAAGTTCACCCTAGAGAAGTATGTGGCAGGAAATAATCAAACTGAAGGCTAAAATCTGTAAAATAGAAACAAAGAGAACAGTACAATGGATCAATTAAGCAAATAGTTGGTTTTTGAGGATATCAACAGAAAGATAAATCCTTATTCAAACTAACTAAAAGACACAGAAAGAATACCCAAATTAACAAAATAAGAAATGAAAAGGGGAACTAACAATAGACACTGAGAAAAATCAAAGAATTATTAGGTCATACTTTAAAAACCTGTACTCCACAAACTTGGAAAATCTAAAAAAAAAAAAAAAGAATAAATTTCTCAATAGATTCCACTTACTAAAGTTAAATCAAGATTAGATAAACAATATAAATAGACCTATAGCCCCCAAGGAAATACAAACAGTCATTAAAAGTCTCCCAAGCAATAAAAGCCCTGAGGCAAAATACTTTCAGCACAGAATTCTACTACACTTTCAAAGAAAAATAACACCAATCCTCCTCAAACTATTTCAGAGAAACAGAAGGAACATTGCCAGATTTATTTATGAGGCCACAATCATGCTTGTTAGTATTCAGTTATCTGTACTAGCCTGTCTTTGGGGTTTTGACAGGATATGCCCTCAGCTGCAGCCACTAAGAGCACCACCTGCGCATATTCACCATGTTCCCTTTTAAAAGGCCCTGCCCACTTCCCATCCCCCTCCCTCTTTCTGTTTCCCCATCTCTCCCTCCTCTCCTTCTCTCCCTCTCTCCCTCTCTCCCTCTCTCCGTCTCTCTGTCCCCCTCTTTCCTCTTGCCTCTCTCCTGCTGTTCCCATCTTTGGAGGCTGGTCTCTCCCCTTCCCTTTCCCTTCTTTATGATCCCTTTCCCTAATAAAAAATCCCCTCTGCTTGAACACTGTCATATAACATCTTTCTCTTGGTGTCACTTTTCTTAACTTACAACAGTCCTGATACCCAAACCACACCAAGATTCAACAAAGAAAGAGAATTACAGGCCAATTTCCCTCATGAACATAGATGCAAAAATACTCAATAAAATACTTTCAAACCAAATCCAAGAATTCATCAAAAAGATTATCCACCATGATTAAGTAGACTTCATCCCAGAGATGCAGGGATGACTGTACATATGAAAATCTGTCAATATCATCCAAGATATAGACAAAGATAAAACTACATGATCATCTCATTAGATGCTGAAAAAGCCTGTGACAAAGTCCAACATCCCTTCATGATAAAAATCTTGGAGAGATCAGGGATACAAGGGACATACCTAAACATAATAAAAGTATTATATAGCAAGCAAACAGTCAATGTCAACTTAAATGAAAAGAAATTCAAAATAATTCTAGTAAAATCAGGAACAAGACAAGGATTTCCACTCTCCCCATATCTATTCAATATAGTGCTTGAAGTTTAGCAGGAGAAATAAGACAACTGAAGGAAATCAAGGGAATACAATTTGGAAAGAAATAAATCAAAATATTGTTACTTGCAGATGATTTGATAGTGTACATAATCAATCCCCAAATTTCTATCAGATAAATACCTTCAATAAAGTGGCTGGATACAAGATTAACTGTTGAAAAAGTAACCCTCCTATTTACAAATGATAAACAGACTGAGAAAGGAATCAGAGAAACAACACCCTTCACAACAGCCACTAATAATATAAAATATCTTGGGGTAACTTTAACAAACGAAAGACTTTTGTGATAACAACTTCGTCTTTGAAGAAAGAAATTGGAGAAGATAGTAGAAGATAGATTTTCCATGTAAAAACGAATATCCTACCAAATGCAATCTACAGGTTCAATGAAGTCCTCATAAAAATTCTAACATAATTATTTATATGCCAATACTCTACTTCATATGAAAAAAACAACAACACAAAACCTTAGGATAGCTAAAACAATCCTGTACAATTAAAAAACTGATGTTATCACCATTCTTGACTTCAAAATGTACTACACAGCTATTAAAAAAAACAAAAAAGCAATAGCAACAACAACACAAACCATGGTATTGGCATAAAAACAGACAGATTGATCAATGGAATAAAGTTGAAGACCAAGATGTAAACCACACACCTATGGACACCTGAGTTTGGTAAAGTAGCTAGAAATACACAATGGAAAAAAGAAACATCTTTAACAAACGGTGTTGATCTAACTTGATGTCAGCAAGATGAAAAATGAAAATAGATCTATATCTATCATTGTGTACAAAACTCAAGTCCAAGTGAATCAAAGATTTCAACATAAAATCAGATACACTGTACTTGTTATACAAGAAAGTGAGGAATAGCCTTGAAATCATTGGCATAGGAGACAACTTCCTGAACACAATACCAATAGTACAGGCCCTAAAACCAACAATCATTAAATGGGACCTCATGAAACTGAAGAGCTTCTTTAAGGCAAAGGACTCTGTCAATAGGACAAAATGGCAGCCTACAGAATGGGAAAATATTTCATGAACTCCACATTCAATAGAAGGCTAATATCCAAAATATATAAAGAACTCATTAAACCAGACACAAGCAAACCAATAATCCAATTTACAAATTTGGCTACAGATCTAAATAGAGAATTCCCATTAGAGGAATCTCAAATGGCCAAGAAACACTTAAAGAAGTGTTCAACATCTTTAGCTATCAGGCAAATGCAAATCAAAACAACTCTGAGATTCCATCTTGCAAATATCAGAATGGCTAAGACAAAAACAAAAACAAAAACCAAACAAACAAATGCGAGTGATAACTCATGCTGGAGAAGATGTAGAGAAAGGGGAACTTTCCTCTATTGCTTGTGGGAATGCAAACTTGTACAGCCACTATGGAAATCAATATGTTGGTTCCTCAGAAAATTCAGAATTGAGCTACCTCAAGACACAGCTGTATCACTCTTAGGTAAATACCCAAAAGATGCTCCATCCTACCACAAGGACACTTGCTCAGCTATGTACATAGCAGCTTTATTCATAATATCCAGAAATCGGAAACAACCTAGATGTCCCTGAACTGAAATCGGATAAAGAAAATGTGCTACATTTACACAATGGGAGTACTTTTCAAATGACATTAAAAATGACTTCATGAAATTTGCAGGCAAATAAATGCAGCTAGAAATAATCATCCTGAGTGAGGTGACCCAGAACCAGAAAGACAAATACGGTTGTATTCACTTATGGACATCAGCTATTAAGTAATGGATAAGCAAACCACAATCCACACACCCGGAGAGGCTAAGTAACAAGGAACTCTCAAGGGGAGACACATATATCTCTCTAGTAAGGGGAATAGAATAGATTATTGTGGGTAGTTGTGGGCAGATGGGGAGAGGAACAGGAGGGATCAGGCAGGTGGTAGGAGAGATGGAGGGAGAGAGTACTAGGAGAGATGACTGGAATGGGGGGGATTTGTAGGGCAATGTCAAAACCTAGTGCAGTGGAAACTCCCTGGAATCTCCAAGAGTGACATTAGTGAAGATTCCTCATAATGGGAGATATGGATCCTGAAGTGGCCATGTTCTATAACCAAGCAAGGTTTCTAGCAGTAGAACTGGGAAACCAACAAAGGCACAAAACCTTTGATCTACAATTGGTCCTGTCTGCAAGACATGCTGGGGTAATAGTGGCACAGAACTTGTGGGAATGGCCAAGTAATGACTGGCCCAACTTGAGGTTCACAACTCCAGAGGGAGCCCGTGTCTGACACTGTCTCAATGGCCAGAGCCCAGAAGCTGGACATCCCAAAGACACAGAATAGAACCAAACATGACTGGGAAAAACCCTCAATGAAATGATTGCTAATGGTATTCTGCTATACTCATAGATTGGTGCCTAGTCCAGTTGTCATCAGAGAGATGTCATCCAGCAACTTATGGGAACAGATGCAGAGACCCACAGACAAATGCTGGGAGGAGCCAGTGGAACCCTGCAGAAATGGTGGTGGTGGTGGGGATTTTGGGAGCCAGAGGGATCAAGGTTACCACGAGAACACAGCCCACAGAATTCACTACATAGGGCTCAAAGGGTCTCACAGAGACTGAAGCAACAATCACAGAGCCTATTTGGGCCTAAGCTAGGTTCTATGCATATATGGTATTGTTGTATAGCTGCATGTTCTAGTGAGACTCCTAATAGTGGGAGTGAGGGATGTCTCTGTTCCCTTTGCCTGTTTCTCAAACCCCTTTCCTCTTTTTTCATCCTTGATATGAGGGTTTGTACAGCATGATATTTTGTGTTTGGTTGGTATCCTTTGGAGGCCTGCTCTTTTATTTTGAAGGGAAATAGAGGAGGAATGGATCTGGGGGGAGGAAGAGGAGGGTGGGCGATGACTGGGAGGAGTGGCAGGAGGGTAAACAAGTAAGGTTGTAATGTATGAGAGAAGAAGAAAGGAAAAATAATAAGAAATATCCAAAAAAGAAAACACTAGAAGACAATTTTGGATTAAGATATAATGGTGAAAATAAATGCAGGTAAGTCAATCCCTTCCTAGGACAAGAGAAACTGCTAGGGGAAAAGAGCTCATGCCTGGATTCTTGCACAACCTGTGTGTCAAGCTGGGAACCTAAATTTATTCTTATAGTGCTCTTGGATTTGGTCTTCACATGACTGCCTATGGGTTGCCCTGTGTCTTAGTCTATTAAGTTCCAAGCTTGATACTGCATTTACTGCCAATCAATGTCTAGAGTTCACTGAGGAGCTAATGGATGTTGATCTGTTTGGCTCTCAGTTCCTCAGACTTCTCAGCCATTGGATCAGGTATGTTTAGTCAGGTATTCACTATGGCAGAGTTTTCACTGAGGGTAAGGAGTCCCCTGGAAGTTGAAATAGACTTCTAACCATCAGCCTGTTCTTCAGCAGTGATTACTATCCCTGGGCTTGACTCTAGTACTGGTATGGGAAATTAGGTTAGTTTTGGAGTGCAGCCAGGTGTCTGTGGAGTTCCACTTCTGTTCTCCTCTAAGATAGACAAACTCTGGACAATGAGGTGGGGATGAGGCTCCGCTGCTGAAGTGTTTGCCTAGCATGGTCCAGGTCTTGGGTTGGAGCCTCAGCACCACATGAGTCTGACATGGTGGTACAAACCTGTAATACTAGGACTATGGTGGTGGGGTCAGGAGGAGTAGAAGTTCAATGTCATCCTTTCATATATAGGGAGTTTAAGGCCAGCTTGGGCTAGAAATCCCATCTCAATAAAACATGATAGAACAAAATGACAATAATAGGACTAGTGAGTTCCTTGGCGCTCAATGCCTTCCAAACAGGATGAAGAAAGGGCAGTGGTCATTGGATTCTGTGAAGCTCTATGCTAAAGTCGAGGGATAGGAGGTAGGGAAAGGAAAGAAGGGATGAGTATAAGGCTTGAGAAGAGATGTTATTCCAGGCAGAGTTCCCCATAGTCAGGAGATGAAGCAGAACAAATGGACTGTACTTTGTACACAGTCTTAGTCATGGTTTTGTGCATTTTTTGCCTTCCCATAGAGTAGCAGTTCTACTTTGAAACTCTCAGTCTAGTGTCAGCAGATTTTCCAGTGTTCCGAGCCTCCTGATTTTAAACTGTTTAAGGCAAAACCATCAGCTGATCCAGCGGAAAAACAGGTTAAAAAAGTACAAAAACCTCTGAGACAGTTAAAGATAAAAACTGAGTTTGAGGTGAGAAGCAAGATGAAAATGGAGCGAGAAGATGGATTTTTTCCTTTTGGGAATACCAGTGGGATCTAAGTGCCTGTGCCCCATTTTCAGTTTCTTAGATTCATGGCCCCACATGAGTTCCTTCTGTGGGCTGTCACAGAGATAGGACGCATGGCCCCTTTATGTCCCCCGTGTGTTAGCTACTTCTCACATCACTGTGACCTAATAACTGACAAGTAAGTCAGGGGTGCTTACTTCTGCTTATGGCTTGAGCAAGCAGCACACAACAGTGTGAAAGCCACAGCAGCAGTGTGCAGCAACTGGGTCACATCTCTGCTGACCAGCAGCACAGAAAGGGACAGACCAGAGCTCTGCTGGCTCTCTACCACCCCCTTGTATCCTCTCTATGGTCTGAGCCCACCAGAGGGTGACATGCATATTTGAGGCAGAGCTTCCTCCTTATGAGTCCTCTGCATATGTCCTCCCAAGACATGAGCAAAGAATGTATTGGTGATGCTCTAGGCATTTGGAAAGCCAATCAAACTGACAATGAAAATCAACTATCATACCATCCTACAGAATATCTTAGCTAAGGAGATCAACTTCAGCCTCACTGTGCTTAACTATCAGTGGACTTAGCTCTATAGTTGCATCAAAAAGTAATTTTAATTCTAATAAAAAATAAAAATAGGGAGCTGGAGAGATGGCTCAGAGGTTAAGAGCTCTGACTGCTCTTCCAGGGGTCCTGAGTTCAATTCCCAGCAACCACATGGTGGCTTACAACCATCTGCAATTCAATCTTGTGCCCTCTTATGGCACGTAGGCAGAATACTGTATATGTAATAAATAAATAAATCTTAAAAAAATAAAAATAGAGCTTTACATATAGAATTGCTCCATAGTTGGCAGAAATTCAAAAGAAACCCAAATATTTGAACAAGGAATTTTGAACATTGTGGAGAGTTTATTTGGGCAAAGTCCTTTCTTAGCTGCTCCATGAAAACACTTCTTGAACTATTTCAGGCTTTTCTTTGCCTTTTCTCAGCATAAGCACTTTGGTCTTGGACCCTTGAAGGCTGTGTGTGTGCATCTGATGGCTTTCTGAGACAGGCAGAATGATGTCATGGCAGAGAAGTAAGCCAGAGCCTGATTTGTGCTGAAATCAACTGGTCTTATGTTAAACTGGCTTTCCAACTTGAGCAGCTCACGTGACCTCTCTGGCCATGATTTTATTAAGATGGAATAATGGCATTCATTATGAAAATGGCCTTCCTCAGTGTGTTCATTTTTGAAGTGTAGAATACTGACTTTCATCTAAGTCACCTTCAATTTTAAACCCTGTCACCTAACACTTAAGTATTTCTTACTCTCATGTCTTAGTTAGGGTTTCTATTACTGCAAGGAACCATGACTACAGCAACTCTTATAAAGGGAAACATTTAATTGGGATGGCTTACAGTTTCAGAGGTTTAGTCCTTTATCATCACTGTGGGACATGGCAGCATGCAGGCAGTCATGGTGAAGTAGCAGAGTTCTACATCTTGATCCCCAGCCAGTAGAAGGAGGCTGCCTCCTAGGCCTAACTTAAGCCTATATGAAACCTCAACACATATCTTCACAGAGACATACTTACTCCTAGAAGGCCACACCTACTCCACCAAGGCCACACCTAACAGTGCTACTCATTATGGACCAAGCGTTCAAACACAAGTGTTTATGGGGGCCATACCTATTCAAACCACCACACTCTCAGTCAATGTCAGAATCAGAAATATGAGATTTGCAAAGTATTCTCCTCGTCCAGTACTGAAACAGCTCAGACCCACAGAAGTAGGCAGAAAGGGCCAATTTAATACCCTTCACACAGGCTCAGATTGCCTGGTTACCAGGGCATGGCCATATCAATTCTAGCTCTACTCACAAGCGTCAGATGTCTGATCACAGCCTAAATTTAGGTAACAGTCTAGTGGTCTTTTAGTCAACTTTAAAATCAAGAAAACTTTTAAGTGCAAAAAAAGTCACTATGTTTTACAGTCTGGTGGGGGAAACAAAACAGTTGAAGCTCATGTGTCCCTCAAGTGCAGCCCTCCCTGGGTGCTAGTACTGCCCAGGCTGGGTGCAGGGCCTGCTCTCTGATGCGGAAGCTGGTGAGGGCCAGGACCTGCCTTTCCACTCTCATGACCCCCAGATCAGTTTTTCCTGCCTGCAGTAGGTGGCAAGGTAAGTGGGAAGGAGCAATGTGGTGTCTCTCCCTCACCCATGCCACCACCACATGACAGAATATGGGGCTAGCTCTCCCACCCTTGAATGGCCTCAGCAGAGCCCCAGGAATTGGTCCAGATCCAGGTCATCCACACTGTATTCAGCAGAGGTCATGTCTGCAGTAAGACCATGGACCTAGATATGGCCCAGCTACAGTTCAGGCCCTTATAATGCCCTGGCACTGGGTGGCAGCCCTGTCTGTATGGGCCTGGAAGGAACATAGCCTTTGGGCACCAAGAAGGAAGGCCACAGATGGAGGCCCAGAACCTGGACATCACTGTGGCCTTTGGTGGCAACACGGGCCACAGACATCAGCACATACTCAGGCTGTGGTAGAACCACAGACCCAGACATGGTCCTTGGCAACAGCCTGGGCTGGATGTCCTCATGGCCCTGGTTGGCATTGCAGGTCTCCCAGATTGGCATGGCCCCAGTGGCGGCATGGCTCCTAAATGCCAGTATGACTCCAGGTGGCAGCCTACACCCTGGTATCCTCTCAGCTATCAATGGTTACAGGAGCCATGGACGTAGTCCATGGCTGCAGTAGGGCCATGGACTCAGACATGGCCTATGACAGCAATTCTGAACCAACAACACCACAGCCTCATGTGGCAGTATGGGCCACCTAGGTGTTTATGGCTCTGGAGGCAGGTTGGCCATGTAAGGCAAGCATGGCTTCATTCCTGCTGTCATTTAAATCATTTTCAAATTATGAGGATGATAATCAAGTAAATATTCAATAGTTTAACTTGTCCTGTTATGGTAGCTTCGGACTTCTTGCTTAAATCTACAGGAAACAGATATGTTCATTTTTGTGTTTTACTCTTTTATTTTAATGAGGTATAAGCCAGAGTCTTTTTTATATATAAATGTTTTATAGCTATATTATAACTGCACAGATTTGGAGACACAATATGATAATTTTATGTGTACACAGAAAGTGTTGTGACCTCAGGAGAGCACTTAGCACTTTCCTCTTGGTTTGGCATTCTGTGTTGGCTGCAGTGGGGCCATTCAAAGTCATTGTGAACTATAGTATTTCAGAAGTTGGAATCTTACATCATGAAATGTCAAAGTTACAATTATCTTGTCACATTTAAGTGGAAGGAAGATGTCATTGTCACCCATATCTCAGCACAGATGTATGGTCTCTGCTGAAGTAATTCACAGGAGTGAGTACAGAGGACAGGGGCTTATTACAGACAGGCACAGATGAGGACAGAACACTCTACATATCCTCTAGGTGAGCACTATACTATCCTCTACAACTCCTGGAACAAGCAGTTTAACTTGGGACTTTATCCTGCCCAGGTTGTTGACTGGCCAGCTTAGGTTGCTTCTTACAGGTGGAATCAATGGTGTCTCTTTGCTCTTTATCAAAACCCTCCTTTTATATAGGGAACCAAGAGCCAATAATGACTGTCCAATCAGTTCATGGTGTCAGGTCTCCTTCTACGGGCAGAGGAAGACTCAGGTCCCATTCTTCCGAGCAGTAATTAAACTCCTGCTGTTCCCATCATTTGTTTTATAAGTTACTATCTATGATGGAGGTATGTCCTCCAAGCCTGATCATGTTTAACTGCTACCGATACAGGACCCAGTTGTACTTAAGGGGAAAGGATTATGGGACATAGGCTAGGTCTGGTGGGGAACATTTTGGAGTTTCTTCACAACCCATCGATGAAAAGTGTCAGTAAATTTTGAGCTCTGATTAAATAACAGAGAAAGCACTGCATCCAAGCGATGGAAAACTGTATTGTGCCAGCACACACTGCCTGTCTCTGTGGACTTGCTTCTGTGTGTAAAATAGATAAACAAGACCAGAGTGCACCGGAGGTCCCTGACACCATGGCTGCAGAGTGACTCAGCTATAAAATAGCATTTGCTACTGTTAGTTATAAGATGATTTTTTAAAAAATTCCATTTCTCTCTTTATTGTGTACGTGGATGTGTGCAGATACGCACATGCCACAGTGTTGCACATTGAAGTCAGAGGCAACTTGAGAAAGCCCGTTCTCTCCTTCCACTGTGTAGACCTTGGGGACTGGACTCAAGGTGCCAGGCATGGTGACAAGCTCCGTTACCTACTGAGCCACCTCACCAGCCCGAAAAGGGTTTCAAGATTCATCTACTTTGAGATAGTCTTATTCCCAAAAGGGATTAAAAATAGTCACAGTGCTCTGAGATATATAGTTTATCATATTCTTGTTCCTACCATCACACCCTCCATTTCCCATTTTCCTTTTAGTCAATGAATTTACTTTTAAGATTTATTTTTATTTTATGTGTATTGGTGTTCCACCTGAATGTGTGTCTGAGTGAGGGTGTTAGGTCCCCTAGAACTGCAGTTACAGACAGCTGTGAGCTTCCATGGGGGTGCTAGGAATTGAAACCAGGTCCTTTGGAAGAACATCCAGTGCTTTTAACTGCTGAGCCATCTTTCCATTCCACCCCTTTCTTCTGTAGACAATTTCACTTCTACTTTCATTTAACATATACATATATGTTTTTTTTTGGAGGGATGTTATTTTGAGACATGGTATCTCTGTGTAGCCCTGACTGTCCATGAACTCATAGTAACCAGACTGGCCTTGAACTCACAGAAATCTTCCTGCCTCTCCAAATGCTGGGATTAAAGGTGTGTGCCGCCACCACCTGTCTTGATTTAGTGTGTGTGTGTGTGTGTGTGTGTGTGTGTGTGTGTGTGTGTGTGTGTGTGTGGTGTTATATAAAATCTAGAGACCACAATGAGAAAAAACTAATGAATCTCTCTTCTTTTTTTTGTAACAAATTAACAAAAACAGAATTCAGAACAATGGGAACTAGCTTTGATGGGCTATTGCCAAGGGTCTCAGAACACTAAGAAGATGTGTGCCAGAGAGTAGAATGGGCAACAAAACCTGTTAAATTATTTCTGCTTTACTCAGGAAAAACGAGCCACTGTGTGGATAGAGATAGTTCTGTCCAGACTAGGTGTAGAGTTTGAGCCCCAGGGAGATGGAAGAGGTTGGGCCTAGACAGAATCATGGGGAATTCTCTGGAAAGCATCAAAGGTTCCACTGTGCATGAGCTGGAAAAGCAGCAAGGTTGAGAGGCCCACTCCACATCCATGCATCTTAAACTGGGAAGCTCTGGGGTTCATCACACACACAGGGAGCCACTTACACAGTGGTATTAGCCAGTGGAGTGAAGTCAAAAGCTAAACCCCCTCTAGAGGACATCAGAACACATTCTCTTTGGACAAATCCTTAAACTTTGAGCCAGAAGGGAAGAATACATGAAAATAACTTCTAAGTGTCCAAAATAACTTCTACACTGCTTTTAAAGATCACTGGCTCTTTTATAAATGCCTATTTTTGGCTTGACCTTTTCAGAAAAGTCACACTGACCTTCTCACCATGCCAGCTAAAGCTCTTACATCCAGAATTTTAGGGTTAGTTCATTCTCCTCCTTATATCTTCCATTTGAACTTCATGAGAAGGACTTTCTCTCTATCCTTGCTAGACAGCCCTGTTTATGACAGAGATAACCCACAGGGCACAGGGCATCCTGTTTTATTGTGTTTTACTGTTGCATGCACAGGATATCAGAGAAACCAAGTGAAGGCTGGAGAGATGGAAAAATAAAGTATTTTAGCAACTCCTGAGCACTAGGACCCAAGTTCAGTGTCCAGAACCCATGAATGAAGCTTTGAGGTGTGTGCTTGTGAACCCTGTTCTGGGGAGACAGAGGCAGGCAAAGATCTAAAGCTCACAGGTCAGCCAGTTTGGCCTAATGGGTGAACTCCAGGCCATCAGAAGACCGTCTTAAAAATAAAGTGGATGGCCTTTCTGTTCTGACAAATGACATCCAAGTTTGTCAGCTACATGTACACACACACACACACACACACACACACACACACACACACACACACACAGAGAGAGAGAGAGAGAGAGAGAGAGGAGAGAGAGAGAGAGAGAGAGAGAGAGAGAAACACAAGTGCCCAGAATCTGGTGAAATCAGAATTGTGAATAAGAAAAAGTACAAGCCTTTCTCACCTATTGAAAGCTTTATGACTGAAGTATCTATGAAGAAGGACTAACAAGAGGGTAGCATACATGTATCTAATATATGTTGTGAATGACAGCCACACTTCCAGAAAGGGAGACTCAGGGAAACCTTTGTACTGTTATATTAAATGTGACACATAGCTGGACAGTCAAAAGGTCTATGAACAATAAACTGGGGGTAACTTAACAAGACTGTGTGCTCAAGATGATCTTCTTGTTGTTCTTCAGAGGTGAGGACATCATTTCCCTTCCCCACAGAAGGTTGTCTCTGGAAGCACATTAATGTCCCCTACATTGTGCAATGTTAGCAGGTTTTATGGTCTGCTTTGATCTTCCAGCTTTTGGTTTCCCAAATGTCAGTATATCGTATTTGGGGTCATGTCATGTCCTGACCACCTCAGACCTATGTCTTATTAAATGTCAGTGTATCGTATTTGGGGTGATGTCATGCCCTGACCACCTTCAGACCTTATATCTAATCTCAGCAAGGGAATGGATGGCAGAGGCAGGCATGTTTTCACTTACTCAGGAATACATCTTTCCGGGAAGAGACGATGAACACATGGAAGATACGATAGCCATGAAAAATTTTGTCTGGCTTTCTCTCTTGTGACAGGTATGACTGAATATTTCCTGGTTGATACTATGATTTCCTTTTGGAGAATCCCCTTCAATGAAGGGCATTTAGAGAGAGCCTCTTTCTCATCATACTTATTGGTTCTCAGGTGCCAGCAGGTCAAAATAATCACTATATCAATATCTTGTCATGCATGCACACTCTGCACCAAGGACACTCCTGTGTTCAAATCTGAACTCCTTTCTGTAAGATTCCCTTTTCTTTTCTTTACCTTCTTTTAGTACTGCCACTTGACTTGAAATGGTGCATCTTTAACTCTTTTCTTTGAATATTTACCTTTTATTATTAGCATGTGTGAGTGCATGTTTAAGTATGTGTATATAGTTTTTGTGCACAGGAGTACAGGTGCCCTTGGAGGATAGAAGAGCATATAAACATTAGGTAAAGTTACAGACATTTGGGAGCTGTCTGCATGGGCTCTGAAAGTGAACTTAGGTCCTCTGCAAGAGCAGTGTATACTCTTAATGCTGAGCCATCTCTCTAACTCAGACACTGTCAAATTTGAAGCTTAACAGTGATTCTGAGCCTTGTTTAGGCATTAGAACAAAATTATCCTGTGTAGCTGACCTGCTGTGCCTCCCTCTGTTCCTGACCACCTGTGCCCCCCTGTGTGGCTGACTACCTGTGTCTCCTTTAGTGGCTGACCACCCATATCTCCCTTTGTGGCTGACCTCCTGTGTCTCCCTCTGTGGCTGACCATCCATGCCTGGCGTCCAGACCTCTACTTAGTCTGACTCTGCACAGACAGTATCTTTCCCAAATTACCAGCCAGCACTTGGCAGCCCCTAGGTAAGAGTTAGCTGGCTTGAAGTTCATTGATGATGAATGTCTTCCTCATAATCAGCTTTGGATTCCACTTTCCATGTCCCTAGCAAGCACACTAAATTTAAGGAAGACGAACATCACACTAGCCCCTTCTTAGGATTTAAAGTATCATGTGAAGGATGGAAGAATAACCATAATTATGCCCCCACCTAACATCTGAGAAGACACAGTGGGCCATGGTAGCACACATCTGTAACTATAACATGTAGGATACAGAGGCAGGAGAATTAGGAGTTCAAGATGATACGTAGCTACATAATAAGTTTGAGGCCATCCTAGCCACATGAGACACCAT
The DNA here is from genome assembly GCF_003668045.3 of Cricetulus griseus. NCBI lineage: Eukaryota > Metazoa > Chordata > Mammalia > Rodentia > Cricetidae > Cricetulus > Cricetulus griseus. The sequence continues at coordinate 123,589,161 of NC_048597.1, forward strand.
TTCAAAAACACAGGCTACAATACCAGCCTGCCAGCAAGCTATGTCTACTGGTGCAATAATGATGTGTTTATTCCAGGGATAACCAACTGTATTGTGGTTAGATTTTGGGCCTGCTTTTTGGCTAGAAGTCACAAGCCCTAGGAGGAACTATACTGCTACTTTGCTAAATCAGATATTTAGTTAAACTGCCTTCTAAACATTTATGTTTGTACCCACAGACCTGCATAGGTCTTTGGCAGTGGGCAGTGGTCAAAATGAAGGAACCAGCTTCCCTTTCAGCAGCCATAATGGTCAAACATGTGCTTCTATGACCTTGCCCTAGACACTAGAAAGTCAGATTCCTATCTTGTGACAAGGAACCAATCAGAAGTTAGCTGGTGGCGCTATGCTTTACCTCTGGGTGTGCTTTACAGACAAGCGCACATCAATGATGTAGAGAGCATAGCAACCACCCTGGGAGGGCCTATGGGCCATAACAACCAGTTGACTAATCAATACAGGGCAAGCTCTCCAAGCCTGGAGGCACACTAATCATAAGCCTGTGCGTACCCCTAGACACTCCCCTTTCGCTGCCCTATAAGATCTTTTGGGAGACCCTAGGAGCCGTCTTTTCTAGCTGTCTGCCATGGCGGGTGGGTGAAAGACCCGAGCTAACATGGAGTTAGCTCGTTAAATTACAATAAAGCCTCGTGCAGTTTGCAGCAAGCTCTCGAATCCGCCTGGTGATTGGGGTGACTGCGAACGTGGTCTGGGACCCCGGATACTTGAGTTTTCGGGGGTCTAACAAAAGCAGGGATGCATGACTTGTTTAACTGCAGAGAATACATGGATATTGAATGCTCAGCTCTAAAAGGAACATGTTCATCATCCCCTAAGGAGGTAGTGGGCACATTGTAAGAGCCAGAGGATGGGAATGAGTGATGCGGGATGCTAATCATCCCATTTAGTACACTGATACTAAATCATCAAAAATTAAAATTATGCATATGTTGGTAGGTGAGAAACTATTTTTCTTTCATTGAAAATAGATTTTTTTCATATAATATATCCTGATTATGAGTTTCCCCTCCTTATACTCCCCCTAGTTCCTCCCCTCATTCCCTCCCATCCAGATCTACCTACTTTCTGGTTCTCAATAGAAAACAGACTTCTAAGGGACAATAATAAAGCAAAGTAAGATAAAACACATTGGAATTGGACAAAACAAACACAGAAGTGCCGAAGAAAGGTGAAAGAAATTGATAAGGATACAGAGTCTCACGGATTCTCACACTCAGGAGTCTCATAAGAACACTAAACCAGAATCCATAGTATGTACACAAAGGACCTGCTGGATAAACAAAGAGAAAAATTAAAAACATGAAAATATTTTTAAAAGCCCTGACACAACATTCTGAGGCAATGAACCTACAAAGATGCTGTTGATTTTTTCATTGGCCATCGACTGCTGGGCATGCAGCCTTCCCTTAAGAGTGTTTGTTTCCCCCAGTGAGACTCCCTTGGAGGAAACTAAACTTTCATCAGCATGCAGTTATCAGTTGGAGATAGCTTCTGGGTTAGGGATGGGAGTATGTCCACTTTTTTCAGCTCTAAGACCCACCTGATACAGGCACATACAGGCCATGTGCATGCTGAATCAGTCTTTGTGAGTTTATATGTATGTCACTCAAGTTGATTTAGGGCCCATAACCTCTGTCTGTTGGACTCTTTCTGCCTCCTCTTCTACAGGGTTCTCTAAAGGCCAAGCAGAAGGATTTAATGGAGACATCCCATTTAGAGCTGAGTGTCTCAAGGCCTCTTACTCACTGCATATTTTCTGGCTGTCAGTCTCTGCATTTGTTCCCATCTGCTGCAGGAGGAAACTTCTCTGATGATGGGTGAACAAGGAACTGATTTATGTGTGTAGCAGAATGTCATTGTAATCATTTTATTGCTATGTTCCTTTAGTAGAATTGTAGAATTTGGTTTTACCTTATGTTCCTGGGCTATCTAGTCTCAGGTTCTTGGTCACCAATTCAGGGTCTGGCATTATTTGATATTTTGTTTGTGTTCTGACAAATATAGCTTGTCTGGACATCAAAGGGTGGAGCTAGCCAAGAGTTAGTCATGGAGGTCTGGAGGTCTGTACAGACAGGAGACAGGAAGTGATAAGGCTGGACAGAGTGAGGAAGTGATAAGTTAGGTGGAGAAAGGATCTCAACTTGTTTGGTCAAAGAGTTCAGAGCAGTAAGAAGTCTCTGGTGGCTGCTGCTCTTTTTCTCTGACTTTCAGCTTTTACACTGACTCTGTTTTTATTGATTAATATTAATAGTCAAGTATGGGTTCCATCTCAAGGAGTGGGCCTTGTGTCAGATCAGATATTTTTTGGTTACTCCCACTTTGCGCCACCATTGCATTAGCATACCTTGCAGGCAGGACACCAGTGTAGATCAAAGGGTTTATAGCTACATTGGTGTTCACATTTCTCTTTTGGTAGCATGCTATCTTCTAGTACTAAGAACACTAGCCTGTAGGGGTGAAGGCTCTAGGTAGGCAACAGCTTGCCTTCTCCATGTTCTATGAGTTTTGTAGGTGCTGTCTTCAGCAATGGGGCTATGCTGGCAGTTTGTAAACAGCAACTTGTAGCCTTGACAACAGCTTGGGTTGTTTGGGGGTTTCCTTGGGACCCTTTTGGTGAACAACTCAATCAGATAGAATGCATTCTGGTGTTTGAAGCTTTTTTTGGTGACAACAAATGTCCAGTTATGTCTGGACTATGTCTCCCCTGTTATTTGGTAACTTCTGACTTCATTTACACACACACACACACACACACACACACACACACACACACACACACACACGGAAGCATCTATTATATTAGGCTTCTGCACTAACCCTCAAATGGCTCTTAATTTTAGCTGTCTTTCCTTGTATTCCTTCCCTTATCCCTCTCTTCCTTCCCTGCTTGATCCTCCCATTCTAGCCCCATCCATCCATCCATCTATCCATCCATAAATATCTCTTCTATTTACCGTTTCTGGGATGATCTATCAGTTACCTCTGGTCTCTTATTCTCTACCTAAATTCTATTTCTTCCCACATTGTAGCTTGCTTTTTTTGTCTAAAAGACAATTCTCTGTACACATTTTACTTACAGTTTTGTATAATGTCTTAATATGAATGGGACCAATTTTCTACTTGAGCCATTTGTAACCAAAGCAAAATAACCTAAGTAATACAAAGTGTTAAAGTACAGCATAAAGATACAAAAGCAGACATACTAATCCTAGGTAGGAATGTAATTATGGTATTACATTTTTATAGTTCACAATTATGCTTAGGGATAACACAGACATAGATCACTGATTTGAATGAAAGGCATAAATTTGTAGCAATGCTTTGTAGTTACAAAAACCCAAAGTTACCAAAGAATGCACAAATTTAATGTTTATTCCACCTTTTTTGTCATATTCCTGGATCCTTCACCAATGTTACATGAGGAAAAAAGCAAAAACAAAGCAAATGAAAAACTGAAATCAGAATCACTAATGTTATCAAGGAGGGAAGCAAATAAATTAAACTCTAGCAGCCATCAGCAAGAGGACAGCAAGGAGAATGTTGGGAAAGGAAATAAGGTTGCTAGAAAACTGTTCTCAGACTCTCACCAGCAAAACACAACATGCTCCTGCATGGAGTGGAACAGAAACAGGTCTTTTCCTGCAACAGAAATGCAAGTTCTTTTTTGAATACTGTGGAAAGGCAAATGTGTGTATCATGGTAATTCTAACCAGCTGTTACAGTGTGGGCCAGGAACACATCTGCATGTTCTGTGGTGACAGATACTGTAATTCTTTGATTGGGATAGTGGACACACTAGCAAAATTGGGGGATGGGTGAAGAAATGAACACAGAGGTACAAGACAAAGGCGAAAGAGACTTCTCTTATATCTTAGCAACATTTAAATGGAATCAAACTTCAGTGTAGTCCACTTTGCTTGGATGAAGCTTTGGTTCAGCTCCCAGTCTCGATTGCATGACACAGTCTCCTGTGAGAATCCTCAGGTGTCTTCTTAAACAACAAACCTATTTTTGGTGGTGGAGCCACTCTTCGTAGCTGTGTTTGCATGGGACAGATAACCAATCACTATTTTTGGAGGAAGTCCTAACCTTTCCTTGTATTCCCTCCCTATGTATGGACTGCGTCTCACATTCAGTCATCCATATTGCCATCTTATCACCTTTAGCTCTAACATCATCACTGCAGTCATCAAAAGTTTCTCCAATAAGGCACAGCAGTGTCTCTAGCCAAAAGTGATTGAGGTCACTTCATCTCTGCTGTTTGTTCAATGTAATTAGCCATCATCCTCCCCATTCGTTCTTCTCCTCTTCCCACATAGGTTCAGTACTATCCTTAAAAAGTGAGTAGTCTCAGCCAGGCATTAAATTACTAGATAACTGGATATGGTTGTATAAAGCCTAAAAGTCTTCAACATTATCAAACTTAGAGACCAATCGAAGGTTTGCTTGCCAAGTTTTCCTTTTATCATTTTTAAAAAACCAGAGTGCCCACCTGTAGAGGGTGTTTCATATAGTGCTCTGGGCTGGCAACCTACTGATTAGATGCTGTTTTTTTCCTCTTCGGAAGGTGGGGGATTAGCAGTAGGGGTGGTTTCCGGTTCCACAGTCACCATCTTAGATCGATCTGATCGAACAACCTGTAGCTTGCTTTTTAATGATTTCACAGCTAATATCTATACAGAAGCAAATATATACAACAATAGTCTTTCATGGTCTGGAATACCTATTTCAGGTTCATTTTTCCTACCCTCATCCATTTATCTGAAAAGAAATTTCATAATTTCTTTTAAAAAACAGTTGAATATATTCCATTATGTAAATGTCACATTTTCTAAATCTATTATCTATTGAGGGGCATCTAGGTTGTTTCCAACTTCTGGCTATTATAAATAGAGTGGCAATGAATATCCATGGAAGGAAGAAGCATGTTTTGGGTATAGACAAAGAGTAGTATACCTCAATCTTGAGGCAGATTGGTTCTCATCTTCATGAGAAACCGATTTCTCTAGTGGCTGTATAACTTTGAAGTCCAAACAGGACTGGATGAGTGTTCTCCTTGCTCTATATCCTCACCAGCATAACTGTGATTTGATTTATTGATTTTAGCCATTCTGACAGGTGTAATATGAAATCTAAAAGTAGTTTTGATTTGCATTTCCCTGGTGACCAAACATGTTGAACATTTTTTTTTTTACATTTGTTTTCAGCCATTTGAGTTTCCTCCTTTGAGAATTCTCTGGTTAGATTTATATTCTACTTTTAAATTAGGTTATTTATCTTTTTGAGAGCCAGTTTTTATGCATTCTTTATATATTTTGGATATTAATCCTCTATTGCATATGGAGTTGGTAGTAATCTTTTCCCATTCTGTAGACTGCCTTTTTGTCTGAATGACAGTGTCCTTTGCATCACAGAAGATTCTCTGTTTCATGAGGTCCCATTCATTGATTATTGATCTTAGCACCTGTTTTATTGGTATTCAGTTCAGGAAGTTGTCTCCTGTGCCAATGAGTTCAAGGCGATTCCTCAATTTCTCTTCTATCAGGCTTAGTTTATGTTAATCTATGTTGTGGTTTTTGATCCTCTGGTCTCAAAAACAGGCATATAAACAAAAAATAATAGTTAACCAATCAACCAACCAACCAAAACCCTAAAAATAAAGACAAAATGCAACAACAAAGCAAATAGTCAAATGGCAGATCTAACACTCAAGTGTAGAGCTAATAAACTCCACAAATAAAGTTTCTTTTTTCTCAAGTTGTACAGAACGTTAATAGTTGTTATTATGTTCTTAAACTATTTTGTTAAAGGAATATATTTTGTAGGTCAGATAGTGGACAAGATGGAATTCATTTCATAACTATTTTGTTATGTTATGCGTAGTCTATAGCCATAGATAATGTCTACCTTACATTTTAACTAAATGAGTGAAACAAAAATGTGTTTTAGAAAAAACTAAATGAAGATATTGGAGCCAGTGTTTTCAGTCAGTGGAAAAGATATTATACTTGCCCATCATGCACGATGCCATGGTTCAATTTCCATCCAACACTTTTCTCCCAAACAGTGAAACAAATAACCCAAATGAAAGTAGTGAGAAAAACAAAACAAAAAACCACAAAAAACCTAAACAAAGCACATTAAACACTAAGTAGAGGAATAATTACCTAAATATTACTTATGAAATAAGTTCTTTTTTCATATTAAATTCTATATTTGGATGTTATGGGAGCTTCTCTTTCCTGCCTATTCCCATTGCTCTTGGGCCCCAGATAAACACACAGATGCTATATTAATGATAAAACTGTTGGATGGTAGCTTGGACTTCTTATTGGCTAGCTCTGCTTTAATTATTAACCCATTACTATTAATCTATGTATTTCTACATGGCCTTATCTTACTGGAGAAGATCTGCCTGGCGTGTCCTACTATCCTGGGCTCCACATGGCTACTCCTGTCTGCCAACACGTCCCAGAATTCTATTCCTCTGGTAGCCCTACCTATAGTTCCTGGCCACTAGCCAAATACTGTTTTATTCATTAACCAATAAGAGAAAGATATGTACAGAAAGACAACCCCCCTTCATTCGGAAGTTGTCAAAAAGTCTTTTTTTTTTTTCTGTCAGTAATTACTGCACAGTAAAGCTTAGTTCTTTTACAGTTAATATACACGAGATGTTTGCAAAAGTGGTTATACTTTTTTTCAACCAAAGTCACTCATTTTTAAAACTTTTATTCCTCTCTCATATATTACACAGGACCACAGTTTCCCCTCCCTCACAGTCTCTTCTCATACCCTCCTCTCCCTATATGTGATACTCCTCCCCCACCCCACAAAAAAGAGCAGGCCTCCAAAGTACATTCACCAAGCATGTCCTAACAAGTTACAATAAGACTAGGCACAACCCTCATATGTTGTGCTGGATATGGTGACCCAGTAGGAGGAAAAGTGTTCCAAGCGTTACAAAAGATTTAGAGACAGCTCCTGCCCTTATTGTTGGGAGTCCCACATGAATATCAACCTACACAACCGTAACAAATATACAGAGGACCTAGCTTAGACCCATACAGGGTCCATGCTTGTTGCTTCAGTGTGAGCCCTGCTTAGTTGATTCTGGGGGATGTATTCTCCTGCTCTCCCCATTTCCTCTGGCTTCTGAAATCATCCCTCTTCTTCTGTAGGGTTCTACTGACTCCACCTAGTGTTTCGGTGCCATTCTCTGCATCTGTTTACTATTGGTTGCTGGATGATGCCCTTCTGATGACAACTAGTCTAGGCAATAGTTTGTGAGTAAAACAGAATATCATTAGGAATTCTTTTATTGATAATTTTTTCCTGCTGTATTTTTGGTTCTATCCTGGGTCTCTGTCCTGTCCTGTCCTGTCTCTGTTTTCTGGCCATCTAGGCAGTGACCAACACTGGCTCCCTTTCAAGGCATGGGCCTCAAGTTGGTCCAGCTGGGGATTGGTCACTCACACAAGTTTTTAGCCACTATTGCCCCAGCAGGTCCTGCAGGCAGGGTAGATCTAGGTCAAAAGTTTTATGGCTGGGTTGATGCCCCAGTATCTCTGCTAGGAGCCTTGCCTGGTTATAAAAGATGGCCAGTTCAGGCTCCATATCCACTATTAATTGGAGATTTTGCTAGTATCACTCTCAAAGATTACAAGGAATTTCTACTGCACCAGGTTTCTACATAGTCAACCAAAGTTCCCTAGTTCTAGTTGCCTATCCCAGTCCTTTCTCCTTTTGTCTCTCCCACCCTTTGCTTGCTTGATTGCTCTTGTTCCTATCCCCACCTACCCCCAATCATGCACAAAATCTATTCCATTTCCTGGCCCAGGCAAATCCGCTTGTTTTCCTTTGAGGCCTCTTTGTTACTTATCCTCTTTGGCTGTGGGGATTGTAGAATGATTGATTGACCTTTACTTAATGTCCATTTATAAGTTGGTACATATCATATTTTCTTTCTGGGTCTGGGTTACCCCACTCAGGATGATCTTGCAGATTCATCCACTTGTCTGCAAATTTCATGATGTCATTGTTTTAATAACTGAGTAATACTCCATTGTATAAATGTACCACATTTAATTTATCCATTCTTCTGTTGAGGGACATCTAGGATGTTTCCACTTTCTCACTATTATGAATAAAGCTGCAAAGAACATGGTTGAGCAAGTGTCCTTGTAGTAGGATGGAGAATCCTTTGGATATATGGTTAAGAGTGGTATAGCTGGGTCTTGAGGTAGATCAATTCTGAATTTTATGAGGAATTGACATATGGATTTCCATAGTGGCTGTACAAGTTTGCACTCCCAGCAGGATTGGAGGAGTGTTCTCCTTTCTCCACACTTTCACCAGTATGAGCTGTTACTTGTGTTATTGATGTTAGCCATTCTGACAGGTGTAAGATGTAATTTCAAAATAGTTTTGATTTGCACTTTCCTAATGGCTAAGGATGTTGAACATTTCACAAGTTTTTCAGGCATTTGAGATTACTCTGTTGAGAATTTTCTGTTTATATCTGTACCCAGATATTAAATTGGATTATTTAGTTTGTTGATGTTTAGGTTTTTGAGTTCTTTGTATATTTTGGATATTAACTCTGTCAGATGTGGTATTGGTGAAAATCATTTGCCATACTGTGGGATGTCAGTTTGTCCTTTTGACTGTGTCCTTTTAAATGAGAGATCTCATTTAAAGATTGTTGTATAAGTACTGTGCACTAACCAGTTGTGCCACTGGGAACTCCTGAAACTGAGAAGCTTCTATAAAGAAAAGGACACAGTCAAAAAGACAAACTGGCATCCCACAGAATGGTAAAAGATCTTCACCAACCCAACATCTGACAGGGCTGATTTCCAAAATATACAAAGAACTCTGAGATACCATCTTAAACCTGTCAGAATGGCTAGAATAAAAAACACCAATGACAGTTTATGCTGAAGAGGATGTGGAGAAAGGGGAACACTCCTCCATTGCTGGTGGGTACAGCTACTTTGGAAATCAGTATGGAGGTTCCTCAGGAAAATGGGAATCAGTCTACCTCAAGATCCAACATTTCCACTTGCATATACCCAAAGGATGCACATTCATACAACAAGGACATCTGTTCAACTATGTTCATAGCAGCATTATTTGTAATAGCTAGAACCTGGAAGCAAACTAGATGCCCCTCAACTGAAGAATGGATAGAGAAAATGTGGTACATTTACACAATGGAGTACTACTCAGAAGAAAAAAACAGTGGAATCTTGAAATTTACAGGAAAATGGATGGAACTAGAAGAAACCATCCTGAGTGGGGTAACCCAGACACAGAAATACAAACATAGTGTGTACTCACTCATAAGTGGATATTAGACCTAGAGGGAATGATTATCAGCCTATAATCCACAAACCCAGAGAAGCTAGGAAACAAGGAAGACCCTAAGAGAGACACACACATCCCCTGGAGAAGGGGAAAGGGACAAGATCCCCTAGCAAATTGGGAGCATGGGGGAAGGGGGGAAGGAGAACATGAGGGATTAGAAATATTGAGTGGAGACAAGAATAAACAAGGAGAGAAGAAAAAGAGATACCTCAATAGGGGGAGCCATTACAGGTTTAAAGAGAAATCTGACACTAAGGAAATATCCACAAGGATGATTCACAAGGATGAACCCAACTAAGAATCTAAGCAATAGTGGAGAGGTTTCCTTAAATGCTCTTCCCAGATAATGAGATTGATGACTACCTTATATGCTATTCTAGAGCCTTCATCCAGCAACTGATGGAACAGTAGCAGAGATCCATAGTTAAGCACTGAGCTGAACTCCTAGAATCCAGTTATAGAAAGGGAGGAGTGATGAGCAAAGGGGTCACCGCAAGGCTGGAGAAACCCACAGAAACAGCTGACCTGAGCAAGTGGGAGCTCATGGACCCCAAACTGATAGCTGGGGAACCAGCATAGGACTGAACCAGGCCCCCTTCACATGGGTGTCAGTTGAGAGGGCTGGGCAGTCCATGGGGCCTTTGGTAGTGGAACCAGTATTTATCCCTAGTGCATGAATGGACTTTAGGAGCCCATTCCCCATGGAAATGTCTTTCAGCCTAGACACAGGGGAACAGCCTAGGCCCTGGCCCAAATGATGTGACAGACTTTGATTATCCCCTATGGGAGGCCTCACCCTCTCTGGGGAGTGGATGGGGGGTTTGTGGAGGGCACTGGAGGACCAGAAAGAGAGGAAACTGAGCTTGGTATGTAAAATAATATTGTTTTTAATTTAAATTAAAAATTTATAGTAAAAAGTAAAAAAAAAAATTGTTGTGCCATCAGTTTTCTCCTGTGCCAAAGAGTTCAAGGCTACTCTCCACTTTCTTTCCTATCAAGTTCAGTGTATCTGGTTTTATGTTGAGTTATTTGATCTACTTGGACTTGAGTTTATGCAGGGTGATAAAAATAGATTTATTTGCATTTTTCTGCATGCCAACATTCACTTAAAGCAACACAATTTTTGAAGATTTTTTGCGTACATTTTTTTGTGTGTTTCTGACTTCTTTATCAAAAATCAGGTGTTCATAAGTGTGCAGGTTCTTGTCTGGGTCTTCAATTCAATTCCAGTGATCAAACTGTATGTTTTTATGCTAACAGCATGTACTTTTTATTACTATAGCTGTATAGTATAGCTTGAAATAAGGGATGGTGATGCCTCTGGGTGTTTTTTTTTTCTTTCTTTTTTTTATTAGTTCAAATTAGGAACAAGCTTGTTTCACATGTCGATTCCTTCTCCCTCTCCCTCCCCTCACCCCCATCTTTCCTCCCCCACTCCTGACCTACCCTTCACCCCATCCACCCTCCACTCCCCAGGCAGTGTAGGGCCCTCAACCAGGGTTCCGAAAAGTCCACTACATCATCCTGGGCTGGGCCTGGGCCCTTTCCCATGTGTCCAGGGCAAGAGTGCATCCCTTCACATGGGATGGGCTCTCAAAGTCCCTTCTTGCACCAGGGAAAAATACTAATCCACTACCAGGAGTCCCCTGGAGTACAGAGGCCTACTCATTGACATCCATGTTCAGGGGTCTGGATCAGTCCTGTACTGGACTCCCAGACAGCATCTGGGGTTGATGTGCTCCCCCTTGTTCAGGCCAGCTGTTTCTGTGGGTTTCTCCAACCTGGTATTGACCCCTTCTCTCTTCATTCCTCCCTCTCTTCAACTAAGATCCAGAGTTCAGTTCAGAGTATATCTGTGGATGTCTGTCTCTGCTTCCATCAGCCACTGGATGAGGGCTCTAGGATGGCATAAAGAGAAGTCATCAATCTCATTTTAGGGGAAGGGCATTTAGGTTATCCTTTCCACCATTGCCTGGGAAGGCTCTTGGGAAAGTGTTGGTGGTGTGGGCATGGGGACTTATGTGGAGTTCTGGGTACCAGCATGGCCTCTGGTAGAGCAGGGGGCTTCAGCTGGAGCTGTGGGCTGGGATATCACAAATAAGTTTTCTTATTTTAATTAACTGAGTGCTGTTTAAAAACTCAGAGATGGGCCATCAGGATGGTGTAACATGTACAAATTCTTGCCATTCAAGCCTGATCATGGGAGTTCCATCCTAGGTACCCATGGTGGAAGGAGAGAACTGATTCCTGATTGTTCTCTGATGTCTAAACATATTCTATCACACACACACACACACACACACACACACACACACACACAGACACACACACACACACATACACACACACACACCAGAGAGAGAGAGAGAGAGAGAGAGAGAGAGAGAGAGAGAGAGAGAGAGAGAGAGAGAGAGATCCTCCTCCCAATAAATAAAAATCTGGCAATATAGTCATTTGTATAGCAGCCCCACCCAGAAGCAAGACTGAGTGTTCTTTCCAGAAGGGGCATCTTGATTTTTCCTGCATGGTGTCTGGTTTGAATCCTGTAAAGGCAGCATTAATAAAGTGTTGGAAGCAATTTTCTGGTTCAAGATCTGCACTACAATAAATATGGATTCAACCAGGAGAGTGAGCCTTAAATTGCTTACTCTTTTTTTGTAGTTCCTTCTGTTATGGCCCAGATCATTATACAAGCAAATAAATCCTTTTAATTGGCCCACTCCCCAGGGGGCCAGCAACCCACCCCAGTAGGCCATCATGAGGATGAGTGTAGGCTGCTGAAGTGGGGTGCATTGTGCTGAACAATTTTTGCTTTTATTTTACCAACTGATTTTAAAAGGCAGCATTGTAACTTGGCATTAAATATTTAAGAATGATATTAAGGTAAGATTGATTCATTTAGCAGGCATAATGGAGTGGGAAAGCCACATGGAGTGACTAAAGGGCTTCACAGTGGGAAATCTATGCTAGCAGGCATCAATCCGCACCTGGTAATGGCCATGAATAGGCTCACCCTCTTGCTATTTAAATAAATTGATGTGCAATTCATCTGCTGCTTGGAGCCTCTGGAAATGCTGCAGTGATGCTGTGCCTTGGCAATCATCCCAAAGAAGTGCCTGGGCCATTCATCAGAGTGCCAAATGCAGTCCAAGTTGTTTTCAAGCTTCCCTTCCTTACCCAAATGACAATTTGTTCTCCAAGGGGCTCCAGTGAGTGGGTGGGGACAGCAGGACATAGTTAAGGGAGTGGACTAGGGCAAGTTCAATTCAAGCCCTGACTTCTCCACTGGCACAGATGCCACTGAATTGCTCCCAGATTGTTCCATTATCTCTCAATGAGAAGAATAGCATGCCCAGTTGACTTACTTGTGTGGCACAAGCCAAGATGAAAGTGCAAGCACATTTCCCCTGAAAAGTGCTGTTCCAGTTAGGAGTTATCTCTAAGAGCATGACTCTTGCAGGGGTGCCTAAATGCCTGCCGTTTATTTCTCTTAGTGTTCTACACTGGTTTCTCGCCTGCCTGTTTTTTGTCTTGATCAGACCACATCAGACGGGGAGGAGAATAAAAGTGTCCACCTTTTAAAGTGCTCACACCTTGTGAGTTACATAGGTTTCTATTTCTTGGTGCTAAAATGTTCAGACAAATCTTGTGGTTTTATTATCCACTTCCTAGTGACGTATAAATCAATAAGAAAGCACTTTAAGGCGCTTGAAATAGGTATGATTGTGAAGAGCAGCCAGCTAATTGGAGACTTTTAACAGACTGTTGTGGATTTCCATCACTTTAAAGCATGCTGTTCTTTCTTTAGCCTTTTTCTGTTAGATGCATTTGGCAGATTGGTTGTAGAATCTGGGTATATGATTTATGCTTTTTAATTTTAGAGGAATGTATCACAACAAATTAAGTGTGTGCTTTGCATTGAAATGGGAGTTCAATGAGACAAAGCACTTACTTAAGAGGTTTAGTTTTGTTTTTGTGTGTCTCTGCATGTGGGTATGTTCTGGGTGAGAGTTGGTGCCCACAGAGCCTAGAAAGAGCCTCTGGCTGCCTGTGACTAGAGGTCCTCAAAATTTTCAGTTCTCTGCCATGGGTGCTGGGGGCTGACATGGGTCCTACAATGTAGCCACATGCTCTTAGTTGCTGAGCCGTCTCTACATTTCTAAAGTGCTTACATTTTATGTCACTTATGTTTTGTCTCAGAGAAAACTTTAAGACTAGCAATATGAAAGTTTACAAGTATTGTATTGTGGTCTACAGGTCTCTGCTGTTTCAATTAAAGAGAAGTTCACAGTAACCCACTTATAATGCCTTGAGAGAGGCTATGTTCTTCCTGACTTAACTTGCCTATGATTCTGATGCTTTTGTTGTTTGCTTTTCTAATTATCTTTCCCATATTCTTAAAGATAATTAATAAGATGGCTGACTATTGTTTCTAAATATTACTTAATCATTAGCATCTAATATACTTCAGTATCCACTCTGATTAAACATGATGGCTGATGTTATGATAAATCTTTTCACCAAAAGCAGCCGAACCCCACCGACATGTGTGCACTTTACGCCAGCCACCCGCCCGAGTTAGGGCCCCAAATAGTATACAGAGACTTCTATTATGTACAAATGCTGCTTGGTCAAAGATTAGGATTTCTCATCTGATAGCTCAATCTTAATTATCATAAATTTATATATTTTATAAGACTTATCGGACACCTTCCGTTGGCGTCCTCCCTTGCTGGTAGATCACATTGTGAATCTGGAGGAAGAGAAGAGGGGAAAAGGGGCCACTTCCTGCTTTTCCTTTCTTAAATATGAGTCTCCCTGCTATGTCACTTCCTTCCTGGATCACCACTTCTTTACTACATTTCCCAGAATCCTCTTTGACTCCAAGTACTGTCTAACTTGCTGCCTCATTGGCCAAACAGTACTTTATTCAACAACAAATAAGATGAACATACACAGAAGTACATTCCCTATCAGGCTGACTTAATTAAATGAAGTTATTATATAAGGGCAAGCAGAACTGCAATGGTTTAGCGGCCCAGTGAGCCCCTGTGCCACCGTGATACTTCCTAAACCCTTGCAGGCAGGTACCATTCTATGGACTGTAATTCAACTGTGTACAGGCCTTCCTCTACTGCTTTCCAACTGTCCTGGCTGATTCTCCCCAGAATAACAGTTACAGCAAGAACCAACCTGGCAGCAAGGTCTCTTGGCAAAGACATAAGTACATACAAAGAACTGTGGGTTATATGGGCCATTCTCTTGGCGTGTTTGTTTGGAACAGAATTTCTGATATATTTGTGTATTATAACATAAAATAACATTTATCCGTATATACTCAGCTGTGCATTATTCACAAGATAATTAAGGCAGAAATGGAATTAGTGTGTGACTGTGCATTGCATGTTCATGAACCTTTGCCTCAAAGTCATATGTTGAAGCTACAGCTCCCAACGGGATAGTATTAGAGGTATTCAGGACTTAATTAGTTCTCTATCTCAATGATACAACCAGAATATAGTTGTTGAAAACCAGGAAAATGCTACTACTAGACATGGACTCTATCAGTCCCTTGATTTTAGATTTCCAGTTTCTAGATCTGTTTAAGCCCAGCTTCTTTATTTTTTATTTTTATTTTTTTATTAGTTCTAGTTAGGGAACAAGCTTGTTTCACATGTTAGTCCCTTCTTCCTCTCCCTCCCCCCTCCCCATCCACCCACAACTCCCCAGGCAGGATAGGGCCCTCAACGGGTGCTCTGCAAAGTCCACCAAATCTTCCTGTGCTGGTCCTGGGCCCTTCCCCTTGTGTCCAGGGCCAGAGTGTAATTGTTCAACCGACCCATGGGATGGGCTCTCAAAGTCCCTTCTTGCACCAGGGAAAAAATACTAATCCATCACCAGGGGTTCCCTGGAGTGCAGAGGACTCCTTATTGACGTCCATGTTCAAGGGTACGGATCAGTCTTGTACTGGCCTCCCCGACAGCATCTGGGGTCGATGTGCTCATCCTTGTTCAGGCCAATTGTTCCTGGGGTTTCTCCAATTTGGTACAGACCCCTTCACTCTTCATTCCTCCCTCTCTTCAACTAAATTCCCGATTTCAGCTCAACTTATATCTGTGGATGTCTGTCACTGCTTCCATCAGCCACTGGATGAGGGCTTTAGGATGGCATAAAGAGAAGTCATCAATCTCATTTTAGGGGAAGGGCTTTTAGGTTATCCTCTCCACTTTTGCCTGGATTGTCAGATCATGTCATCTTTGTAGGTCTCTGGAGATCTGGTTCCAGATCTCTTCTCGGACCTATAGTGGCTCCCTCTGATATGGTATCTCTCATCCTGCTCTCTCTCCTCTATTCTTCCCCCAACTCAATATTTCTGGCCCTCCATTTCCTCTCCTCTACTCCTCTTCTCTTGCTCTTATTGTAGCAGCTCCCTCCCCCCTACCCTCATGCTCCCAATTAGTTCAGGAGTTCATGCCCCTTCCATTCCTGGGGACAATCAATCCGTAAGAGTCCTTCATGTTTCTTAGTTTCTTTTGTGAAGAGGATATAGGCTGGTAATCCTTTGCTCTATGTATAAAATACATATATGAGTGAGTACATACCATGTTTGTCTTTTTGTAACTGGGTTACCTCACTCAGGATGGTTTCTTCTAGTTCCCTCCATTTGCCTATGAATTTCAAGATTCCATTGATTTTTTCTGCTGAGTAGTACTCCATTGTATAAATGTACCACATTTTCTCAATCCATTCTTCAGTTGAGGGGCATCTAGGTTGCTTCCAGGTTCTGGCTATTACAAACAATGCTGCTATGAACATGGTTGAACATATGTCCTTGTTGTATGAACATGCACTATTTGAGTATATACCCAAGAGAGGAATGGGAGGATCTTGAGGTAGACTGATTCCCATTTTTCTGAGCAACTGCCATACTGATTTCCAGAGTGGTCTTACAAGATCGCACTCCCACCAGCAATGGGGGAGTGTTCCTTTTTCTCCACATTCTCTCCAGCATAGATTGTCACGGGTATTTTTGATATCAGTCATTCTGACAGTTGTGAAGTGGTATCTCAGAGTTGTTTTGAGTTGCATTTCTCTGATGGCCAAGGATTTTGAGCACTTTCTTAAGTGTCTTTCAGCCATTTCAGATTCCTCTGTTGAGAATTCTCTATTCAGTTCTGCACCCCACTTTTTAATTTCATTGTTTGATATTTTGGTGCCTAGCTTCTTGAGCTCCTTATATATTTTGGAAATCAGTCCTCTGTCAGATGTGGGATCGGTGAAGATCTTTTCCCATTCTGTCGGTGGTCTTTTTTTCCTACTGACTGTTTCCTTTGCCTTGCAGAAGCTTCTCAGTTTCAAGAGGTCCCATTTATTAATTGCAGACCTGAGAGTCTGTGCTACTGGCATAATGTTCAGGAATCGGTCTCCTGTGCCAATTTGTTCAAGGGTAATTCCCACTTTCTCTTCTAGAAGATTCAGTGTGGCTGGATTTATGGTGTGATCTTTGATACATTTGCACTTAAGTTTTGTGCATTGTGGCAGGTATGGATCTATCTGGAATCTTCTGCATGTCCGAATCCAATTGTTCCAGCACCATTTGTTGAAGATGCTATCTTTTTTCCATTGTATAGATTCAGCACCTTTGTCAAAAATAAGGCATTCGTAGGTGCGTGGGTCAATATCAGGTTTTTCAATTCAATTTCATTGGTTTATCTGTCTATTTTTGTGCCAATACCAAGCTGTTTTCAGAACTATGGCTTTATAGTAGAGCTTGAAGTCGGGGATGGTGATGCCTCCAGAAGATCCTTTATTGTAGAGAGTTGTTTTGGCTATCCTGAGTTTTTTATTTTTCCATATAAAGTTGAGTATTGTTCTTTCAATGTCTGTGAAAAACTGTATTGGGATTTTGATGGGGATTGTATTGAATCTGTAGATTGCTTTTGGCAAGATTGCCATTTTTACTATGTTAATTCTACCTATCCAAGAGCATGGGAGATCTTTCCATTTTCCGATACCTTCTTTAATTTCTTTCTTTAATGTCTCAAAGTTCTTATTGTACAGGTCTTTCACTTTTTTGGTTAGTGTTACCCCCAGATATTTTATGTTGCTTGTGGATATTGTGAAAGGTGATGTTTCCATGATTTCTTTCTCATTGGATTTATCATCTGTATTTAGTAGGGCTACTGATTTTTTTGAGTTAATTTTGTTTCCTGCTACCTCGCTGAAGGTGTTTATCAGCCGTAGGAGTTCCCTTTTTTGGGTCACTAATGTAGACTATCATGTCATCTGCAAATATTGAAAGTTTGACTTCATCCTTTCCAATTTGTATCCCTTTGATTCCCTTTTCTTGCCTTATTGCTCCAGCCAGAACTTCAAGTACAATATTGAAGCAATATGGAGACAGTGGACAGCCTTGTCTTGTTCCTGATTTTACAGGAAAAGCTTTGACTTTCTCTCCATTTAGTTTGATGTTGGCTATTAGTTTGGTGTATATTGAGTTTATCATGTTTAGATATGTTCCTGTTATTCCTGTTCTCTCCAAGTTCTTTATCATGAAGGGATGTTGGATTTTGTCAAAGGCTTTTTCAGCATCTAGTGAGATGATCATGTGGTTTTTCTTTTTCAGTTTGTTTATATGGTGGATTACATTGATGGATTTTTCGTATGTTGAACCATCCTTGCATCCCTGGGATGAAGCTTACTTGATCGTGGTGGATGATTTTTCTGATATGTTCTTGGATTCAGTTCGCCAATATTTTATTGAGTATTTTAGCATCGATATTCATGAGGGATATTGGTCTGTGGTTCTCTTTCTTAGTCTTATCTTTGTGTGGCTTGGGTATCAAAGTGATTGTAGCCTTGTAGAAAGAGTTTGGCAATATCCCATCTACTTCTATTGTGCAGAACAGTTTGAAGAGTACTGGTATCAGTTCTTGTTTGAATTTCTGGTAGAATTCTGCAGTGAAGCCATCTGGCCTTGGGCTTTTTTTGGTTGGGAGGCTTTCGATGACTGCTTCTATTTCATTAGGGGTTATGGGTCGATTTAAACTGTTTATCTGATCTTGATTTAATTTTGGTTAAGTGATATTTATCCAGAAAACTGTCCATTTCCATTAGATTTTCAAATTTTGTGGAGTACAGGTTTTCAAAGTATGACCTGAAGATTCTCTGGATTTCCTCAGTGTCCGTTGTTATATCCCCTTTTCGTTTCTGATTTTGTTAATTAGCATGCTCTCTCTCTGCCTTTTGGTTAGTTTGGCTAGAGGTTTGTCTATCTTGTTGATCTTCTCAAAGAACCAACTCTTTGTTTCATTGATTCTATGTAATGTTTTCCTAGTTTCTACTTTATTGATTTCAGCTCTCAGGTTGATTATTTCCTGGCGTCTACTCCTCCTTGGTGAGTTTGCTTCTTTTTGCTCTAGTGCTTTCAGTTGTTCTGTCAATTCTCTAATGCGATTTTTCTCCAGTTTCTTCATGGCACTTAGTGCTATGAACTTCCCTCTTAGCACTGCTTTCAGAGTGTCCCATAAGTTTGGGTATGTTGTGTCTGCATTCTCATTAGATTCTAGGAAGTCTTTAATTTGTTTTTTATTTCTTCCTCAAACCCAGGAATGGTGCAATTGGGTGTTATCCATTTTCCAAAAGTTTGCAGGTTTTGTGCTATTCGTATTGTTGCTGAATTCTAGTTTTAATGCATGCTGATCTGATAAGATACAGGGGGTTATTTCAATGCTTTTGTAACTATGGAGGTTTGCTTTGTTGCCTACTATGTGGTCAATTTTAGAGAAGGTGCCATGTGGCGCTGAGAAGAAGCTATATTCTTTTGAATTTGGATGGAATGCTCTATAGATATCCATTAACCCGAGTTGGGTCATAACTTCTTTCAGATCCTTTGTTTCTTTGTTAAGTTTCTGTCTGGTGGTCCTGTCCAGTGGTGAGAGTATGGCATTGAAGTCTCCCATTATAACTGTGTGAGGCCTTATTTGTGATTTGAGTTTTAATAATGTTTCTTTTACAAATCTTGGTGCCTTTGTATTTGGGGCATAGATGTTCAGGATTGAGATTTCATCTTGATGGACTTTTGCTGTGATGAGTATGAAATGCCCTTCTTCATCTCTTTTGATTAATTTTAGTTTAAAGTCCAATTTGTTATATATTAGTATTGCGACACCAGCTTGTTTCTTGGGCCCATTTGATTGGAAAATCTTTTCCCATCCTTTTACTCTGAGGTATTGCCTGTCTTTGAAGTTGAGGTGTGTTTCTTGTAAACAGCAGAAGGATGGATTCTGTCTTTGTATCCATTCTGTTAGCCTATATCTTTTTATGGGTAAGTTAAGACCATCGACATTTAGGGATATAAATGTCCATTGTTCATTGGTTCTTGTTTGTTTTGGATTTATTATTGGTGTTGTCATTGTGTGTGTATTTCGGCCTCCTACTTCTTTTTGTGTTTGGTAAAGTAAGATTATCTATTGCCTGTGTTTTTGTGAGTGTAGTTATGTTCATTGTGTTGGAGTTTTCCTTCCAGAACCTTCTGTAGTGTTGGATTATGGATATGTATTGTTTAAATCTGTTTTTGGCATGGAATTTCTTGTTTTCTCTATCTATAGAGATTGAAAGTTTTGCTGCGTACAGTAGTCTGGGTTGACATCCATGGTCCCTTAATGCTTGTAGGATATCTATCCAAGACCTTCTGGCTTTCAGAGTTTCCATTCAGAAGTTGGGTATGATTCTGATTGGTTTGCCTTTATATGTTACTTGACGTTTTTCCTTTGCTGCTCTTAATATTTTCTCTTTATTCTGTAGATTTGGTGTTTTGATTATTATGTGTCAGGAGGACTTCTTTTTGTGGTCCAGTCTGTGTGGTGTCCTGTAAGCTTCTTGTACTTTCATAGACATATCCCTCTGTAGGTTGGGGAAGTTTTATTCTATGATTTTGTTGAATATGTTTTCTGTACCTTTGAGCAGTGTTTCTTCACCTTCTTCTATACCTATTATTCTTAGGTTTGGTCTTTTCACAGTGTCCCATATTTCCTGGATATTTTGTGTTAGGGATTTGTTGGACTTGAGGTTTTCTTTGGTTGATGAATGTATATCCTCTAGCGAGTCTTCAATAGCTGAGATTCTCTCTTCTGTCTCTTGGATTCTATTAGTTATTCTCACATCTTTAGTTCCTGATCATTTATCCAGTCTTTCCTTTTCCAGCATCGCCTCATTCTGTGTTTTCTTTATTGTGTCTGATTCAGCTTTCATGCTTTGAACTGTTTCAAGAGCTTCCTTCACTTATTTGGTTGTTTTTTTCTTGGGTTTCTTTAGATTCTTTAAGAGATTTGTTTATTTCTTGAATTTTTTGGTTTGTCTTTTCCTCCATTTCATGTAATTTTTTGCTTGCTTTTTCTTCTATTTCTTTAAGGGATTTTCTTGTTTCCTCTTTGAAGGTCTCTATCATCTTGCTGAGATAATTTTTGAGGTCCATCTCTTCTTCATGCACTGTGTTGGGCTTTTCAGATCTTGCTGGAGTGGAGTCCCTAGATTCTGGTGGTGTCATATTGGTCTTTCTGTTGTTGAGCGAGTTCTTATTCTGTCTTCCTCCCATATCTTTTTCCAGTGAGTGCAGGTGGGGTCTCTCTATCTCCTCTTGTTACCCAGTAGTGTGTGTGCAGCAGGAATTCAATGTCGGAAGCTCTGGATGCTCTTGCCTCTCCTGGTAGTCTTTTCACTCTGAAGGAGTTAGACCTCCATAGGGATCAGGTGTTTGGGGGCGGGACAGGTAGTAAAAGTGGGGTGTTTCCAGGCTCTGGGAGTTCCTCAGTTCCTGGGCAGGTCTACCCCAAGCAGGAGCAGCCCTGGGGAGATTGGGGTGAATGGGGCTTTGGAAGGGAATTGGTAAGACCAGTGGATCACTCACCGATCACTCACCTCATTGCGGATCCATCGGCAGAAAGGGAAGGAAGAGTAGCCTGTACCCAGATTCAGGGATCTCCTCCCTGCCTAGGCATGTCTACTTCAAGGAGGCACAAGCCTGGGGAGATTTGGGTGAATGGCGCTATGGGCAGGAGTTGGGTAAGAGCAGGGGGTCACTCACCTCGTTGTGGTCAGTCAGCGGAAAGGGAAGGAAGGGTGGCCTTTACCCAGATTCAGGGAATCTCATCCCTGTCTTAAGCCCAGCTTCTTAAACTGTGATAAATAACTGAAAGTAGGGTTGCAAAAATTTTTGACATGGGAAAAGGTATTTGATGTGCAAGGACCAAAAATGAATTGAAAATCAATTGTACTGTGAGCTGAGGTGTTTCTGGCAAGGTCTGCCCCTGTGCCTGGCTTGGCTTCAGGGCAGCCTTGGTTCTGAGCACACAAGGCAAGCATTTTACCCTGAACATGCTGTCATGCTGCACAATGTCAACATTCATACCTGAAACGGCTCGGCTCACATTCTGAATTTTGTATATTATGAACTGCAAGGTTTTCACTGCACTTGCCGTCATGCTGTAAAATGTCAACAACGTGCACACCTGAAACAGCTCAGCTCACATTCTGAATTTTGTATGTTATGAACGGCGGTATTTTCACTATTCATGCACAGATTTCAACTTTTACAGAAATACACTGGTATAACTATGGAAAACAAGGACTCCTTACAGTTTTTAAACTGCTGTCTTCAGAATGTATCACATTAGTCTATTTTGAATTGCGTCATATAGAATACTTAATTTTACAAATTGCCATTTGAGTTGGTGACTTGAGTTTCATAAAATAGCTTTAAGTGAATTTCATCTTGGGATTAGGACAGACTTTCCAAAATTTTTTGGATACTGCCCTAAGCATGCTTATCCTATGAATTTATGTGAAGCAAGGTCTCATTATTGTGACTATAGGATCAAAATGTTCATCAACTCTGAAAGATGTTGAAGATGCTCTATACCCTGTATATACAATATTCAGGGGAATCAATGTTCAAGTTAATTCTTATTTAAAAAAATGCACATATGTCTTACTAGTAAATTTTGTTTTATCTTTAACATATGGTAAATATATATATATATATATATATATATATATATATATATATATTGTTTTAAAACAAATCTCCTTATCTAGTTTCTGTTTTATTTGCCTATACATCTCGGCCTGAGTAAATGTGTTTTCAATGGAAACTAATCACTGTTGAAAGGCACTTAAGAACCCCTGCTGTAAACCACTCTACTCATGACATTTCTGTAGTAACCTAAAGTGAGACATACACATTTTTGTGGTTGTAGAATAATCAAATTGAAGGAAAAAAACCCCAAAGCTAAGAAAGATAAATTCTAACTCGGTGAATATTGAGTGTGCAGAAACTAACCCTTCGACACAGCCTCAGTCAGATCTTTGTGTTGCAGGGCCTTCCAGGGAGCCCTGCCTGGCTTCAGCAGAAACATTTCGACATTCACATGCTTCTTTTCTAGGTTTAAAAATAGATTTTCAAATCACTGTCTCCTCTGGAAAAACTTCCCACACAGTTGCTGTGCATTTCCCAGGAACAGGAAGGCAGAGATCCTGAGCTCATGAGTCAGGAATCTCAACTGCGGCTGAGAGAGGTGACAGGGATGGTAAGCAGGCAATTTGGAGTAGGAGGAAGGAGCCTCCAGTGCTCACCACTATGAACTTGGGGCTGACCTCTTATTGCTTGTGAAGACCACAGAAGTGAATGTAATGTTAGAAACCACAGCTACTCAAGACTGTGTTTCAGTTGATAAAGTCATTCGTGAAAGTCTAGGTTCAATCCATGCTGTTGCATAAACTGGGGGTGGGAGTGGCAGTATGGATGAAGCTTGATAAATAAAAGACTAAGAGACAGATATTGGGGTTCAAGATTCAAGCTGAAGATCAGAGAAGCAAAGCTGCCAAGCTGGTAGATCTTATCTTGACCTCAGGCTGAAAGGGCAATCTTGTCTCCACACATTCTCAGAGGCAAAAGGCTTTTAATTCCTGTCTCCTCCTCTTATATTCCTTTCTCTACCCAGCCACCTTCTTAGTGCTGGGATTAAAGGCATGTGATCCCAGGTGTTGAGATCACCTTTGTGTGAGTTGTTTCTTTTATGACTGGATCAATTTTCTGTAGTCAGCCTTGAACTAACAGAGATATATCTACCTCTTTATCCTGAGTCCTGGGATTAAAGGTGTATGCCCAGCTTCTATGGCTAACTCGTGCAGCTGCTTTGTTATTTTTATTTCCAGTGGTTTTAATAAACAATATATCACCACATCTGGGTCATCTCAGGACTAGGGAGGTGGAGGCAGGAAGATTAGACGTTCAAGGTCTAATCCTTAGTTATATAGTGACTTTGAGACTACTCTGGCAAACATGACATCCTGTCTCAACAAACAAACAAACAAACAAACAAACATACAGAAAAAACTCCCACAAAGCTCTTCCCAAAAAAGAAAGTTGAAACAAGGCTAAACTTTGTCAAAATTGCCTTCTTATTGTACTAACCATGAGACTTATCTCTACTAATTAGTGAATGTTGGTGGAACTGTCTTATTTTTGGTACAGCACTGTAAAGGATTATAGCCATCACAATAGTACCCAATATTGAGTGTTTGAAAAACCATCAATCATAATTTTTTGATGAATTCATTTAATCTACGAAGTAAATAACTTTTGGTGAAAAACAGATATCTTGAAATAGTACCTAGAATTCCCTTTAAAGGAAGTTGGTCTGTAATCTTCATCTAAGCTTGTAGTTCAAAGATGTCTGCAGTTTAGGTAATTTCCTGATGTGAAGATTCACAAGAAAATACTATAAGATTACAAATGAGATCCATTATCTCCATTACTTATGTCCTATAGACAGACTGAGAGCTGGCTAACTGGCTGTGTCTTTACTACTAATATGTGGAGATTCTGAAGTGACTGAAGTCAGTGATGGTGTCTTAGTCGTCTCAAGAATTAAAGACTTTCCTATAAGCCTTAGTTTATTCATTCATGACTTGAAGATAATTGCTGATACTTGGTATAGTGGAGTACCGTGTGAATTAAATAAATGAATATGTGTGTCAGTATCAGTTGCACTAAACGCTCATCAAGCTCCTTTTGTTACTATCCCTAGACATTATTGTTGGCTCTATTAAGGTCCGCTCGAGTGCCAGCCTACCTAGATTTTGTTTTTTTGCTCCAAACTGTTTTTTTCTTTGTGCAACACCGCTTCCTTTCATGCCTCTTAAGTGAATAAAGCCTTTTCCAAGCCATATCTATCCCCTCAGGATTCTACAGTTGTGTTTTTCCTAGATCCAGGAACTTATCTAGGAAAACCACCATGTCTCAAGGAAGCATGCCAGTGTCAGTAGTGGAGAGCAACTGCTGATTAAGAAGTATAGCTGATGAAAATGCTAGAGTGGGCTTATATAGTTCTTGAGAGGGTGGGGAAGGCAGGAAGGCAGAAATATCTGTGAAAGGATTAAGTGACCTGTAGTTCATGAAGCAAGTTACAGTAAGTTTTGCTGTGTTCTGGTGGATGTTAATCTACTGGTTGGGTTTACTCAAAGTTGTACCCAAGGACCTGGTCTGCAGCCACTGGAATTAAATTGTTTCCTGGCTCCAAAGACATTATCCTAAGGTGCTTTGGAGCAAAGGACAGAGAGAAGTTTCAGAACACAGATGTCTGACTCTCTTCCATCTCCTTCCTTTTCCAAATTGGGTCATACAATTTAGAATTTCTTTTCTCCCTGGTGAGTCATAGAAGCAAAAAAATGTGTATCTTCCATAGCAAACCATATGATTCAGAAAGGTTACTGTCTGCTTGCTTCCTTCCCCTGAAAGTTGGTTATAAAATCCCTATTCTCTGTGCTCTGGGCCTCTACTGAGGGGGCAGGAATGCTATGTGGAAAGGCCAAGTGGAAGCTAAGCAAGGAGTTCATGATGGTTTCCCTTGAGTCTGTGACCACTGACTGGGTCAGACACTTTATCCAATCACATTTCTCTGTGACTTCTGTGACATTGAGCACAATAATATTTCCTCTCGACTCCTTTCAGATCTCCATGTCACAGAGAACATAGGTAAGCAAATTTGCTCTGTTTCCCTCTTGCTGTCCTGCCTTTTATGTGTCAGCCTCGGCCACCACTTTTTGCCCCTATACAGAGCTCTGAGACCTACTGGTTTTCTTAGAGGTTGCATTCTCATTTCAAAGTTGGGCTAAGCACACTTGCCTGACAAAGACTATGAAATGAAGCAGGATACATAGATAAATGACTCCTAAATGTAAGATTACAACTATATTGCATTCCACATGTCTCCTGGCAGAAATGCCCTCGATTTCCTTTCCCTTTCATAGTTAGTGTTGCATCTGCCGTTCTTCCTCACTTCCTTCTGGAAGGCCAGCACAGGGCATGACTTGGACAGTGATGTTCTATTGAGAGTTCCTGGTGTCAGAGAGGCTGGTAACAAAACTGCACCACATGGAAGGATTTGTATCAGAGCTGGCTAACAGGAGATACAGAAGGATGAGACATCCTAACAATTGAAGCTGATGAGAAAAGAGAGTGGCTTGAAGATACCTGTGCCCCGAGCCCTAGGGGAACCTGAGCAGAGAGCTGACCTTCAGGTTTCAGGTTATGTGGCTATTCCTATGAGTGTAGACAGAGTAAGCTAGGGGCTTTTGGATGCATAACTTAAGCAAACCCAAGTCAGAAGATTTAAGATCACGCACACTGAGATTCAAAGCCACACTTGAAGAATCTTCACATTTGGCTTTGGATGGAGAGAGACAGATTGCTCCTTCTCAGCAGCACATGGCATCCTAGACTAGCAACAGAGCCATCTGGATTTAGTGAGCAGGGACTAAGGAGAGGATCAGCTGTCACTTATAGTACCAGGGCCTACACTCCTGCCTCCCACAAATGCCTTTCTGTGTACCTTTGCTCAGGAGAAAAGCTGTCTTTCGTGAATGAAGAAAGGAATCATACTTGTAGTCTGTGTTGTGAGTCAGATGCCTATTGTGGTGCCAGAGAGCCCACTGTATCTGAGCTATCAGACCAAGCCCTCAGGTCATTTTGGTCAAAACCTGTTGAAATTGTAATTAGGTAAGTTTTCAATGTATGGCTTTAAAATTATCTTTTTTTATGGAGTACACTTGTTCTTTGACAATTTCATACAAATTTAGTGCATTGCATGCCATTTAACCTCGTGTCCACTCTCCTCTTTCTCCACCCTAACATCCCCCTCATTTTTAAAAATAATGAGGCAATGGTGTTACTCACACATTAACAAAGTGAAAGCCTCTGGGGCATCCCTGACCAATGGCTAGTAGTGAAGTATCCCATACTTGGTATTGGGATTTTTATCTAATAACTTTAGACTCCTGGGAGAATTATCCACCTACCCAAGCTACTTCCATTTAAACTTTGTAACACATAATTTAATTACATTTATTAATTTGTTTTATATCTCCTCCCTCCTCTCCTTCCATTCCCTCCTCCTTTCTCCCCTTTGTTCCACCCCCCCAATCTATTTCTTTGTACCTGTTCAGAAAGGAACAAACCTCCCATGGATATCAACAAAGCATGGCATATCAAGTTGAGGTAGGACTAAGATCTTCCACTTGTATTAAGGCTGGGCAAGGCAACCCAGTATGAGGAATAGGTTCTCAAATGATAGCCAAAGAGTTAGGGACAGCTCCTGTTGCCACTGCCAGGAATCTCACAAGTAGACTAAGGTATACAACTGTCACTCATATGTAGAGAGCCTAGGTTGGTCCCATGCTGTAGGGGAAGCTGTAGCCATGCCTACTTAGGGGCTGGCTACAGGTGTGCCTGACCACGCTTGCGAAGGCGTGGTCAGAGCGACGTAGAGTGAGACTTTCAGGGGACTGCGTTTTCTCTTTCGGTTTCACTTTTGTACTTGCGGAACAGACTGCTACCACACCGGCTGGCTAGGTTGCTCTGTAAGTAAGGCTTTTCCCTATTAAATACCCTTATATTTCTACCTGACTCTATATTGGTAATTCTCTATACCATGCAGGCTCGCTGGATGTTGATCCAGACTCTGTGAGCTTGTATGAGCTCAGGATAGTTATTTCTGTGGATTTCCTGGCTATATTCTTGGCCCCCCTGGCTCATACAATCTTCCTTCCCTCTCTTCAACAGGATTCCTGGAGCTTGACTCAATGCTTGGCTGTGGATCTCTGCATGTTTCCATCAGTTATTGGATAAAGGCTCTCTAATGACAATGAGGGTAATCACCAATCTATGAATATAGTAGACTATTGTTAGGCATCATTGCATTGACTAAACATACAAAATAAAGAAAGAATATTAAAAGCTGCAAAGGAAAAAGGCCAAGTAACATATAAAGGCAGACCTATCAGAATTACACCCAACTTCTCAATGGGAGTTGTAAAAGCCAGAAGGGCCTGGACAGAAGTCTTTAAGATGCTAAGAGACCATGGACACCAGCCCAGACTACTATAGTCAGCAAAATTTCAATCACCATAGATGGAGAGAACAAGATATTTCACGACACAGTCAAATTTAAACAATTACTATTCACAAATACAGCACTATAGAAGGTACTAGAAGGAAAACTCTAACTGAAGTAAATTAGCTACACATCAGCAAAACCCAAAGAGTGGAAGCATGCGCATGCACAAACACACACACACACACACACACACACACACACACACACACACACACATGCTCTACCACCACCAAAAAAATGATATATATATATTTAATAGACTTAAAATTTTACTTTTCTATAGGGCTTTCTCATACATGCTAACTTTTTAACAACCATGATTAAACTCAGTGGATCAAAAGGACAACAACAACAGCAACAAACAAGATGAAAACCAAAACCCACAAAACCAAAAAGGACTTAAAAAAGAAGGGTTTCAGAGGGACATAGTTGGGATGAGACAGTAGTTGAGGGGGGTGGTGAAAATGACTAAATCCTGTTTATACATATATGAAATTGTGGGAGAATAAAACAAATTGAAGTCACACTGCTTTACAGCCAAGGAGGGTCTTAGAGACTGTATAATCAGATTCTTTCCCTTTCACAGTAGACTGTGAAGGCTCAGAGAGTTGAGAGTATCATCAAAAATGCACAACTGTAGCTCCAGGTACCTCTTCTTTCTTCCCAATGCCATGTCTTCCTGCCCCGGAAAGCCTGTCGTCCATGTAACTGTAAGCCAAAGTGACCCATTCCTTCATTGGCTTGTGTTTGTTAGATATTTGTCTCAGCAGTGAGAAAAATAACTAACGTAACAGGAAGAGAACAATTGGATGCCTAAGCTGATTGGTGCCCTGTCTTCTGTCCTCTTGTCTTTGGTCAAAAACTTAGTATTTTTAAGTTGCAGTTTTCTCTTTCATAGAAAGTAAAAACACGACAGCACCTATCTACACGTCTCATTCACTCAGTGATTGACACAAAGCGCAACGTGTCACTCCAGACAATCAATGCTTATTAAAATTAGCTATTGGTTCTTCATGTGCATTTTAAATTTTTTACTCATGCTTTCTGGGATCAGAACCCATTTCATTGTAAATATGCTACCATAAGTGGTCCCCTGGTTTCTAAGTAATTTTGGAACCTTGGTGAGTAAACTGAGGTGTTTAAAAGGCAAAAACCACTTGTGCAACTCTTCAATTTTCCTTAGAAGAGCATTCCTCCCTGAAGCTTTCCATCAGTCAAACTGCTGTCACTACTGTGCAGTCGGGTGGCAAGTCTACTGGCTTTTGGGAAAGATATAGTCAAGCCAGCCTTTCAGCCTTTACCCCAGCTCTTCCTCAGTGTGGAAAGTCATTCTTTTTTTTATAGGCTCAGATTCCACTCAATCTTTTTAGTCTTGTCTCCAGTGCAACAGGGGCCCCATGGTAAGTCCCCAAGACTGGCCATAAGTGTCTGAATGTGTGCATCATTCATTTGAATGCAGGTAGATGTGTTGGCCAGGGACAACTGCTGCCCTCAGGTGTCATTCACTTTTTCTTGTTTTGAGACAGGCCTCATTCTGGCGTGGCACTTGTTAAGTGGACTAGATAGGCTGACCAGAAAGCCCCAGAGGTCTACTTGTGTCCTTCTTGCTAGTACTGGGATTCTAGACATGTGTGACCATTCTGGGCTTTTAAAAAATGACTTCTGGGATTGAACTCAGATCTTCAAGCTTGCAAGGCAAGCCCTGATATGACCCGAGTCTCACATATTTGCCTTTTGAAAAACACATCTCTGGAGTTAAGAATTTCAGCATGGATGCCATTTGTCCATTTAGATTTTAACAGTTTCCCAACTTCTTGATTAGCTCTCAGGTCCACACTCTGGAACCCTGTGTATGTCTTCATGGGACTTGGAGTCGGGATGTGCACCCAGTACATCCCTGCAGGTTACTCTGGCAACACAATCCCTGAATTCGAGCACTTTGAGTTCTTCTGTTTCCCAGACATTTGGGTTTGCATTGGGTAGATCCTTGCTCCACATCTGGCTTCTCTCTTCTAAATCAAGCCTTAAATACAACCCATCTCACATGGTCATTATCGGGTGTAAGGGTTAATTAAAACCCATAAGTGTTTAGAAACTATCACTGCCACAGGGGACACAGATCCCCTGTGCACACTTCCTGTTTTATCATAAAATAAATAAATAAATAAATAAATAAATAAATATGGACTCTGAAGGAAAATCAAGAACACTTTTTTTTTTTTGAGTTTGAGAATGAAAGCAGCAGGGCAAGCAAGCCAGAGCTCTTGGCAGCTGTGGAGAGGAGGAAGAGAGAGAGAGAGAGAGAGAGAGAGAGAGAGAGAGAGAGAGAGAGAGAGAGCACTCACCCCGTGAAGGAAGAGAGGAAGTTAGACTTAAGTCACAGCAGGTGCCGGGGCATTTAAGTGTATGCCTCATAGGGAGACAGCCATTCCTCTATCTTCTTATCACACCCTAGGTGAGTCATGTTTCTGGTTCTGGCTGTAGGCTGCTCTTCAGTATGTAAAAGAGGATTTTTTTCCCTTTATAATAGGAGGATTTCAACCTTATGTGGGCAAGAAAAGGACCCATTATCTATGTCAAAGGGTGTTGTCACTCATGGGGAGAGGATCTGCAAAGGAGACTCTTGGCTATCAAACTGCTATTTATGTCCCAGAACGTAACCATATAGATGTTCCTATGTCCTCAATGGAATTCTCAGCATGAGAAGCACCCACTGTCTACATGGGAAAGGCTCTTGGCCAAGGCTCATGTCCTTTGCACCAGATGAAGCTGATAAGGACAAGCATCAGTCCTAAGCACTGTCTGGCAAGGAGATGGCTACAACTCTTTTTTCTACTCTTTCTCCCTGCCCACTGTCACATGTCATCATTATCTTCAGTGTTGTGGTATAACAACATGTCCTTCCAAATTATAAGCCCCCTCCCCCAAAATCTGAATCCCGACTACATGGTCATTGTATTCTCCAAGGCCAAGCAACATTTACTGATATGATAGAAAGGAAGACTCTGAGATCTCAAAGGGTGTGGATGAGCTAAAGATTTGGCTCAGTGGCTAAGAGAATGTGTTATTCAGGTATCTCACTCTGTAACTCCATTTCCAGGGGATCTGACCCCAAAATTAAAAGCAAAAGGATAAGGACTCTTTGTTACTTACTTATATGCATAGTATCTAGTGAAGACTGGAATCATCATTTATGCTCATCAACATCTGCTGAAGGAACGAATGTGCATTTTTACAAAAGCCTTCTGCATACTTCCTCTGCTGAGCTGAGCTCTGGGATGAGTCACTGACTCCTCTGTGCCCTCAGACTCTTGTCACATGGAGCTGCTTCGTCTGTGGTGCATGGTGGCCTTGAACTCTGCTTGCTCTGTGTCTCTTTCCTTCAGCAGGTGTGAGCTCTGTGAAAATGAGCTATGGGCATATTCTGTATGCCTAAGAACTCAGCTTTGTATTAGCAGCCTGGTTCATGTTTGCTGGGAAATGACACTACAAAGCCATAACTTTGGTCAAGGGTGACCTGGAACAAATACTGGGAATATTGTTGTTTGCTGAGTCTCTGGCACCATCATGGTTTTACTCCAAAAGCTGTAAAAATGAACTACCATGAAAAAGCATCTTATCTTTGAAGTAGTTAAAAAATATTATTTACGGAGTGAGTGTGTGTGTGTGTGTGTGTGTGTGTGTGTGTGTGTGTGTGTGTCTGCCTGAGGATATAAGAAGAATGTCTGGCCTTCTGGAGTTGGGGTTCCAGGAGGGTGGGAGCTTCTCAGTGTGAGTGCTGGGAATTGATGTCCTCTGTAAACTCGGCGAGCACTCCTAACTGCTGAGCCATCACTCCAGCCCCGGGAACTTATTATTTTTAAAGAGCTACATAGCCCACCTCAAAAAAATTCTAGAAATTTTTTCTGTTTGCTCTGAATTCCATAATCTATTATTTAGAACTGCATACTATGTTTGTTTTTCTTTTCTCTAGCACACCATGTTATATATACATCAGGGGTTCTTTAGAAGAAAACTGGTACTTTATCTTAATTTAAGGTTCTGAGTTTTTTCACTACTCTCTTCAGGTACCAAGACAGCCTGTTATAATACAGACATTGAAATCATTTGAATCAACAACATCTGGGAAATACAAGTTGTTACCTGCACACAGCATCCAGAGTTGTTTGTGCTTCTTATTTCAAAACCTCATATGTCAGGGTTAGAACATAGCTTTTTTCCTGGGTTGTGAATTCTGCTAAGATGTCATTTTTTCCAAGCATTTCCAGAGGCCCATGGTAGACGTTACAAATAGAGCCTCCTGGCAAATCGCCACTAATGTGATTTAGCTTTTACAGTCAAGATCCCATCCTGAGAGTTTTGGTTTTGGTCATACCTCAGCAGGAACACTTTTATGTGTGCTTGCCTTCATAAAGGAATTAATTTGTTGAAATACTGCCACACAACCACTGATTAGGTGTTAAGATTGTCCCTGCATCCCACTGGAGCTCTGAGGTCACATAGGTTTATATAGGCCTAGCTAATGAGTTAGGCTCATTTAAAAAATTCATTTGTCATGGTTATTAGAACGAACCTATATTCCTTTATTACCCAGTACAAATCCTTTGCACATCAAGCCCAGAGCATAAAATTAAAATTGCATGAAACTTTGATCTCCTCCTTCATTAATCATGGAGGATAATTACACGCAGGTGCCAGCCCTGCCTAACAGCAGATGCTTTCTGACCCTCAATACAGGGCTGCGTATTTGCAATGTACACTCAAAAGGGAACCAAGGTGTGTACAATACAAACTACAGCCCTTTCATTAAGTCACAGGACATGAAAGTTTATCTGCATGATGCTTAGGGATAGTTTTAATTAGAAATCTCTGACAGTTAATCCAATGACAATGAATGGAAGAGCTTCAATGAACAAAAGGATGGAAGAGGGTAAAAATAGGTCAAATTAATTTTCACAAAATTAAATATTCACTTTTATCATGTCGAAGCCTTGATTTGAATTTCTTTGTTTAGCTTACTTAATGTTACCTGAAATAAATATCCAAAGAATGATTACTCTAAATGAATGAAACATAGTATTGCAGCCAGGAAAGCAGATAGCACACGATGCTGGTTTACTGTTAGGAAAGTCCTGTGTAACCGAAACCTATCTGAGAGGAGACAGAATCTGCAATCCATTGATTTCCCCTTGGTATAATTTAGAAATCATTTCTCTTTTAACTTTCTATTTCTATTTTGAGGCAGGGTCTAAGGTAGCCGGCCATAGCCTCAAACTTACTATGAAGTTGAGTATGGTCTTGAACCTCTGATCCTCCCGCCTCCACTCCAGATCTGGGTGCTGGGATCCCAGGCATGTACCATCATGCCTGGTTTCTACAGTGCTAGAAACTGAACTTAGGGCTTTGTGCATGTCAGTTAAGCACTGTCAACAAAGCCATCCTGACCCTCATTTAACCTTCAGTCATTTTCCCTCCATGAAGTCTATGAAGAAGTGATATAACTTATAAGTTATGCCTATATGTGTTTTACTTACTGTTTTACTTTCTGAGAATTTGAAGCTCAGAACCTTATAACTGACACTAAAAAATAAATCAAGAATTGATGATATTTATATGATATGATATTAAGTATATATGATATTAAGTATATATGATATTAAGCATATATTATATGATATGATATTAAGTATATATAGTAAGTATATATCTATATATGATATTAAGTATAATAGCAATAATTTTAGAAGAAGATAAAACCCATGAAAATGTTAATCAATTTAGCACATTTAGAACTGGTCAGCAAAATTAATAAAATTTTCTTGATTTAGATATCCACTGTGCTAAGTACATAATAAAGAAAATTCACTTTATTTCAGATAGCATTAAATGTGTGATTTTGCGTTAATGCAAGAATTTCCAATGACCATATATTAGGATCTGGAGATGCATAGAATTTCAGAGGTCAAGGAGCCCATGAGTTACCAGGGAGAGAGGTAGCAAACCACAACACTGTCCTAGAGAGTATTAAGTGTCACTTGACATAGCTTAGTGCCACCTAAAATGAAAGCCCCAACTGAGTAATTGTCTTTATCAGGCTTGTTTGTTGATATATCTGTGAGGGATTGTCTTGATTTTTATTGACACAAAAGGGTCCAACCAACTGTGGGCGGCATCATTTCCTACATCCTGGGCTGTGCAGAGAGATGTCTTAGCAGCTAAGAGCAGCCGCTGCTCTTTCAGAGGCCCTGACTTCAATTCCCAGCAATCACATGGTAGCTCACAAACATCTCTAGTGGGATCTGATGCCCTCTTCTGGCTTTAATGTGTACATGCAGATAGAGCATTCATATACATAAAATAAATAAATCTTTTTCTTTTTCTTATTTTAAAGGAAAGCTAGCTAGGCATGAGCCCACAGGTGAGTCAGCAAAGGAGTGTTCCTACATAATTCCTGATTCAAGTTCTTGAGTTCCTTTTCTACTTCTCTGAAAGACAGAGTGTGGTCTAGAAGGATAAGACAAGTAAACACTTTTCTCTTCTAAATGACTTAGTCAGAGTGTTTATCACAAACGAAAGGAGTCACAAACAAATGAACAGAGTTGTTTTCATGGAATGCTGCAGAAAATAGTATCTCAGTTGCAAAGGAGGGGACGGAAGGGGAATTTCTTCGGAGGAGAGAGGCCAGAGGAGAATCTGAAGGGACAAGTTTGCACAAGAGAATATTTGAGCAAGAGTTCTAGATAGAGGGGGTAGCATGGAAAAGACAGAAAATATGATCACAGCAGTGTTTCTGCCTCTTGGCTTTAGGGTGAGCATATGATGAGGCGAAGCAAGAGATGAAGGTGGTCCAGGCAAGGACCTGATAAGGAGGCATCTCATGGGCCAAGCTATATGTGTGCTTTTTTTTTTTTTTTTCATCTAAATGCAGTCCTGATGTTTCAAAACATTCCAGACAGGCTAGTGGTTATGTCCATCTTTTATGTTAGAAAATGAACTTTGGTGAGTATGTTAGGTAAAGATGCAGCATTTCAGATAAAACATGATACAGCGCCAAGCCATACAGTGATTGACATTGGGATGACAGAGAAGGAGAATTAGAGCGATTTAGAACCAACAACTGACTATCTGTATCTACATTAACATGGTGCACAGTCAAAGTCAGGTGGGGTTACTGGTGAGGGGTTTCTCTACCTGTGTCCACTTCTCTTTTTATATGTTGCTGTGCAGGTGTGGTGTGTTGTATTCTTCCTACTTCGAGGAGGTATGGGCTAAAAAAGTGAAAGTAATCAACATACATTCTACTACTTTTCAAAAACCTAGGCCTTAGCAAAGGTTGGAGGAGATGGTAGAGCTTATAAAAAGAAATGGCATGCATAAAGAAAATCTCTTCATTAAAAATTAATGGAGACGGCTTCTTGAACATAACACCAGTAGCACAGACACTGAGATCCACAATTGATAAACAGGACCTCCTGAAACGGAGAAGCTTCTGTAAAGGCAAAAGACACAGTCAACAAGACAAAACACCAGCCCCCAGAATAAGAAAAGATCTTAACCAACCCCACATCTGACAGAGGGCTGATCTCCAAAATATACAAAGAACTCAAGAAACTAGTCTCCCAAACACCAAATAATCCAATTAAAAAGTGGGGTACAGAACTAAATAGACAATTCTTGATAGAGGAATCAAAAATGGCTGATAACCGCTGCTTAAGAAAGTGCTCCACATCCTTAGCCATCAGGGAAATGCAAATCAAAACAGCTCTGAGATACCATCTTACACCTGTCAGAATGGCTAAAAGGAAATCACCAATGACAGTTTATGCTGGAGAGGATGTGGAGAAAGGGGAACACTTCTCCACTGCTGGTGGGAATGCAAACTTGTACAGTCACTTTGGAAATCAGTATGGCTGTTCCTCAGGAAAATGGGAATCAGTCTACCACAAGATCCAGCAATTCCACTCTTAGGCATATACTCAAACAATGCACATTCATACAACAAGGACATCTGTTCAACTATGCTCGTAGCACCATTATTTGTAATTGCAGGATCCTGGAAGCAACCTAGATGCCCCTCAACTGAAGAATGGATAGAGAAACTATGGTGTATTTATACAATGGAGCACTACTCAGTGGAAAGAAACAATAGAATCTTGAAACTCACAGGCAAAAGGATGACACTAGAAGAAACCACCCTGAGTGAGGTAACCCAGTCACAAAAAGACAAACATTGTATGTACTCACTCATATATGGATTTTAGACATAGACCAAAGGATTACCAGCCTACAATCCACACCTCCAGAGTAGCTAGGAAACAAGGAGTACTCTAAGAGAGACATACATGGTCCCCCAGAGAAGGGGAAAGAGACAAGATCTCTTGAGCAAATTGGGAGTGTGCGGGGAGGGGAGAGAGATCTGAGAGAAAGAGAAGGGGAGAAGAGGAAAGGAGGACAGGAGGGTGCAGGAAAGTTGAGTCTGAGGAACAATAGAGGAGAGCAAGATAAGAGATACCATAATAGAGGGAGCCATTATAAGTTTAAAGAGAAATTTGGCACTAAGGAAATGTCCAGGTATTTACAAGGATGACACCAACTAGCAATCTAAGCAATAGTGGAGAGGCTACCTTAAATGCCCTTTTCTGATAATGGGATTGATGACTACCTTATATGCCATCCTAGAGCCTTCATCCAGTAGCTGATGGAAGCAGAAGCAGATTCCCACAGTTAAGCATTGAACTGAACTTCCTGGAATCCAGTTTCAGATAGGGAGGAGGGATGCACAAAGGGGCCAAGACCAGGCTGGTGAAACCCACAGAAACAGCTGACCTGGAGGAGCTCATGGACCCCAGACTGATAGCTGGGAAACCAGCACCGGAATGATCCAGACCCCAGGAACGTGGGTGCTAGTTAGGAGGGCTGGGCAGTTGATCAGTATCGATCCCTAGTATAGGAATGGACTTTGGGAGCCCATTCCACATAGAGGGATGGTCTTTCAGCCTAGACACATGGAGGAGGGTCTAGACCCTGCTCCAAATGATATGACAAATTTTAAAGATCCCCATGGAAGGTCTCACCTTCCCTGGGGAGCGGAATGGGGATGGGATAGGAGGTTAGTGGGGGGCAGGAGAGGAGGGTTGGGAGTGGGAAATGGGATTGACATGTAAAACAAGCTTGTTTCTAATTTCATTAAAAGAATCAGGGATTAAAAAAACAGAAAAAGAAAATAATGGAAGGACCCTCTGCATTAAAAGGATGTTGCTCTGTACTAGGAAGGAGAGATCACAGATGGTGTGGGCCAGTGTGTACTATCCCAGTTTTACATACTGACTGGTCTTGGTAATGAAAACATTAAATCTTAAAATATGAGAATGTAGCTCAGTAGAGCACTTGTTTAGAATGCACAAAGACCAACAGTCTCCATAGTTCCATTCCTAGTACATCATAAATTGGGCATGGTGTGAGTCACCTGTAGTACCAGTGATGGGGAGGTAGAGGCAGAAAGTTCTGTAGTTCAAGGTTATTCTTGACACATAATGAATTCATGCCATTTGGGGCTACAAAAAAAAAGGAAAAAGGGATCTACAAAGAGGAACTTTGTGGGCACTGTCTCTGTCCCTTGTAAAGCTCAAAGCCAATATTTTGGCAAATGACACACTAAGGTGGCTAAAGTGATTCCAAAGGCAGGGGTAGTTAGGCAGGCACAGAAGGCTTTAGGGAACTGTTAGGAAGACAGAAGGGGAAAGTCTAGGTTAACAAGCCTACTACAAATTACAGTACTGTGAACAGGTCCAGGAACAGTGACAGCTGCTGGCAGGAAGACTGTTTCAGACAATGTTCACATGTATGAACAGAGAGTCAGGAAACACATGTAAAAATTAGTGGGGAATTTAAAAAGTGATAAAAAAGGAAGAAATAAAAAGAATTCACCCAAGCCAATTCAGTCAAGGAATTAACTGGTTATAAAACTGGTTGATGCTGAGGTTGTGTTTCCATGGTGCAGCACTTGCCTCTGAAGCCCAGTCCCTGACTTTATATGACAGTTGGCATTTCCTGTAGAAAACTGATAGATGAGAATGCAGCTTGACAGCTATCACATGGAATCAATAAGTGAAGTAACTCTCACAGCTAAAACCTGTCTTTGTCCCTACAACAAAGCATATGACAATACTAAGAAAGCATTTTCAAGTAGTTTGAAGTATACACCTAGTGTTGTCTTGTACCTCACAGCTAATTAGAAACTTCAGCTCTGTGAACTTAGAAAGCATGGCTTATTAACTGCTTTGATGTTTAGATCCTTCAGTGATTTAAAAATTTCTCTACAGAGCCCTGGAGTTCGGAGGGCCCTGGGCACCAGGTTCTGCTGGCCACTCTTCACTCACCTGCTCCATGAATGGGTATGATTGAGCGTGTACATGGTGCTATAGGAATCAGAATTTGGTGTTGTTCAGAGTCACCTACAAGATAATGCTCTTAGAACAAGGGACTTGGGTAGTGCCAGGTGAAGTGAAGTGACAACATAATTCTTAGCACAGGGCCTGGAGTCTAGCATGTGTGAAGAATCTTTTTGAAAACTGTTATTTGCACTGGGTGTTGGTGGTGCATGCCTTTAATCCCAGAACTCAGGAGGCAGAGGCAGGCGGATCTCTGTGAGTTCGAGGCCAGCCTGGTCTTCAGAGTGAGTGCCAGAATAGGCTCCAAAGCTACACAGAGAAACCTTGTCTCGAAAAACCAAAAACCCACTGTTATTTGTTATTGGTACAATTGTTATTAGATGGGGATCACTGATGTGTCCCACTGAGCATTTGCTATATTGTTTTTGAAATTGGGCTTCATGTAGTAGTTGCAAGTTTGGGTAAATCACGAGGTCACTAACCCCAAGAGCTGCCTGGCATTAAGGCAATTTGCTTTGGAGAAGTCCCGGCAGGTGCCCTTCATTTGAAATGAAGGATGGGTCACTGGCAGTCACTTCCTACTTGTCAACACAAGATGTGGCTACCAATCACTTCAATGACAAATTCAATAGCAGTTTTTTGAATAATGAAAAAAATGACCAGGTTGATAGGGAATTAACTGTCAACACTCTGACTGGCAGTTGCTGCACATAGCATTGTGTAAAATAAACCTGAAAAGAACACAAAGATGTCTATGTGAGCAGCAAAGAAGCTTTTCAGTTTATTCATGTATCTTCTGGGATTCCACAGAGCCAGATAGGGGAGTAGCAACTATGACATCCAATGTGTTAATGTGTTTGCCTCTCTCTCCTCTCTCTCTCTCTCTCTCTCTCTCTCTCTCTCTCTCTCT
Source organism: Cricetulus griseus (assembly GCF_003668045.3). NCBI lineage: Eukaryota > Metazoa > Chordata > Mammalia > Rodentia > Cricetidae > Cricetulus > Cricetulus griseus. The sequence goes on from NC_048597.1 coordinate 123,628,346, forward strand.
CTCTCTCTCTGTGTGTGTGTGTGTGTGTGTGTGTGTGTGTGTGTGTGTGTGTGTACTTGTAGGTGTGAATATATGGAAGGCAGAGGAAGACACTGTGTGTCCAGCTCTATAATTGTATTATTTTCCTGAGACAGGATCACTCACTGAACCTGGAGTTAGTCTCAGCGATCCTCCAGTCTTCACTCCCCACCATGCTGAAGTTTCAGGTTGAATTCAGGTCCTTGTGCTTATGCAGCAATCAGCGTTGCCCATTGACGCATCACCCCAGCTCTTCTGTTCTGGTTTGAGGGTGAAATGTCTCCATGAACTTGTGTGTTTAAAGATGTGGTCTCTAAGTGATGGTGTTTTGAAGGCCATGGAACCCATGGGAAGTAGAGCTGTTTTGAAGAATCTTGATCTTTGATGGTTGACAACCCACCCATAGTTCCCTTCTGTTCTCTTCTTCCTGACCATGGACTTAGTGTGATGAGCTGCTTCACCTTCCTGCTCCATGCCTTTTGTTCCCTGATGGACCTGGTCCCATCAGTAAGCCCAAATAAATCCTTCCTTAAATTGCTCCTTGTGTTACAGCAGTGAGGGAAGCAAGAGGTGCAATGTCATCAAATACAGATTGCAATTTAGAGCAGTGGTTTTGGGAGCTGAAAGATCCTTCCCAGGGGTTGCATTCCAGATGTCCTGTGTATTATATATTTACATTAAGATTAATAACAGTAGCAAAGTTACAGTTATGAAGCAGCAATGAGATAGTTTTATGGTTTGGGGGGGTCTCCACAACATGAGGAACTGTATTAAAGGGTCAAAGCATTAGGAAGGTTGAGAATCACTGACATAGAGCCTGATTATGTATATTAATCCAGAATATGCTGCCCTGAGGTCTAGGGACATAGCTCAGTTGGTAGTTGGTTTTGGACTTTAGATTTCATAGAAGACAAACTTAGAAGAATGAAGAGTTACATGGCTTTCTTTTCATTTTTCAGAGACAAGAAAGGACAAGTAAATTTTTTTGACCTATTGGCATCAACATTTTACAAAAGAAAGATCATATTTAAATACCAAAAAGTTAGGAAGGTCATAATGTCAGAATAGAGCAATCTGTGAAAATAGGGTTCATTTTTTAAAACCAAAAGCCTTTTTTACATTGTCCTTATTTGTCTCAATTTCTAGGCACTGTGTTATAAATTAATACTCTTCAGTTATGGTTTAGTAATTTCACATAGACACAATGAGCCTTTCCAGCATGCTTTGGGAGAGCCAATCACATAGCAAATACTTTTAATTCTCTTATACTGGAAAGTCTCAGCTAGGTGACAACCCAGTTCACACTAACAATGTTTGAATGAATGTCTTGTGTGGTTGGGAATGATCACTAGTTTATATATTTAAATTTTATGTGTTAAGTCATCAGAGGTCTTCAAGCATGGGCTGAATGACTGGAAAAAGAATATTTCTCAATCTGAATTTTTTTAGAAAGATATTTCTGGGGCCAGAGTTAATACCCTAATGCTATTTTTTGACAGATGCCAACTTAAGGCAGGGTTGGTTGTGGGAGAGAAACAAGTCAAGGCAGTCTACAAGCCAGCAAAAAATCATATGACTTTACAACAGAGCATGGAAAACAGAGGGCACTTAGTATGTGTGAGGCCCTTTTGCCTAAGAAACTTTCCAATATGGGTTTGAAGGAAAAACTATGTTTGGCATAGCTCTGTGAAGTAAAATGTAGAGGAATTATAAGTCAGAATTTGCTTTTTGAATGAGCTTCCTATACTCCAAGGTTCAGTCATCAGGTATGCTTGAAAGATGCTAACTGTCAGATCCCAGGTCCTGTGTGGGGAGAGCAAAAACAGTTCTGTAAATAATTTGAAGATCCATAAAGCCCATGAGCAGCTGTATTAATTTTAAAAGGTCAGGATGACTTGAAAAGAGCTGGAACTATTAGATAAGAAGCTTAATGGCACCAGATAGAGAACCTCAAATGGGTGGGACAAAACTAGGGCAAGACAAGGTTTTAGAACCTTGTACTTTTTCTCAATAAAGCTCTACTGGATTCTCTGTCTGGTTTTATCGAGTCCCATTTTTTCTTTCATTAAATATTTATCTTTCCTACTCTTTCAAAGGGAAGAAAGGGTAAGACTAATAGTCATTTGTAGGCACCTCCTTCCTTCTCTCCAGGCTGCAACATTAGCTCTAACTAAGGTGATTCATCTTCATCCTTCATTAGAAGGTGTGATTTACTAAAGTGCTTTATTGCCAAATAGAGTTGCCAGCCTTGCAGATTCTCTTTGGGGTGGTATTGAATCAAATGTGCTCCTGCTGTCTTGATGAATCATGCTGTAGATGCTCTTGGTTGAATCTGTGTTAATTTCCAATGCTAACTGTCAAAGAGACGAAGGCCTTACTAGCAAAGCACACTGATGTGTGACCACTCTGATTCAGTTTTCCATTAAACACATCATACCTTCCATGCATCAAATGAATAATGAAAATATTCTAATTAATGCTAAAGATCAAAAGCTATGAAAACTCTGAAAACTTTATACAGAAGAATAAAGTAGATGCAGGAGAATAAGAAGGCTAATTAGAAATTACCAGCAACTAGCTTCATGTCTTTGACAAATTGTATACTTCCATATAGACTACACATGGCTTCTTTTCTCCCTCAGTTTTATTGAGATACAATTAGCAAACAAAAATTGAATAAGCTGTAAAAAAACATTATATATACATATACATATACATATATATATTAAATTATTAGCAGAATCAAGTAAATTAATACACCCATTCTCAAATGGCTGTTGATTTTTGGGATGTGTGTGCGTGATGAGAACACTGAAGATGCACTATCAGTATAAATATCAAATGCAGCACACATTATTATCTGGACTCACCAGCAAGGCTGTATGGTAGTGCTCCTAAGCATCTTCCATAACTGGAACTGTGTTCCTTAGCTTAGTGACTTTGTGTGTTATGGTGGTCACCCAGCCATTCTCACTGCCCTTGGAGTTCTATGAGGTTCTTGGGAGGATCTTTGCTGTTGTCAATGATTTTGTTCTTATTATTTATTTCTTACTGTTCACATACAAAAATGCAACTGATTATTGTATGTGGATCTTGCAGCCTGCAACTTTGCTGAACTTATTATTATTAAAGTTTTTTCTGTTTTACTTTTTGGTCACAGCCATCTTTTACATGCATAAGGTCATGCCATCTGAAAGCTGACATGTCTTCCTTTTTCTAGTGCATGTCTTTTATTTTTCTTATCTCCATGTTTTATGCTACAGTTGTTACAGTGCACACATGCACACATCTGGATATAGTGAACACATTTAAATTATTGTAGCAATCTTTTTTTGTCTTTTAGCTTTTACAATAGAGTTGAAGATGGTTTATGGGACACCTTTAGAGTATTGGAACATTTTGAATTTGATTCTATACTTTGTCTGTAAATTTGTATTTTCTTGTGCTATAACTAATAAACATCCCTTTACCTCCACTTTAGAATTCTTGTAAGACAGGCTTATTAGTGATGAACTTCTTAGCTTTTGTTTTTATGAGGAAACATGTATCCATTTCTTCTTGTAAAGGTGGCTTGCTGGATTTGGCATTCTTTTTTTTTGTGTGTGTGTGCCTGCTTTTTTTCCATTTTTATTATTTTTTTATTTTATTAGTTTAAATTAGGAACAAGCTTGCTTCAGATGTCAATCCCTTCTCCCGCTCCTTCCCCTCCCCCCAACATCCCACCTGCCCCTAGCCATCCCCCCTCCACTTCCCAGGCAGTGTAAGGCCCTCAAAAGGGGCTCCCCAAAGTCTACCACATCATCCTGGGCCAGGCCTAGGCCATTCCCCACGTGTCCAGGTCAAGGATTTGGCATTCTTATTTGGAAGGCCTTTACTTTTTGCATTTGAATATATCATTTCTGTGACTCCTGGATAGCATCTTCTGACATAGCCACCTCTACACCAATAGATAATCCCTTGTGTATCAGTCAAAGCAAGAAACAGATCTATAGGATGGCATATAAGTTAGTCATCAATCTCATTATCAGGGTAGGCCATTTAAGGTACCTTTTCTTCTGTTGCTTAGATTGTTAGTTGGTGTCCTTTTAGATCTCCAGACATTTCCCTAGTGCCTGATTTCTCTTTAAACCTATAATGGCTCCCTCTATTACGGTATCGCTTATCTTGCTCTTCTCTATTTCTCCCCACACTCAACCTTTCTGCTCCTTCATGTCCTCCTCTCCTCTCCTCCCCACATCTGACAGAGGCCTGATCTCCAAAATTTACAAAGAATTCAAGAAGCTAGTTTCCAAAACCAACGATGTTCATAACAGCATCATTTGTAATACCAAGAACCTGGAAGCAACCTAGATGCCCCTCAACTTAAGAATGCATAGAGAAAATGCCGTGCATTTACATTTTTCAGTGGAAAAAAAACTGTGGAATCTTGAAATTCAATGGCAAATGGATGGAACTAGGAGAAACTATTCTGAGCCAGGTAACTCAGTCACAAAAAGAAAAACATGGTATGTACTCACTCATGTATAGATTTTATACATAGAGCAAAGGATTACTAGACTACAATCTACACCACCAGAGAAATTAGGAAACAAGGAGGACTCTAAGAGAGTCATACATGGTCCCCCAGAGAAGGGGAAAGGGACAAGATCTCCTGAACTAATTTGGACCATGGATGGAGGGGAGAGGGAGTTAAATTTTCCAATTTTGTGGAGAACAGGTTTTCAAAGTATGACCTGATGATTCTCTGGATTTCTATAGTGTCCATTGTTATTTCTTCCTTTCATTTCTGATTTTTTTTTAATTTGCATGTTCACTCTCTGCCTTTTGGTTACTTTGGATAGAGGTTTGTCTATCTTGTTGATTTCTCAAAGAACCAACTCTTTGTTTGATTGAGTTTTTGTATCGTTTTCTTTGTTTCTACTTTATTTATTTCAGCCCTCAATTTGATTATTTGCTGGCATCTACGCCTCCGGTGTAGTTTGCTTCTTTTTGTTCTAGAGCTTTTAGTTGTGTTTTTAATTCTCTAGTGTGACTATTCTACAGTTACTTCTTGTGGGCACTTAGTGCTATGAACTTTACTCTTCACACTGCTTTCAAAGTATCCCATAAGTTTGGGTATGTTGTGTCTTCATTCTCATTGAATTCTAGGAAGTCTTTAATTTCTGTTTTTGTTTCTTCCTTGACCCAGAAATGGTTCAATTGTGCATTCTTTAATTTCCATGAGTTTGTAGGTTTTTCCACTTTGTGTGTTATTGTATTCTAACTCTAAACCATAGTGATGCGATAGGATACAGGGGGTTATTCCATTTTTTTGTATCTGTTGTGGTTTGCATTATTGCTGAGTATGTGATTAGAGTAGGTTCTGTGTGGTGCTGAAAAGAAAGTGTATTCTTTTGTGTTTGGATGGATGTTCTATAGATGTCTGTTAAACCCAATTTGGGTCATAGCTTATGTTAGTTTCTTAGTTTTCTCTTTCTGTTAAGTTTCTGTCTGGTGGTCCTTTCTAGTGGTGAGCATGGGGTGCTGCAATCTCCCAGTACAAGTGTGTGAGGTTTTTATATGTGATTTGAGTTTTAGTAATGTTTCTTTTACGAACGTGGATGCCTTTGTATTTGGGGCATAGATGTTCAGAATACTTGAGACTTCATCTTGATGTATTTTTCTTGTGATGAATATGAAATGTTTTTCTTCATTTCTTTTGATGGATTTTAGTTTGAATTCTAATTTGTTAGATATTAGGATTGCTTCACCAGCTTGTTTCTTGGATCCATTTTATTGAAAAATGTTTTCCCAACCCTTTACCTTGAGGTAACCTCTGTCATTGAAGTTGAGGTGTGTTTCTTGTATGCAGCAGAAGGATGGATGCTGTCTTAGTATTCATTCTGTTAGCCTGTGTCTTTTTATAACCATATTAAGACCATTGAAATTGAGGGATATTAAATGCCACTGATTGTAAATTCTTGTTTCTTTTGGATTTGTTGTTGTTGGTATTTTGTGTGGATTCCCTCCTCCTTTTTTTCTTTTGGCTTCTGGTAAAGTGGGATTATCTATTGCCTATGTTTTTGTGAGTGTAGTTAACTTCCTTAGGCTGGAGTTTTACTTCTAGTACTTTTTATAGGACTGAATTAGTGAATATGTATTGTTTTAATCTGGCTTTGTCATGGAATACCTTGTTTTCTCCATCTATTCTGATTGAAATCTTTTCTGGGTATAGTGTTCTGGTCTGGCATCAGTGGCCTGTTAGTGTTGGTAGAATATCTATCCAGGACCTTCTGGCTTTCAGTGTTTCCATTCAGAAGTCAGACATAACTCTGATAGGTCTGCCTTTATATGTTACTTGACCTTTTTCTCTGCTGCTCTTAATATTCTTTATTTATTCTGTTTGTCGATGTTTTTGTTACTGTGTGGCAAGGTGACTTTTTGTGGTTCACATTATTTAGTGTTCTATAAACTTCTTGTATTTTCATGGGCATGTTTTTCTTTAGGTTGGGAAAGTTTTCATCTATGATTTTGTTGAAATATGTTTTCTGCACCTTTGTGGTGGGTTTCTTCACTTTTTTCTATACTTATTATTCTTAGGTTTGGCCTTTTCACATGCCCCATATTTCCTGGATATTTTGTGTTAGGGATTTGTTGGGCTTAACATTTTCTTTGTTGGATGAATCTATTTCTTCTAGTGTATCTTTACGCCCTTAGATTCTCTCTTATATTCTGTTGGTCATGCTTGCATCTGTAGTTCCTGATCATTTACCCAGCTTTTCTATTTCTAGCATCTCTTCAGACTGTGTTTTTCTCTTTTTATTGTCTCTATTTCAACTTTCAAGCCCTGAACTATTTGAATTGTTTCCTTTCCTTGTTTGGTTGTTTTTTTCTTGGATTTCCTTGTTTTCTTTAAGAGATTTGTTTATTTCTTGCATTTTTTGGTTTGTCTTTTCCTCCATTTCTTGAATTTTTTTGTTTTTTTCCCACTGGCATATTTATCCACTTAGTGTTTCAAACACTATGGGCATCTCTTTAATTATGGATTCCTAATTTTTAACAACAGACCCTACATGTTTTGTATCTATATTGTCCAGTAGTATGCCAGAGAGAGTTGTAAGGTATTTGATCAGCTTCCTATTACTGCAATGCATGCCTAATATAATCAACATGTACAGGGAAAATGTCAGTTTCCAGCTAAGGTTGTAGAGGCATTGGCCTACACATTTCTGTCAAGAATGTGCATTTTGTTGTTGTTTCTTTTTTAGATGACATGATCTTACACAGTTCATTAAATGATCTAATTCTTTCTCTGAATCTTCCTATAAGCATTATACAATATCTTTCCCCATTATTGATGTTTCTGATGTCCAGAGACGAAGTCAGATTGAGTCCTGGATATCAGTGCCACTTTCACCATATCCAGGGCTTCTCTAGAACCACCTACGTCTGGGATCCCAGTTCTGTTTTTCTTTGTGACATGGTCATCAGGTCAGAGCAGAATTCCCAGGTGTTGAATCACTGTCTTCTGAGCATGTATCTACTTTGTGAATAATTAAACTTCCTTGCACCATCTGTCTTATAGTGGGAGTTTTGAGATAAGTCTTTTTCTTTTTTCTTGGAAGAATGCCTCTTCCTTTTCTAAACCATTGCCTTCTGAAAGCCTCAGTTAGCATGAATTAGGGGCTTTATTGTTATTCTGAAGTAAACACTCACTTTCAAGGTTGCTGTCATCTTTCCTCTCCTTGCTTGGTAATTCTATTACAATATTTATCAACTAAATATTCTGTAGAGTGTTCAAATGGTCCAGGTCCCTGGAATTTTTGTTAAAATCGAGTGAAAGGGATAGCATGATCCCTGCACACCTATGGAATAGATATGGTCATTAATTTTCTGAGAATGAAGAGCGTTTCTGATTCTCTGCTCTAAAAAAATAGAAAAAGAAGCCATTGTGTGTGGCAGATCAAGGGTGATGTGATATTGTGGGGCTGTGTTGATCTGCTGTAGTAGGAACTCTGTGTTAGGAATGTAGCTGTACTTTTGACCATACTTAACCTGTTTGCATTAGGTCACTGTCACAGACAGTGTAATCTTGAATCAAATAAATTTCATTGGCTGAAGGAATACAGAGAGAGAGAGAGAGAGAGAGAGAGAGAGAGAGAGAGAGAGACAGAGACAGAGACAGAAAGACAGAGACAGAGACAGAAAGACAGAGACAGAGAGAAACCTGTGAGTTACCAACCCTCTCTACTTCTAACCACTGGAGAGATGAGAATATTTGTCCAGAAGGTTGCATGTCACTGGACATCACAGCATACAATATAAATGAGTTCTTTTAACAATTGTTGTGTAGGTAAAGTTTGTGTGCATTTCGTTGTCCCCTAGCTATGAATTTAAAATCCATTTCCTTTGAATTAAGGGAAAGTGTTCAATTTTGGCTTATTTGGATCCCATTTTGATTATTTTGGTCATGACTTTGTGTTCCTACATTTTTGAAAAGCATCAAATTTCCTTTCCCTGCTTCAACTTCCACTCATAATTTTATGTATTAGAATTCTCAAGGGTTAAAAATTGAGTCAACTTGAAGTAAAAAGATCATGTTTTCTTTTTGCCAAAGTCATAATGATCCTTAACCTTTGCATACATATACACATGTATTCACACACACACACTCAGCTATTAGGGGAGTCATTGCCTGTATTGATTATATTGATGATATCTTTGAAAACCACATACTCTAGATAAAACAAAGTAAGAGGGCTTAAAGTGAAGGCCTTTTAGATTATAGACAGTTGTCAGATTTTATAATGCAGGTTTAGTTATGGCCCACTGTGTCCTTTGAAAGGGGTGACCCTGCTTAGCTCTGGTTCCTAGCATGTTCCTGGGACACAAATATGCTTTTATAGCAAAACAAAACACTGTTTTGGAATTTAATTAGAATCATGTACCCTAAATATAAAACAATTGACTACTATGTTAGTCAATGTTAATTGTCAACATGATTGATCTAGAATTACCTAGAAGAAGTGTCTTTGGGCATGTCTGTGGCAGATTTTCTGTATTACGTGGTATGGGAGACTGAGTTTAGTTGAGGGGAGGGAGTCTTGACTATATGGAGAAGCAAGCTGGACACTAGCTTGTAAGGGTGCACTGCTCCCTGATTGACTGTGGAGGTCACTTGACAGGTCACTTTGAGCTCCTACATCCTTGACTTCCTGTTGTGATTGATGGTTTCTACATTGACTTGTGAGCTAGAATAAACATTTTCCCCCTTAAGTTTCTTTCTTTCTTTTTTTTCTTTCTTTTTGAGACAGAGTTTCTCTGTAGCTTTGGAGGTTGTCCTGGAACTTACTCTGTAGACAAGGCTTGCCTTGAACTTGAAGAGATCTTCCTGCCTCTGCCTCCCAAGTGCTGGGATTAAAGGCATGCACCATCACTGCTAGGCTCCCCTTAAGTTTCTGTACTCAGGGTATTTTATCATAGCAGCAGGAAGAGAAACCAGGGCAGATAGTAAATATAGCAGCTGTTGGACAACTTCTGGTTGGTGGTGTTATGTTAGTGGAGAGTTCTTCATAACTGATCATGACAACCCAAATGAAGGAAGATCTGAAGTTAGTAGTGCTATTTAGCAAACCCGTCAAGATGGGCTAAGCATTAGAATAGTCTCAAGACTAACGTGATCTTGATTTCCTTCCATCTCTTTCTTCCTGAAACCAAGATACAGAGCATTCTACTGGCCGTCTAAATTTCCCTACCACTTTATATATCCAGCTCCTTCAACCTGCCCAGATCCTTATACACACACTGACTTATTGTCTGATACCATAGTTTTGCTTCTTCCCAAATTTTATACAAAATAAATAAGCACACAGATTTCTAAAAAGAGATTTATTTTAAATTATGGGTATTGTGTGTGTTGGAGGATATGTACACAACTGAGTAGAGTGCCCTCAGAAGCCATAAGAGGGCATTAGATACCTTGGAGCTAGACTTCCAGGTGGTTGTGGACTACATGGCATGGGCAATGGAAAGCCACTTGGGTCATTTGGCAAAGCAGCATTCAGTCTTTACTACTGTCATCCCCAAGCACCCAATACAGACTTTGGATCCTATTTTTAAAGATTAATTTATTTTTATTTTGCATGAATTGGTGTTTTGTTATGGGTGTTAAGTCCACTGGAACTGGAGTTACAGACAGTCGTGACCTGCCATGGGGGTACTTTGAATTGAGTCTGGGTCCTCTGGAAGGTCAGTCAATACTCTTAACCACTAAGCCATCTCTCCTGATCCTAATTTCTTTCACTTAACATAATACATCTAAGTGCCATTTTTATTGTTGTACATGCTGTGATGTTAGCAATTTATTCCTTTTATTGTTGAGCACAATTTTATTTTGTGGTTACACTACCATTTTTATTGTCACCAACTTATGGATAATTTAAATCTTTGCATCCTTTGATGATTACAAATAAAATTACTATAAGCAATTTTGAAGAAATGTATTTTTATTTCCTTGGCTAAGTAACTATGGGTTGGATTCATGGGTTATGTTGTAAATGTAACCCTAATTATTAAAATATGTCAAAAGCTTGGGAGATGGCTCAGTGGATAAGAATATTTGCTTTGCAAGCATGAAGACCTGAGTTAAAATCCTAGACATGCAGGTAAAAAAGCCATATGTTCTTTTAAACCCAGTGTTTGGAGCCAGAGAAAGGATGACTTAAGAGCTTGCTGGCTGGTCAGTCCAGCTGAAATGACAAGTTTTAGAGTCAGGGAGTTTGTATCAAGGGGGTAAGCAGAGAGAGTCTGAATATGACACCGGCACCCTTCTTTAGACTTTGCATGTGTACACCTGGACATGCACATGTGTATATTTACATAAAACACATCACACACACACACACACACACACACACACACACACACACACACACCACCTGAAATACATTGCACATTGCCTGCCATTTTGCATCTTCCCCTGGCTCTAGAGAACTGTGAGTTCTAGCTGTCTGAGTCTTTGCTATCACTTGGTAGGGAAAGTATTTGAATTCTAGAAATTCTTAAATGCATTTCTGATATCTATGTTTCTACTTTATGTTTTAAAGTACAAGTTTCTCTCATAAAGTATTGCCAACAAAGCTACCTAAGCATGAGCTGAACGAAGACAAAAGCAATAGACTTGCTAAATGTGAGTAGGGGAAGATCCATGAGACTTCATCCCTACTCACAGAACTACAAGCCAATAAGGAATGCTGAAAGCAGAAGTCATCTTCCCCAGGAAAGAGCACACTAATTGATTATCTAATATCAAATGGTCAGCTCTGAAAATATATGTATAAACAACCTACAAACGCATACATACAATATACAGACTGAATAGGTCATATTAGCATATTAGGGAATATATGTGTATAAACATATACAAATATATGTGTAATAACAATTAATGAAAAAGATGCCATGGATTGAAAGAAAGCAAGAAGAGGTATACAGGAGAGTCTGGATGAAGGAAAGAGAGGAGGAAAACGATGTAATTATGCTATAATTTTGAGAACAAAAGAAGCCAGACGTTGGTGGCACACGCCTTTAATCCCAGCACTTGGGAGGCAGAGGCAGGTGGATCTCTGTCGCGTCCACCCTTGACCAGCAAGAACGACGAAACACCGAGGAATCTTATTCACAGAGTTTAATCGGGAACCTTGCTTTACAGTGAATGGCGGCCCCGGGTAGAGGAAGACGGGGCCTGATATAGTCTACACCTACCAAACACCTAACCCTACGTGGTATGCCAGGATAGGTTGTCTCCAAGCAGAATTAAGATGATACATGGCCTTTACCAAATTAGGAGTTGTTTACCACAGAGAGCACTCGCCGTCGGGCTGGCAGAAGGCAGAAACCAGCGCCATCTTTTGGGCACGGTACTTTGCAGCTCCCAACAGATCTCTATGAGTTCGAGGCCAGCCTGGTCTACAAGAGCTAGTTCCAGGACAGTCTCCAAAGCCACAGAGAAACCCTGTCTCAAAAAATCAAAAAAAAAAAGAACAAAAGAAATTGAAAAATATATGAGTTCTAGCACATGACTGAGTCCCTGTTCTCTTACTGTCTGCTTGAAGCAACTTAAGTAGCTTATTTAATTTTTCTGGGCTTCACTTTCCATAAATGGATTATAAATGTTCTTATAGAACTGATACAGGGCTGGCACCATGGCTCATCTGGTAAAATCACCTGCCACCAAGGCTGAGAACCTCAGTTTGATTCTCAGGACCTACACACTAGAAGGACAGATGGGGGAGAACAAGCTCCTGCATGGTGTGCCCTAATAATATAAGTAACTAGTGAACACTTAAGTAGAGTGTGCTTTACTAACCACACTAGGTATTTTGGCATATGTAGTAGTTTGAATGTAATTGGCCCCCATAAACTCATAGGGAGTGACACTGCTTAGAGGTGAGGCTTTGGTAGAGTAGTTGTGGCTTTGCTGGAGGAAGAGTGTCACTGTTGGGGCTGGCTTTGAGGTCTCCTATGCTTGAGATACACCCAGTGACACAGTTCACTTCCTGTTACCTTTGGATCAAGATGTAAAATTCTCAGCTCCCTCCAGCCCCATGTCTGCCTGCATATTGCCATGTCCCACCATGATGATAATGGACTGAACCTCTGAACTGTAAGCTGACATCCCATTTAAATGTTTTCCTTTATAAAAGTTGCTATGGTTATGGTGTCTCTTCACAGCAGTACAAATCCTAAGACTACATATACTTAGATAGTTATTAAATATAAGTTTCTATGTCTCTTTTCATTTAATAGTTACCCTCAAAATCCCAGTATTTAAAAATCCTTCTGGCATTATAGGTTATGTTTAGACACAGGTCCACTCAGTGGCCATTTGGTGACATTCTAGTAGCTTTTCCCTCACCCCTGCTAACAGGCACAGGGTGTTCACAGATGCCTATTGCTACAACTGTGACAGGGCAGCAGACAAGAATTGGCAGATTTCTGGTCCATCTGTATCATTCTCTGTTCTCTGATCTTATCTTAATGAAAGGCCCTGAGCCTGAAGAAGTGTGAGCTTGATGTACAGTTATTCGTGGAAGGATAATCCACACACAGCAATCTGAAGACAATTTAGGCTGAAATGGTTCCTTGCAATTTAGGCATTTAATTAGGGTTTTTTAAAAGCTTAATTAAAAAGTTAAATCATTTGTCTTTATTTCTGAAACAATGCCATTGTAGATGGTTCAATTATGTAAAATAAAACATAATAAGATATATATTTTCTTGACTGAAGTTATTGCATCGTTCACACATTACAGCACAGTTCCATAAAATGTATTTGAGAAGATGGAAGGAAATTGAAATATAGAACCATTAAAGATGCTATTGAAAGTAACTTCTGGCCTACAAAGTTGTTTTTCCTTCCTGTGTTTCATGATCCTTGCAACATATGAACTTTTCCTCCAACTATGTAAATGGAGAAGACAGGTTTTGAGTGTATTACCTATAATTCCTCCAAACAAGTTACAAATACCCAAAATACTTGAGTGAATTTTCTCATCAATAGTTATTTATCATGAGTAAACAAGAAATATGGTCTGCTTTGGGGTGTGTGGGTATAGACATTCATTATTATTATAATTATTATCATTACTATTATTATTGTGTCTACATGTCTGTGTATCTGTGTGAGTGTAGGTGCAAATCTTTGTGTCTGGGTACCCGCAGATGTCAGAAGATTGTGTCAGATTCCTTGAATCTAGAATTGCATTTAGTTGTCAGCTGCCTGACAGAGTTGCTGGAATACCAACTCTGTTCCTTATGATACAGCAGGAAGCATTCTTAACCCTGAGCCATCTCTCCAGGCCCCAGAATACACTATAATTTTTTAGAGACTGTGTGCTATATTCTGGGCATTTATTTATTCTGGGGAATGAAGGGCTTCATATTTGGTCTATAAGTATTCTAATACTGAGTTTTGTTCATAACCCCTAAGATTTGTATCTTAAAGGTTCCTTAGAAGTTCTTGAAAGTTCAGTCTCAGTCTTCTGGTACTGGCAAGAGGGTTAGACTTTAGGACATGAGGAACGTTGGAGGAAGCAATGAAAGTCTGAAAACTTGAAACCAGGAATGCCAAGGGAAGATGATTGACAGTCTGAGTCTGATTCAAGCATCAGATCAAGAGTGAATGTGTCTTCACTTGTTCACTCTGTTTAGCCTTGAGTGGATAGGATAATGCCCAGCCCTGTTGATAAGGGTCATCTGTAGTGATCTTCTATGGAACACTTTCACAGATCCACCACAGCCAGAAATAGTTGAACAGTTATCTGTCATCCTCGGGTCTAGTCATGTTGACATAGAAAATTAACTATCACAGCCTCTATTTACCTAGCCCTTGGTCCTTTTTATTTTGGAATGACTCTAGGTTCATTCATTGCTTTCTTTTAAGGATTTAAATCAAGTCAAAGTTGCCTTGATTTTTGTAGTGTCTTTTGCCTCAAGGCCAGGCTGTTAACTGTGTGAAAAATGCACATGGTAATAAATTCCCAATTGTAAAACTCTTGCCATTGTATGAAATTGAGATGGACTGTGCACCCAAGTGCTCTTCATTCTGTTGAGTTGGTTGTATGGTAAAAAAAATGATAATATCACTTTAGACCTGTGCAAGATTAATAGCAGGTTTATACACAGATGACCCAATTAGGAATGAGGGCAACAAGTCAAGATGACTCAGTTTCTATAAGCTTGGCCAGATACTCCTAGGTTATCAACCTTCATTTCTTGTCAATTGACCTAGATCAGTGGCTCTTTTTTTTTACCACTGGCTGAATACTATGATCACCTGGGGGAGACTTGAAAAATTGCAATATGTGGATTCTATGTCAGCCAAATCCAAGCAAAGTCTCTAATGCTGAGCTCATACCCTAGTATTTTAAAATGCTCTCATGGTGGATCTAAAGTGCAGCTGAAGTTGAAAACTACAGGAGTATATATTCCTGGTGACATGGAATCTGTGATGGATGCTGAGAGCAAGGGAAGGAGTGTGAGGATAAGACAAAGTTTAGAGATGTGATAGGTTGACTAGAACAAAATCAATGAAAGCCATTACCCACTATTCAGAATATATTGAGGGACTGAGGAGATGGCTCAGTGGATAAGAACACATGCTCATGTGTGAGGACCTGAGGATCCTTAGCTCCCATACAAAGAGCTACATGTGGCTGCATATATCTGTGACTCCAGTGCTGGTGTGGGGAACAGAAACAGAAGACTACTGAGGTTTGTTGGCCACCAGCCCAGCCAAATAACTCCCTGAGCTCCAAGTTCAGTGAAAGCCCCTGCTATATGGAATTATGGCAGAAAATGATAGAATAAGATACCCAATGACCTCTTCTGGCTTACACACTCTACCATGTGCCCATACACACATGTACACATATATGCATGAAACACACACACACACACACACACACACACACACACACACACACACACACACTCTAGAGTCTATGGGGTCCAAACATAGAGGATCAAATCAATCAGAGTGGCCTGGGATGTTCTTTAGCAATGCTTGGTAGATTGATAAAGAACTGGAGAAGAAACAGGGTTGTGCTGGCAGAGGCATGTCAGTGTTGATCTTTCTCAGATCATAGGCATCATCAGAACAAACCAGAAAGCTCAATAAAAAAGACAACTTCCAGGCCTCCATTTCCAGTAGGGTTGTTTCAGTAGATTTCAGTAGACTGGATTATTTGTCTCTACTTTTAAGAAATATATGGTATGCCATTCCATGAGGGTAGTTGCTTGTCCAGTCTTAAGTGGGAGAATTACAGAAATCAAGGATGAGCAAAGTGTCAGGGAAGAGGGCAGACTCTATGATTACACTAAGCACAAGTCTGAAATGTCAGGTCTGGAAGCTTAGTTAGGACAGGCAGTAGATGGAGTCAAAATGACAGTGGGACACATGAATATGGAAGGAAAGTGAATAGGGAAGTCACATGGGGCACAAAACAGGAATCTTCTGAAAGGTCTTCTACAAAAAAATGGTGTCAAGATAGTGACCAGAGAGAGGAAGTTCAAAGCAGTTGATTCAGACATCTTTGCTTAAATTCTCCTCCCTTCTGTGTCCATGCCCCTGCCTAATATAGTAACAGAAACCTAAGAAAGTAGAGGACTAGAGGACTGCACTACTTTGCTGGGACGGCTACAAGAAGGAGCATAGACTTGATGCTTGAACCACAGCCATGGATTTCCTCACAGCTCTTGAGGCCACAGTGTAAGATCAAGATATTGGCAGGGATAGGTTTATTCAAGGGCTTTCTAAGCCTCTGATGTATAAATGGCTACTTTCCTGGTGTCTTCATGTTATCTTCAATGCAACGGTGCTTTCTCTTTACCCAATCTCTCCTGTAAAGACAAAAAGCATGTTGGATTAAAAACCAGCCATATGGCCTCTTTTAACATTTTGTTTTGTTTTAATTATCCCTTTAATGGTTCAAATAGACTTCTCTAAAATGTATTTTCAGGTGCAGGGATTAGAACATCATAGTGTAAATTTAGGAAGATATGCCTTGAGTCCAACAAGTAAAGATGGATTTTGGTTCTTTCCAGTGTGTTTTCTTCGGTTGTTCAGGTATCAAGCCCTCCCCTGTGTGTCTAGGCTGAAGAAGTATCCTCCTACGTGAAATGGGGTCCCAAAGTCCATTCCTATGCTAGGGATAAGTACTGATCTACAACAGGGGACCCCATTGATTACTGAGGTCTCCTCACTGACACCCACATTCATGGGGTCTTGACCAGTCCCATGCTGGTTTCCCAGCTATCAGTTTGGGGACCAAGAGCTCCCCCTTGTTCAGGTCAGCTGTTTCTGTGGGTTTCACCAGCCTGGACTGAGCAACTTTGATCAACAATCCTCCTTCTCTGCAACTGGATTATAGATTAGTTCAGTGTTTAGTTATGGGTGTCTGCTTCTACTTCCACCAGCTGCTGGATGAAGGCTATAGGATGGCATATAAATTAGTCTTCAATCTCATTATCAGGGGAGGGCATTTAAGGTAGCCTCTCTCTGTTGCTTAGATCATTAGTTGGTGTCATCTTTGTAAATCTCCAGACATTTCCCTAGTGCCTGAATTCTCTTTAAGCCTATAATATCTCTCTCTATCTTATCTTGCTCTCCTCTATTCTTCCTCAGACTCAACCTTACTGGCCCCTCTCCCCTCCTCTTCTCCCATTCTCTTTCTCCTAGCTCCCTCTCCCCTTCCCTCATGCTCTCATTTGCTCAGTAGATCTTGTCCCTTTCCCCTTCTCTGGGGAACCATGTGTGTCTCTCTTGGACTCCTCCTTGTTTCCTAGCTTATCTGGAAGTGCGGATTGTAGGTTGGTAATCCTTTGCTTTATGTCTAGAATCCATATATGAGTGAGTGAGTACATACCATGTTTGTCTTTCTGTGGCTGGGTTACCTCCCTCAGGATGGATTCTTCTAGTCCATCTATTTGCCTTCAAATTTCAAGATTCCATAATTTTGTTTATTGACTGAGTAGTACTCCATTGTGCAGATGTACCACATTTTCTGTATCCACTCTTCAGTTGAGGAACATCTAGTTCCTTCCAGGTTCTGGCTATTACAAATAATGCTATGAACAGATTGTTGAACAGATGTCCTTGTTGTATGAATGTGCTTCTTTTGGGTATATGCCTAAGAGTGGAATTGCTGGATCTTGTGGTAGACTGATTCCCATTTTCCTGAGGTATCACTATACTGATTTCCAAGGTGGCTGTATGAGTTGGCACTCCCACCAGCAGTGGAGAAGTGTTCCCCATTCTCCACATCCTCTTCAGTATAAACTATCATTGGTGTTTTTGATTTTAGCCATTCTGATAGTAGTAAGATGATACCTCAGAGTTGTTTTGATTTGCATTTCTTTGACGGCTAAGGATGTTGAACACTTTCTTATTTGTCTTTCAGGCATTTTAGATTCCTCTATTGAGAATTCTCTATTTAGTTCTGTAAGCCATATTTAATTGGATTATTTGGTGTTTTGGAGACTAGCTTCTTGAGTTCTTGTATATATTGGAAATCAGCCCTCGGTGTAGACGAGGCTGCCATTTTGTATTATTTACTGTGACCATTGCCTTACAGAAGCTTCTCAGTTTCAGGAGGTCCCATTTATTAATTGTGGAACTCAGTGTCTGTGCTACTAGTGTAATGTTCAGGAAGCAGTCTCCTGCACCAGTTTGTTCAAAGGTATTTCCTACTTTCTCTTCTAATAAGTTCAGTGTGGCTGGATTTGTGTTGAGGTCTTTGATCCATTTGGACTTAAGTTTTGTGCATGGCAATAGACATGGATCTATCCACAGCCATCTACATGCCAGCATCCAGTTATAACAGTATTTGTTGAAGATGCTTTCTTTATTCCATGTATATCTTTAGCTTCTTTGTCAAAAATCAGGTGTTCATATATGTGAGGATTAATATCAGGATTTTCTTCTCAATTCCATTGGTCTACCTGTCTATTTTTTTGTGCCAATACCAAGCTGTTTTCAGGACTGTGGCTCTATAATGGAGCTTGAAGTCAGGGATGGTGATGACTCCTGAAGTTCATTTATTGTACAGGGTTGTTTTGTCTATTCTGGGCCTTTTGTTTTTCCATATAAAGTTGAGAATTGTTCAATCAATGTCTGTGAAGAATTGTACTGGGATTTAGATGGGGATTGCTTTTGGCAAGACTTCCATTCTTACTATGTTGATCCTACCTATCCAAGAACATGGGGGATCCTTCCATTTCTGGAATCTTCTTTAATTTCTTTCTTTAAAGACTCAAAATTCTTACTATACAGGTCTTGCACTTTTTTGATTAGTGTTACCCCAAGGTATTTTATGTTGTTTGTGGCAATTGTAAAGTGTGATGGTTTTCTGATTTTTTTCTCAGCGCATTTATCATCCATATATTGTAGGGCTACTGATATTTTTTGAGTTAATCTTTTATCCTGCTACTTTGCTGAAGCTGATTATCAGCTGTAGGAGTTCCCTGGTAGAGTTTTTTAGGTCACTTATGTAGAGTATCATATCATCTGCAAATAGTGAAAGTCAAGCTTTCACTATTTGTATCTTTCTTTCCTATTTGTATCCCCTTGATCTCCTTTTGTTGTCTTATTGCTCTAGCTAGAACTTCAAGGACAATATTGAAGAGGTATGGAGAAATTCGACAGACTTGTCTTGTTCCTGATTTTAGGGGAAACATTGAGTTTCTCTCCATTTATTTTGATGTTGACTGTTGGCTTGCTGTGAATTGCTTTTATTATGTTTAGGTATATTTCTGTTATCCCTGATCTCTCCAAGACCTTTATCATGAAGGGGTGTTGGATTTTGTCAAAGGATTTTTCATAATTTAGTGAGGTGATCATATGGTTTTTCTATCTCAGTCTGTTTATATGTGGATTACATTGATGGATTTTCGTATGTTGAACCATCCTTGCATTTCTGGGATGAAGCCTACTTGATCGTGGTGGATGAGTTCTCTGATGTGTTTTTAGATTAGATTTGCCAGTATTGTACTGAGTATTTTTGCGTCAATATTCATGAGGGATATTAGTCTGTAGTTCTCTTTCTTAGTTGTGTCTTTGTGTGGCTTGGGTACCAAGGTTATTGAAGCCTCGTAAAAAGAGTTTGGCAATGACCCTTCTGCTTCTCTTGTGTGGAATACTTTGAGGAGAATTGGTATTAGCTGTTCCTTGAATTTCTTGTAGAATTCTGCACTGAAGCCATATGGCCCTGGCATTTTTTGGATGGGAGAGTTTTGATGACTGCTTCTATTTCATTAGGGTTTATATGTCTATTTAAATTGTTTATCTGTTCTTTATTTAATTTTGGTAAGGGAAATCTTGTCCATTTCCTTTAGATTTTTGAATTTTGAGGAATACAGGTTTTCAAAGTATGACCTGTTTATTCTCTGGATTTCCTCTGTGTCCATTGTTATTTCCCCCTATTCATTTCTGATTTGCATGTTCACTCTCTGCTGTTTGGTAAGTTTGTCTATCTTGTTGATATCTTGAAGAACCAACTTTTTGTTATATTGATTCTTTGTATTGTTTTCCTAGTTTCCACTTTATTGATTTCAGCCCTCAATTTGATTATTTCCTGGCATCTACTCCGCCAGGGTTCGTTGGCTTTTTTGTGTTCTAGTGCTTTCAGTTGTGCTGTTAATTCTCTAGTATGACTATTCTCCAGTTTCTTCAAGGGGGGCACTTAGTGCTATGAACTTTCCTCTTAGCACTGCTTTCAAAGTGTCCCATAAGTTTGGGTATGTTGTGTCCACATTCTCATTGAATTCTAGGAAATGTTTAATTTCTTGTTTTATTTCTTCTTCGACCCATGGATGGTGTAATTTGGTATTATTCAGTTTTCATGAGTTTGTAGATTTTCTGCTATTTGTGTTGTTGTTGAATTCTAACTTTAAAGCATGTGGTCTGATAAGACACGGGGTTATTTTAATTTTTTTTGTACCTGTTGAGGTTTTCTATGTTGCCCAATATGTGGTGGATTTTAGAGAAGGTTCCATGTGGTGCTGAGAAGAAGGTATGTTCTTTCAGTTTGGATACAATGTTTTGTAGATGTCTGTTTAACCCAATTGGGTTATAACTTCTATTAGTTCCTTTGTTTCTTTGTTAAGTTTCTATCTGGTGTTCCTGTCTAGTGGTGAGAGTGGAATGTTGAAGTTTCCCAATATAAGTGTGTGAGGTTTTATGTGTGATTTGAGTTTTAGTAATGTTTCTTTTATGAACGTGGATGCCTTTGTATTTGGGGCATAGATGTTCAGAATTGAGACTTCATCTTGATGGGTTTCTCCTGTGACGAGTAGGAAGTGACCACCTTCATCTCTTTTGATTGATTTCAGTTTAAAGTCTAATTTATTATATATTAGGATTGCTACTTCTGCTTGTTTCTTGGGCCCATTTGATTGGAAAATCTTTTCCCAAACCTTTACTCTGAGGTAACACCTATCTTTGAAGTTGAGGTGTGTTTCTTGTATGCATCAGAAGGATGGATTCTGTCTTGTTATCCATTCTACTAGCCTGTGTCTTTTTATAGGTGAGTTAACACCATTAACATTGAGGGATATTAATGACCATTGATTGTTCATTCTTGTATGTTTTGGATTTGGTGGTTGTGGTGGAATTTTGTGTGGATTTCCACCCCATTTTTCTTTGGCTGTTTGTAAAGTGGGATTATCTATTGCCTATGTTTTCTTTTTGGTTGTAGTTAACTTCCTTGGGTTGGAGTTTTCCTTCCTGAACTTTCTGTAGGGCTGTATTTGTGGATATGCATGGTTTGAATCTGGTTTTGTCATGGAATATCTTGTTTTCTCCATCTATATTGATTCAATGTTTTGCTGGGTATAGTAGTCTGGGTTGGCACCTGTGGTCTCTTAGTATAGGTAGAGTATTAATCCAGGACCTTCTGGCTTTCAGAGTTTCTATAGAAAAGTCAGGAGTAATTCTAATAGGTTTCCCCTTATGTTACTTGGCCTTTTCCCTTAGCTCCTTTTAATATTTTTTTGTCTATTCTGTATGTTTGGGATTTTGATTATTATGTGCCAAGGAGACCTTTTTTTGTGGTCCACTCTATTTGGTGTCCTGTAGGCTTCTTGTACTTTCATTGGCATGACTTTCTTTAGGTTGGGAAAGTTTTCTTCTATGATTTTGTTGAATATGTTTTCTGAACCTTTGAGTTGAGTTCCTTCACCTTCTATACCTTTTATTTTTAGATTTGGTCTTTTCACGGTGTCCCATATTTCCTGGATATTTTGTGTTAGGGATTTGTTGACTTAAGATTTTCTTTGGTTGATGAGTCTATTTCTCCTAGTGTATCTTTAACTCCTGAGTTTCTGTCTTCCATCTGACAAGAACATTCTTATCATCACCTTCCATAATTTATCTTAGAGGCCTCCTGGCACCACAGCTGAGGAGCAATTTTCTTAAAAACCTAGAGGTGCTATGTCTTTACTTTGGTTTTAACATGTTTTATTTTATTTGGAAATACCACATAATGTACCCTGGTCAGTTTTACTTCCCATTCCTCCCAGGTCCACCCCTACCCTTGTGACATGCCCCAAAACAAATGAAAAGGAGGAAACAAGAAGAAAATAAATGAAAACTACCAAGTGAAATTAGTGTTGCCCATATACTCATTGGAGCATTGTCAAACTCCCAGTGGCCAGCCCCTTAAAGAAAACCAAGTACTTCCCTACTCCTTTCCCCCACCTGAAGCCACCGACTTTCACAATTTTTCCAATTATTCTTTTCTTTATTAATTAAACTTACTCATTTATTTTGCATCCTAACCACAGTTTCCTTCCCTTCTTTCCTCCCATTCTCTTCCTGAACCTCTCCTCTATCCTCTCAATCTGCTCCTCCTCTGTTTATGTTCAGAAAGGATCAGGTCTCCTATGGGTATCAACAAAGAATGGCATATCAAGTTGAGGTAGGACTAAGCTACTCCCAGTGTACTAAGGCAGGGCAAGGCAACCCAGTATGAGGAATAGGTTCCCAAAAGACAGCCTAGATGCCACTGCTAGGAGTCCCACAGGTTGGACCTCTGCTGGCTCCCTGGCTGTTGATCCAGACTCTGTGAGCTCCTATAAATCTAGGATGATTGTTTTTGTGGGTTCCCTTGTTATGTCTTTGATGCCCCCAGTTCATACAATCCTTCTTCCCTCTCTTTAACAGGATTCCTGGAGCTTGCTCAATGCTTCACTGTGGGTCTCTACATCTGTTTTTATTGGTTACTGGATTAAGCCTCTCTAATAATCATTGGGATTGGCATTAATCTATGAGTATAGCAGAATATCATTAGGTTAGACATCATTACATTGACTTGTTTTTTGCAATTATGTTTGATTCTATCCTAGGACTCTGTAGCATCCAGCCTCTGGGTCCTGGCACTGTCAGGGATGTACTCACTCTTGTGGTATGGGTCTGCGGCTGGACCAGTCATTAGTTGGACAGTTCCATAATCTCCCTACCAAACTTACCCTGTGCCCATACTTCCAATAGGCTGCAAAGGCTGTAGCTCAAATGTTATGTGGTTGGGGCAGCATTCCAATCCTTTCACTGGAGGTCCTGGCCAATCACAAGAGATGATCAGTTCAGGCTATGGATCCACTATGGCTAGAAGTCTTAGCTGGGGTCATTCTTGTAGATTCCTGGAGTTTCCCCCTTGTACTAGAGTTCTATCTGACCCTGAAATACTCCCCCTTTTCAGTCATCTCTTTCAGTACTCTCCCCATCCATTCCTCTATCCAATCCACTATAATACCATCTCCACCCACTGAAGTCCACCCACAAGATCTTTTCTATTTCCCCTTCCCTTGGAGATACACCCCCCACAAACACACACCCTGCCTTGGGCCCTGCTTGTCATCTAGTCTCTCTGGATCTGTGTATTACAGAATGGTTATCCTTTATAAGTAATGTCCATTCTTAAGTGAGTACAATCTATGTTTGTCTTTTTGTGTTTGGGTTACCACACTCAGGATGAATTTTTTTCTATTTTCCTTCAAATATTATGGTGTCATTGTTTTTATCAGTCGAGTAGTACTCCACTGTATATATATGCCACATTTTCTTTATCCATTCATCAGTTGAGGGGCATCTAGGTTGTTTACTGGTTCTGGCTATATAATACTTTGAGTACTATATTGATTAGATATGGAGAGAGTGGACATCCTTCTCTTGTTCCTGATTTTAGTTGAATTGCTTTGAGTTTCTCTCCATTTAATTTGCTGCTGGCTATTGGATTGCTTCATATTGCTTTTATTATATTTATGTATGTTCCTTTTATCCCTGATCTCTCCAAGACTTTTTATCTTGAAGGAGTGTTGGATTTTGTCAAAGGCTTTTTCAGCATCTAGCAAGGTGATCAAATTTTTATTTTTTTCTTTTAGTTTATTTATAAGGTGGATTACATTGACAGATTTTTTTTGTACTATTGTAAGACCCCTGGAAGCTCAGGCCTCCAGGATCTCAGCTCAGGACCGTGGTCACCCCAATCACCAGGCGGATCCAAAAACTTGATGTAAACTGCAAGTGTCTTTATTATAGTTGTTTAATGAGCTAACCCCATGTGAGCTTGGGCCTTCCATCCATCCACCATGGCAGATGGCTAGAAAAGACAGCTTGAACCATCTTCATAGAGATCTTATAGGGTAGCGTAAGGGGGGTGTCTAGTGTATGCACAGGCTCAGGATTGGTGTGCCTCCAGGTTGGAGGGTTTGCCCTGTGTTGATTGGTCAACTGGTTGTTTGGCCCTTCCAGGGTGGTTGCTATGCTCTGCACGTCATTGCTGTGTACTTGTCCATAAAGCACACCCAGAGCTGTAAAGCGTAGGCACCACCAGTTAACTTATGATTGGTTCCTTGCCACCAAGCAGGCATCTAACCTAGTGACTATGACAAGGTCAGACAAGTACGTGTTCGGCTGTTATGGCTGCTGAAATGGGGAGCTGCTCCCTTCACTATCACTTCATCTCTGAGATGGATGTCCTTTTAAATGTGTTCTTGAATTTAGTTTGCCATTATTTTATTGAGTATTTTTGCATCGATGCTCATGAGGGAAATTGGTCTGTAATTCTCTTTATTTGGTGAATCTTTGTGTGGTTTAGGTATCAGTGTTACTCTGGCCTAATAAAAAGAATTTAGCAACTTTTCATTCTGTTTCTATTTTGTGGAATAATTTGAGAAATACTGTTATTATCTCTTTTTTGAAAGTGTGGATGAATTCTGTGCTGAAATCATCTGTCCCTGGGATGATTTGTCTGGGAGACATTTAATGATTGCTTCTATTTTCTTAGGAGTTATAAGACTATTTCAATTGTTTATCTGGTCCTGACTTCATTTTGGTATGTGGTATCTATCAAGACATATGCCCATTTCTGTAAGATTTTCTAATTCTGTAAAGTACAGGTTTTTGAAGTATGACCTAGTGATTGTCTGGGTTTCCTTAGTGTCTGTTGTTACGTCTCCTTTTCATGTCTGATTTTATTAATTTGAATATCCCATATCTCTACCTTGCAGATAATTTGGATAAGGATTTGTCTATTTTATTGATTTTCTCATCCAACCAACTCTTTGTTTCATTGATTCTTCATATTGTTTTTTTTTCTTATTGTATTGCTGTCAGCCATCAGTTTATTTCCTGCTGTCTACTCCACTTGGGTGTGTTTGCTTCTTTTTGTTCTAGAGCTTTCAGTTGTGTTGTTAAGTTGGTAGTACAAGATTTCTCCAAATTCTCTATGCAGGCACTTAGTGCTAGGAATTTTCCTCTAGCACTGGTTTTCTTATTTTTTCTGTTTTTTAAAATTTAAACTAGAAGCAAGTTTGTTTTACATGTCAATCACAGTTCCCTCTCCCCACTTCCCCCCCTGCCACCTACCAACCCCCTATCCCATTCCCTTTCTTCTCCCCAGAGAGGATGAGGCCTTCCATGGGGGGGGGTCTTCAATGTCTGTCATGTCATTTGGAGCAGGGTCTAGGCCCTGCCCCATGTGTTTAGGCTAAGAAAGTTTCCCTTTATGTGGAATGGGCTCCCAAAGTCCATTCATATACTAGGGATAAATACTGATCCACTATCAGAGGCCCCATAGATTGTTCAGGCCTTCTAACTGACACCCATGTTCAGGGGTCCTGGACTAGACCTATGCTACCCCATGTTCAGTTTAGATGTTTCTGTGGGTTTCTCCAGCCTGGTCTTGACTCCTTTGCTCATCATTCTTCCCTTTCTGCAACTGCATTCCAGGAGTTCAGCCAGTGTTTAGCTGTGGCTGTCTGCTTCTGCTTCCATCAGCTACTGGATGAAAGCTCTAGGATGGCATATAAGGTAGTCATCAATCTCATTACTGGGGAAAGGCATTTAAGGTATCCTTTCCATATGCTTAGATTCTTAGTTGGGGTCATCCTTGTAGAACTCTGGACATTTCCCTTGTGCCAGATTTCTCTTTAGACCTATAATTGCTCCCTCTATTAAGGTATCTCTTATCTTGCTCTCCTCTATTCTTCCCCAAACTCAATCTACCTGTTCTCTCATGTCCTCTTTTTCCCCCTTTTATCCCCTTCTCTTTCTCCTAACTCCCACCCCCTGCCTCCATGCTCTCAATTAGCTCAGGAGATCTTGTCCCTTTCCCTTTCTCTAGGGGACTATGTATGTCTCTCTTAGGGTTCTCCTTGTTTCCTGCGTTATCTGGCAGTGTGGATTGTAGGCTGGAAATCCTGTGCTCTATGTCTAAAATTCATATATAAGTGAGTACATACCATTTTTGTCTTTTTGTGACTGGATTACCTCCCTCAGGATGGTTTCTTATAGTTCCATCAATTTGTCTGTGATTTTCAAGATTCCATTGTTTTTTTTTTTTGTTTTTTTTAGGTGAGTAGTACTCCATTGTGTAAATGTACCACATTTTCTCTATTCATTCTTCAGTTAGGGGCATCTAGGATGCTTCCAGGTTCTGGCTATTACAAATAATGCTGCTATAAACATAGCTGAACAAATGTCCTTGTTGTATGAATGTGCATTGTTTGGGTATATGCCTAACTGTGGAATTGTTGGATTTTGTAGACTGATTCCCATTTTCCTGAAAAACTGTCATATGGATTTCTAAAATGGCTGTACATATTTGCAATCCCATAAGCAGTGGAGAAGTGTTCCCCTTTCTCCACATCCTTTCCAGCATAAACTGTCATTGGTGTTTTGATTTTGGCCATTCTGACAGGAGTAAGATGATATCTCAGAGTTGTTTTGATTTGCATTTCACTGATGGCTAAGGATGTTGAGCACTTTCTTATGTGTCTTTCAGCCATTTTAGATTCCTCTATTAAGAATTGTCTATTTAGTTCTGTACCCCACTTTTTAATTGGATTTGTTTGGTGTTTTGGTGGCCAGCTTCTTGAGTTCTTTTTATGTTTTGGAAATCAGCCCTCTGTCAGACATGGGGTTGGTGAATAACTTTTCCCAGTCTGTGGGCTGCCGTTTTTGTCTTGCTGACTGTGCTCTTTGCCTTAAAGAATCTTCTCAGTTTCAGGAGGTCCCATTTACTAAGTGTTGATCTCAGTGTCTGTGCTATTGGTGTTATGTTCAGGAAGGGATCTCCTGTACCAATTTGATCAAGGGCACCTCCCACTTTCTCCTCTAAGAGATTCAGTGTATCTGGACTTGTGTTGAGGTCTTGATCCATTTGGACTTAAGTTTTATGCATGGTGATAGATATGGATCTGTCTGCAGACTTCTACATGACAGCATCCAATTATGCCAGCACCACTTGTTGAAGATGCTTACTTTTTCCCGTTGTATAATTTTAGCTTCTTCATCAAAAATCAGCTGTTCATATGTGTGTGGGTTAATATCAGTGTTTCCAATTTGATTCCCTTGATCTACCTGTCTATTTTTGTGCCAGTACCAAGCTGTTTTTAGGATTATAGCTCACTAATAGAACTTGAAGTCAGGAATGTTGATGACTCCAGAAGTTCCTTTATTGTACAGTGTTGTTTTAGCTATCCTTGGTCTTTTGTTTTGTCATATAAAGTTGAGTATTGTTCTTTCAAAGTCTGTGAAGAATTGTGCAGGTATTTTGATGGGGATTTCATTGAATCTGTAGATTGCTTTTTACAAGATTGCTGTTTTTAATATGTTGATCCTACCTATCCAAGAGCATGGGTGATCTTCCAATTTCTTGTATCTTTTTAAATTTTTTTTTAAAGACTCAAGTTCTTGTTATATAGGTTTTGAGTTGTTTGGTTAGCATTACCCCAACATATTTTATGTTGTTTGTGGCTATTGTAAAGGGTGATATTTCTTTGATTTCTTTCTCGCCCCATTTTTCATCTGTATATAGCAGGGCTATTGATTTTTTGATTCAATCTTGTATCCTGTGTTGTAGGAGTTCCCTGGTAGAGTTTTTCCCGGGTCACTTATGTAACCCATTATATCCTCTGCAAATAGTGAATGTTTGACTTCTTCTTTTCCAATTTGTATCCCCTTGATCTTCTTTTGTGGTCTTATTGCTCTAGCTAGAACTTCAAGTAGCATATTGAAGATATATGGAGAGAATGGACAGCCTTTTCTTGTTCCTGATTTTAGAGGAATTGGTTGAGTTTCTCTCCATTTAGTTTGATGTTGGCTGCTGGTTTGCGGTATATTGCTTTTATCATGTTTAGGTATGCTTCTGTTATCTTTGATCTCCCCAGGACCTTTATCATGAAGGAGTGTTGGATTTTGTCAAAGGCTTTTTCAGCATCTATTGAGGTGATCATGTGGTTTTTATTTTTCAGTTTGTTTATATGGTGGATTACATTAACATATTTTCTATGTTGAGTCACCAATGCATTCCTGGGATAAATCCTACTTGATCATGGTGGCTGATTTCTCTGATGTGTTCTTGGGTACATTTTTCCAGCATTTTATTGAGTATTTTTGTAAGAGACTGGTCTGTAGTTCTCTTTCTTAGTGTTGTCTTTGTGTGACTTGGGTACCAACGTAATTTTTTCCTCATAAAGAGTTTGGCAATGACCCTTCTGTGTCTATTGTGTGGAACAGTTTGAGGAGAATTGGTATTAGCTGTTCTTTCAATTTCTGGTGGAATTCTGTACTGAAACCATCTGGCCCTGGGCTTTTTTGTTTGTTTGTTTGTTTGGGAGACTTTTGATAACTGCTTCTATTTTATTAGTGTTTAGAGATCTATTTAAATTGTCTCTCTGTTCTGGATTTAATTTTGGTAAGTGATATCTATCCAGAAAATTGTCCATTTCCTTTAGATTTTTAAATTTTGTGGAGTACAGGTTTTCAAAGTATGACGTGATGATTCTGTGGATTTCTTCAACCACTGGATTTCTTGTGTCATATAAGTTTGGGTATGTTATGCATTCATTTTCATTGAATTCTAAGAAACCTTTAATTTCTTTATTTCTTCTTTGACCCATTGGTAATTCACTTGAGAGTCGCTCACTTTCTATGAGTTTGTAGGCTTTCTGTAGATTGTGTTGCTGTGGAACTCCAACTTTAATCAATGGTGATCTGGTCAGATACAGATGTTTATTTGAAATTTTTTTTTAATCTTTTGAGATTTGCTTTGTGACTGAATATGTGGTCAATATTAGTGATGGTTCCATGAGGTGTATATTCTTTTGTGTTTTGGTGAAATGTTTTGAAAATGTCTGTTAGGTCCACATGAATCATACCATCTGTTAGTTCCATTATTTCCGTGTTTATTTTCTGCCCAGAAGACTTATCCATCCATGGGAGTTGGGTGTTTAAGTCTCTCACTACTAATGTGTATGGTTCTATGTGTGATTTTAAACATTAGTAATGTTTCTTTTACAAATGTGTGTGCCCTTACATTTGGGACATAGGTGTTCAGAATTGAGACATCATCTTGATAGACTTTTTCTTCATCTCTTTTGGTTGACTTTGGTATGAAGTTTATTTTGTTAGATATTAGGATAGCTACACCAGCTTGTTTCTTATATCCATTTGATTGGATAATCTTTTACCACCCCTTTAATCTGAGGTATATCTGTCATTGATGTTGAAGTGTGTTTCTTGTATGCAGTAAAAGGGTGGATCCTGTTTTTGTATCCATTCTGTTACCCAGGGTCTTTTTGTTGGCAAATTGAGCCCATTGATATTGAGAAATATTAATGACCGATTATTTTTAATTCCTTTTTTGTGGTGTTGGCAGTGTGTGTGTGTGTGTGTGTGTGTGTGTGTGTGTGTGTGTGTGTGTGTTTCCTTTCTTTGCTTATGTGAGATTTTCTATTGCCTGTGTTTTCATGGATATGGCTAACTTGTTTGAGTTTGAATTTTCCTGTTAGTACCTTCTATAGGCTGGGTTTGTGGATAGATATTCTTTAAATTTGACTTTGTCATGGAATATCTTGTTTTCTCTGTCTATGGTGAGTGACTGTTTTGCTGGATATAATAGTCTGGTTTTCATGGTCTCCTAGTGTCTGCAAGACATCTGTCCAGTCCCTTCTGCCTTTCAAAGTCTCCATTGAGAAATTTGGTATAATTCTGATCGTTCTGCCTTTATATGTTACTTGGCCTTTTCTTTTGAAGCTTTTAATATTATTTCTTCATTCTGCATGTTTAATGTGTTGATTATTATGTGGTAAGGGAACATTTTTTCCGGTCCAGTGTATTTGGTGTTCTTTAGGCTTCTTGTAACTTTACAGGCATGTTCTTCTTTAGGTTGGGAATTTTCTTCCCTGATTTTAAAAATATATTCTCTGAGTTTCTGAACTTGGATTCTTCTCCTATTCCTGTTATTCTTTAGTTTGCTCTTTTCATGGTGTACCAGATTTCCTGGATTTTTTTATGTTAGGAATTTTTTAGATTTAACATTTTCATTGACTGATGAATCTATTTCCACTATTGTGTCCTCAAAGCCTGAGATTCTTTCTTCCATCTCTTGTGTTGTGTTGGTGATGCTTGTGTCTGTAGCTCCTGTTAGCTTACTTGTATTTTTCCATTTTTTGAATTCCCTCTGTTTGTGTTTTTCTTATTACTTCTATTTCCATTTCCAGGTCTTGAACTGTTTTCTTCACCTGTTTGTTTGTCTTTTCTATGATGTCTTTGAGGGAGTTTTTCATTTCCATTTTAAGGGCCCCTATCATCTTAAAGTCATTTTAAAGGTCATTTTCTTGTGTTTCAGCTGCACAAGAATGTTCAGGTCTTGTGGTTGTAAGGTAGCTGGGCTCTAGGGGTGGCATATTGCCCTTTCTGCTATTGATTGTGTTCTTAACACTGTAGTTCAGGCATCTGGATTTGAAATTATTATAAGTATAGGTGCTGATTTCTACATTCATCTTTGTTGGATGGGTGTTTTGTTCCTTTGTTCTTGTTTTCTCTCTGGTCTTCTGACCCAAGTGGACAAAGGCAGAGTCTTCAGGTCTAGTAGTATGTCTCTGCTGTAATTATGGGGCCTTGGGTCCCTAGATCTAGCCTGGCCTCTGATAAAATGTAAGTCTTCTGAAGTTGTAGACCAGAATATGGATACTAGGGGAGGCAGTGCTGTTACTCTGATTGGTATAGATTATACCAGGGCCTATGGAATCTTCTAGAGTTGTGTGGAAGGGCAGTCCATAGGTGGGGTGATGAGGTGGGGAGGGGTTAGGTGGTAAAGTGGGTCTTGGGGAACAGAATGGAGGGCAGCAGTCCAGTTTGCAGGCCAGTCATTCACCTTCTTGGACTGACAACAAATGTACCAAAGCAGTGGGATTATACTGGAGTTTAGAGCAGGGCCCAGCTTATGTGCTGGGCTTGAGATTGGAGAGGGGCAAGGGATGTGCATGGGGATTAGAATCTGGAGATTGGGGCAGCTCAGCTGGGAGGCAGGCCATTCACCTGTTCTGGTCTTGTAACTAGTGTGGGCTGCACCTCAGCCTATGGAGTCTGCTAGAGTTGTGAGGAAGGACTGGCTGTGGGTAACATGATGAGGTAGAGAGGGTTGGGTAGTCAAGTGAGTCTTGGAGAAAACAGAATCCAGGGAATAGCAGCAGTCTAGCTGATAGGCAAATAACTCACCAACTCCTTGGCTGCTGAAGACTGTATTAGCAATGGAATTCCACTGGAGTTGAGGACAAGGCCCAGCAGTGGTTCTGGTGCTGAAAGGAGTGGGGGTTGTGTTCCAATTATCACAACTCTTCAATAGCTTTTTTTCTAGACTGTTTCCTTTGGGGACTAAGTGGGATTGATGAGAGAAGTTGTCACAGAAGCCTTCTATTTGTCTCATTGTGGACTGTGAGTCTGCAAAAGAAGCTTCCTTGCCATTTATAGTCAGCAGAAACAGGGATCATGGACTTCTAACAGGAGGTACTCTTCTTAGGTATAATTTGCATGCACAAATGTGTACAATTCCACAATTTTCAGGAAATGTGCTAAGATGACCATCCATTGTTACAATGAAGCTTTAGATTAGTCCTACCACTGAGTGACATCACTTACTCCCCTCCACACTTCATGATTTATTACATCCAGTTCCAAGCAATGGCTATTCTGGCGCCATATCCTTCTACAGAACATTTTTACTTTTTTTCATGTACTGTGAAATTAAATAGAATTCTACTTCTAGTATATAGTTTAGTAAAATAAAAACTTACACACTAGCTTTCCCTTAAACCACCTAAGTGAAGTTGCCACTTTAATTCTAGTTATAATGGCTGTAAAAATGAATTTGGTCATCAGGCCAGTATATTATTTGAAAAAAAATGTCTAATATGTCTAATAGTCTACTTTATTCTCATAGATCCCTCCTATTGCCAAAGGTTAAGTCAGGCATTTACTTAACCCATTAGCCTGTCTGTGATTTATATGTAATTATTGCTTTAGAGACCTCTGAGGTAGTCAAGATGTCAGATGATGTGATGGAAGCATGGCAAAGTGTACTTGTTAAAAGTGAATTATCACTTCCTATTTCCCTGGACTGACAACCTTTTATTATTACTAACATTTACAAGGCGACAAATGAGCTGTCTCAGAAAACTCATTTGGTTCCTTTGGAAAGTGAAGCTTATTATTTTCATTTCATTAATTTCCCCAAATGGTCATCACATTTGAATTCTT